>NC_133662.1:161108698-161482808 GCF_037893015.1 Macrotis lagotis | reverse complement strand
GTCTATTGACCAATTGTTAATATAGCTTAACTAAAAGTTGGTGATGTTTGTATTTTGTCTTTGTGTGTGTGTGTGTGTGTGTGTGTGTGTGTGTGTGTGTGTGTGTGTGTGTGTGTATTTTAGGAGATGGGAGAATAGTTGATATTATTTTTTACCAAAAAAAATGAGTTTATCCATATTCACATATTGAGCTTTCTCTCCTTTATCTGAGCAATACTAATGCTTCTGAAGATACTTTTTGAGATCTTCTTGGTAATGTAAAAAATTTGATAAAATTTTTGGACCAAAACTGAATTATAACAAATTATCAATTATGAGAGATTAACATTGTTTTAGAATTCCTTTATGCTTACATATTAGACAGGATAGCAATGCTCTCCTTTCAATGAAAATCCTTTTAGAAAGAAAAAATATAAAGTATTGTTTTTCTTAATTCAAAGCAGTATTCAATTTACCAACTTTTTTTTCTTTTAAAGACTTATGCATTTTTCAGGAACACATCTATTCTCAAAATGGTTATAAACTGTAGTATGTCTAACAGTGATAGATATACAATAATCACTTGGTAAGAGTGTGGGTGTCATATCACCTTAGATATTCTCATATAAATAAGCCAAAATATTTAGAGAATATACCTTTCCATTTATTCTATGTATATGTATATAAAGCTCAAGAATCCATCTACAAAGATCTAAAACACAAGTTACACAATCACTTTTTAAAATAATACCTAAAATTCTTTTTCCAGTGTTAAATGCTATATTGGTGTTGGCTGTAGAACACTTCCTAATTCTTTAACTGAAAGGAAAAATAGATATGGGAAATAATAGTTTATATATTCATAGATTTATAGATAAACCATGTAGAACAAGACAAGAACATAGTGCCACCTTTTCATTTTAGAGATGAGGAAAATGGTGTCCAATGAGGTTAAGTGACTTGTCCAGCATCAAAACGGTATTAAGTGACAGGGGTAGAATATGAATTCAGATCCTGATTCCTGCACTCATTTCACTGTAGAATTGTTGTACAATGCCCATAACACAATGCACTGCATAAATGTCTTATTAGAAAAGGTGTTCAACTTGATCATGCAAGGTGATCAGACAAATCATCACCATGATGTCAAAAACTAAAAATATATGGATTCCCAGAGGAGAAATCACCTTTGAAGAACATAATAATATTCTTGCTATTTACCTGGAGATTTTCACAAGTTTCTTGACTGTAGGTGAGTCTCTGAATTTCTGTAGGTGAGACAAGGTACAAAGCTTGTCCATTGTTGGTGAAACAGAATGTTCTTGCTATTCTCATGTTGGTAAGTGGCAAGTAATACACATCCAACAGAGGCCTTAAACTTGGCAAACTTAAGAAAAGAATGAAAAGATTATTAATAATAAATAAAGGTAGAATTTAATCTTGAAAAAGATTAGTTTTTAACTAGTTTGTAATATCTTTTTAAATCACTATTAACTAGAACATTAGTAAACTTGAACTTTAAAATATAAAACCTGACTAATAGCAATTAAAAAACCAAAATTCTTTAAAAAGTTTATATTGAGGGAATCAAAGATTAATTAATAGGCATTTATTTAGATATCACCAAGAAAATTTTGTCTCTAGACTACATTAGCTTCTCAATGATCATTTGTGGAATTATTAATGAAATATGTAACTGGAACCTGAAGTAAAATTCTTCTAGGTAATAAACAAATGCATTTTTCAAGATTCTATTCTGGAAAGAGGAATGGAGTTTTATTTGTTTAATAGAAAGTTACAATTACTACAGTAATAAGTGATAGCATCATTAGTATAGTTGTTAAAACTATATTATTGTATAACTTCTGTATATGGATGTTAGACAATAAATGAGCCTGATGTATAATTTGAAGGCACAGTCACCTAACTTTTACCCTCATTCCCAAAAATAGAAGTCCAGGGCAAGAACTGTTCCTTGTTTCTGTATTTGTATCCCTCAGCTTCTAGCAGAATGCTTGCTATAAATGTCTTCTGAAATGGATTGAAGCTAGTAACTACTCATATAAATTTAAGAAAACTCTGTTCTTTAAAATATATTTTCTGGTGTAATATATAATCATAACATTTATTAAACCACATTGTTAATATTTTTTAAAAATTGAAACACTTTCCAGTGTTTTACACACACACACACACACACACACACACACACACACACACACATCCCAACTCAAGAAACTTCAATGGCTCTCTATCACTACTCTAGGACCAAATAGGAAATCTTCTGGAATTAAAAACCTTTCATAAACTAGTTCCCTGGTTTTCCTATCTTCTTATACCTTATACTCCATTAAGTCTTCTTTGATTCAATGACAAGAGTCTGCTGACTATTCCTTGAAAAAGTCATCCCCTCTCTTAGTTCTGCATCTTTTTATTGGCTCTCCCCAAACCCAGAATACTCTCTCTCCACCACTATTTTCCAGTTTCCCTGGCCTCCTTCAAGTCCTAGTTAAAATCCCACCTTCTAAAGGTTTCTACAGGAATCTAGTGCCTTCCCTCTGTAGTTTACTTCCTATTTATCCTATATTAGCCTGTCTGCACATTGGTGTTTGCATGTTGTCTCCCTCAGAATACTGTAATCTCAAGGGCAGAGATTGCCTTTTGCATTTTTTTTGTATCCTCGGGTCTATGCAAAGTATTTGACCCAGCAGGCACTTAAAGGCTTAAAGACTGATTAATTTTAGATTGGGTGAATTTTAATTCAATTTCTTTATATATATATATATATATATATATATATATATATATATATATATATATATATATATTCTTGTGGAATAATTTGAAGATCAAGGAAGAATTCTTCCCTTATCCATTGAGATCTTCTACTTCATAGGTATAGCCTCATCAAAATGCAGTGGCAAAACCGTGTGTTTTACACACAACTCTCTCTCTCTCTCTCTCTCTCTCTCTCTCCTGAGTCCCAAGAAGGGTTATTAAAACATATTTGACATATTTGTCCATGGTCACAGAACAAGTTCCTAAAATTCTCTGACCCCTCAACTTTATTATCAGTAAAATGAGCAAAATTAGCCTTGCACTTTACCCACTTCATATGATACATTCATTCATTGAATAATAATTTCAGTCCCTTCAATGTACCAGACTTTTTGAACATGGAATTACATATACAATGCAAATTTCTGGTAAGGGGGAATGGAATATGTGAATTTTTTAATAAATAAAAGATGAGTATGTTTTATAACTTATTTAGCTTTTAATTATCTCAAACATTTTATTAGGCATACTACTTACTTGTCAAAGTCTAAAAAAGTGAATGTAATTATTTAGAGACCAGCAATCACATAAAAACAAAATGGTATCAATATTATACTAGATGTGCAACCGTGGGCAAGTCAATTAACACTAACTGTGTCACCAAAAAAAAAAATTACAGTTATAGTCACTATGGTTTAGTAAATACAGTGCTGACCTTCCAGTCAGTCAAATCTCACATCTTGAGGCCATATCTTGAGTCACTTAACCCTTGTGTGTCTCAGGCATTTCTCAGATATAAATATTGTTTTAAAATCATATCTCCAATGCTACAGAAATAATATAGCTACTTAATAGGGCTGCAGAAACATAACAGAATTTGAATCATTACTGTCAATAGTTAAAAACAACAATGGTCATTATCATAGCACATATTTCTATTTTTAATTTTAATTTTATTTATTTTACTTTTATTCTCCGGAACATTTAGATATAGAAAGGTTGCAAAGCATACCTTAGAAAATTCACTGAACTTATGGGTAGCCCAATTTCTTTAAATATAGATTTGAAATTAATGTGCTATGTGCATTATGAAGCTGATTTGGAGGAAAAAGTGCTTTGGGGCAGTTAGTTATGTGGCACAGTGAATGGAGCACCAGCCTTGGAGTCAAGAGGATCTGGGTTCAAATCTAGACTCAGACCCTTAATGATTACCTAGCTGTGTGACCTAGGGCAAGTCATTTAATCCCACTGCCTTGCCAAAAATATCAAAAAAGTGCTTTATAAATCCTAGATTTATTTATATGTGAATTTATTTATATGTGAATTATTATTACTTAGATCAGTCCACAGACATTCTCCCAAGGAATGGAAAAAAGAAAATGCTATCTAATATCCAAAACTATATAAAGAGATTAAATCAAGCTATGTATAAATATCTGAGGTTTATATATTTATTTGATAAAAAGAAAGATAAGGACATTTCCTTATTTAAATATATAAAATAATAAATCCCCAAAAACAAATCCTGAAAAATAACCCTAAATTTCTCTTACCTAAAAGTCATAATGTGTCCATTGGCACAGAAACATGCCAGACAAACACTACTGCTCAGTACCACTATATCACCACGAAGAACAAATGAGGCCTCTGTTATGTTTTGCTTATAAGCACAGTTCTGGGTTGGCAGTAAGATCACCTTTGCTTGCTTTTCAGAACAAATCACTGCATATTGGTTTTCATTGATTTCCTGAGAGGAAGAGGGAGATACAGAGACAGGTCGCCGTTTTTTCAACTTATCCTTTTCATCTTTTTCTTCAGGCACATTATATTCTCTCCAGGGTTCATGTGCTGGTGGTACTAAACATCCAGTTGTATCTAGAAATGCCATTCTTAGGATTCCCCCTTTTAATCTTAAGATGGTACCTAAGACAAAGAAATTTATCAAATAAACTTAAATAAATTACAACATTAATAAACTTTCCATTCTAAAATAATTTCCCCTAATTTATTACCTATCAATTATGAATCAAATTTCAGATACTAAAGTGGTTAAATAGGAAAGATAATTTTCTCAAGGCAAATCCTTAAGGAGAGAAATATTAATAACAAATCTCACAATATAATTAGAAATTATTTATTCTGTAAATTCAACTAGGTTACTATTGATTTCTATGACATTAAATTGATATACTGGATGAAGTAAGTATACAATAACTATTTCTTCATCAATATTACATTTTTCTTTCAGATTACTGTACTTAATATTAGAGGAAGCAGAGGATGACTAGAGTTATTTCCTATAATCTGTTATCATTGAACATCTAAATAAGTCATTTCTATTTTTTGGTTATCTGAAGAAAAATAAAAGATATACATATGTGACAATCCTTCAGCCAGTTTAATAATGAGGCTTCTCTCTTTTGTATGACTGCCATTTATTTTTTCTAAGAAACTGTGAAATGTATTTTATCTCTTTTTATTCAGAAAAACATGATACAATAATTTTGTCCTTAAATTTGCCCACAACTATACAGGGAATTAACTTATTATTTCAGTCCTACCGTTCAAAAAGATACCTGTTTTCTTTTTCTTGCAATATTTATTGTCTTCTAATCTCATAGGGGTTTTAATCAGTTAAATGAAATAATTTGAACAGCTTGGTTAATTAAGTGGAATGTATTAAGTTTGCAATCATATATACTGAATTAATCTTTAATTCTTAGTGTATTCTAAAGTTAATTTTCTTTCTAATCATGTAGGCAACAGTATGCACTTCAAAACTCCCTCAAGTCATCTTGTCTAATACTACCACCAGTCTTAATACAACACTGTCAGTTACAACATGGTGGATTATACTGATCCTCAGAGATCTCATTATAGGGTTTTCAAAGCACAAATCTTGTCTATAAATGTTTTAAAAATATAACAATATGACATAATTTTTACATATGTTTAAATACAAAAAATAAAAGTACTTCCCACTTCTCTCTATTCATACTACCATCTTAGTTCAGAACCACTTCATAGATTATTCTAATTTGTTTTCCTACTTCAAGTTTCTCATATTGCTATTCACCCTATACATGTACGATAAAGCCATTTTCCTTAATCATAAAATCTGATCACATGTCAATTCCATTGGATTTTTGTTTCTAAAATAAATATAAAATCTTTTTTACCTTTAAAACCTTATGCAACTTGGAGCTAACCTTTATTTCGAGCCTTTCTGTACATTTCAGTATCTCTCATACCTTTCAATTCAGTTAAACTAGACTTCTGTTTTTTTAAAAATGACATTCCATTTCTTATTTCTTTACCTATACAATGATCATCCTCCCATGAATAGAATGTAATATGCCCTTAACACCTTATCATATAATTCTTTTTTTCCTTTAAAACACAGTTCAAAGCACCACTTTCTGCATAGTCTTTCTACACTGTCTTCCACAGTTAGTTTATTCTATTTGTATATATTTGCCACTAGGTGGCACAGAGTGCCCAGTTTGGAATCCTGAAGATCCGAGTTCAAATTTGATTTCACACTAGATATGTCACCCTGGACCAGACATTTA
Organism: Macrotis lagotis; assembly: GCF_037893015.1. NCBI lineage: Eukaryota > Metazoa > Chordata > Mammalia > Peramelemorphia > Peramelidae > Macrotis > Macrotis lagotis. The sequence goes on along the minus strand of NC_133662.1, from coordinate 161,476,479 downwards.
ACCCTGTTTGTCTCAGTGTTTTTTAGTTTGTTTTTTTCAGTAAAATGAGCTGGAGAGGGAAATGGCGAACCACTCCAATATTTCTGCCAAGAAAATCCCAATTGGGATCACAAAGAGGACACAGCTGAAAAAATGGCTAAATAATAATCACATATTTGCATTTATTTATTTTATGTTAATTCTCTATATAATATGTATATGATATAATATGTATTTATTTATATATTTAACTGCTGTCTCCCCCCATTAGGATGGGGAGAATAAAAAATGTTTTATTTATACTTAGTGCCTAATTTAGCATCTGACATATAAAAAAATAGTTAAATTCTTGTTGATTGACAAAAAAAAGCTTTTAGCTTCTAGGTAACAGTATCAAGTCTTTGATCTCTTTAATATTCTTCAGAGAATCTAGCACTATGCTATTAAAGAGTAAACAATCAATTCTTCAAATTGAAAAATGCATTTAAGTAAATAAAATTGAAATGTGTTAAATAAAACTGAATTACTTAACAGGCTAATTCATAACTAATACACTAAAATGCTAACAATTCAAGCTCAAAGCTTAATGTATTATTTTAACATCACTCCAAAGGAAATTTTGAAGGGTCAACATTTATGATTGAAGTGAATTATACTAACAATCAATATTTACGTGATTCAAGATAATTAAGTTAAAAGAAATACTTCTATCCTTGTGAATACAATTGTCTCCATTCTATTAGGGTCCATGTTTAGATAGTCTAGACTCATTTTCAATATATGACTTATACATGATTTTTGTATGTTACATTTTTGGGATAACAAATATTGTGAGTTATATTTTTTTATTTATATTTTTCTTACACCCTAACAGGAAAAAAATTCTTTTAAGACTTCACATGTATAAAAAGCTTAGACTAGTCAACAATGAAGCTTATGTTTTGCCCATTATTTGTACTGTTACTTTGAAAAGCAGAATTTATTACTACAATATTCTAAGACATGTATTGTCATTTCTACACAATGATAATTTTAGTCAACATTCATTAAAAAAGTTTGTAAGCTCTATTCTTAAGTCCTGTGACAAGTATAAAAAGAAATACCCTTAATAAATGTCAATTCTTGGAATCAGTTGATGATGATAATATTAATAATAATGGTAAAACCTCCCGTTAAGCCACAGCACTGGAAACCTGCATGAGTTTTACATACAATCAGAAATACTTACCGCTTGGAGATACAATTACTGGCTGAAGGAGTCTTTGTTCTCCACTGGGAGGAATGTTCAGTGCAATGGCAAGCACTGTCCCTAAAGTAGTCCCAACCCATAAACACGGGGAAGGTGAAGAATCTGTCTTTCGTGTATACGTTTCACAGAAATGAAGAGCTGAAATTGCTTCTCGAGATTCTTTGTCAATACTGGTTACGCTTGAACTCCGTGACCGACTGAAGGAATTGTCTTTTATATCTGAAACAATCATAAATTTGGTCAATAGAAATTGGTCAAACAAGAAAATGGCAGATAATTTTTGTATGAATTCATTCCTTAAGATTAATTTCCTTACAACTGAAACTTGTCTACCTAACTGATTTAAGGTTTTTCAATTATTTTGATTATTTATACAATTGATTAAATTTCTACCCTATTTAGTGCCCAAATATCTTTGCTTGGATTCCCTATCAAATATATAATCAGATTCTCAATCACCTCCCAGTTAAGGGTGTACCATCTTTCCAATTACCTCATAGTCTCAATCTTAAGAGTTAAAATGCTTTGTTTTCTAATCCTACCCCCAATTAAGTTAAGTCTTAGTCTATATTCACAAAATCTTCTGTTTCCAACTTCATTATTCACCTGAATTATGAAGATAGCCTTCTGGTTGTTGATCTTCTTGTCTCTACTATCTCATGCTCTTTAATGCATCTTTCACATAATACCCAGATTGATATGTGTACACATCATGCCTGACCATATTGGTCCCCTGCTCAAGAAGACTCAAAACCCTTTTCCTTCTGGCATAAAACATTAATCTCTTTGGCACTTAAAACTCTTCACAATCTTTTTCCAATCTAAGTCAAACTGGACTATTTGTTATTCCCTGTATGTTACATTTCTATCTCAGTTACATTTCCATTTCTTATTATATATATATATATATATATATATATATATATATATATACATATATATATATATATATCTATATATCTATATGTATTTATTCCCTGTATTTTACATTTGTACCAGCTGTCTTCCATGGCTTGAATACTTTCTTTCCTCAGTTCTGTTTCTTATTGTCACCAATAAGCAGATTTTTCTGATCCTCCAAGTATTAATACTCTCTCTCTCTCTCTCTCTCTCTCTCTCTCTCTCTCTCCCTCCCTCCCTCCCTCCCTCCCTCCCTCCAAGTTACTTGAATTTACTTTGAAAACATTTTTGTTCATCCCTATGCATACTACATATAATTTTAGAGTTGGAATAGAGCTCAATATTCATCTAGTCCAATTAATATCAGAAAATTAATCTCCATTAAAATTTCTGAGTGTCTATTGTTTCATTCTAGTAGACTCTAAAAGACTAAAGGCAGAAACCAATTCTCTTCTTTGTCTAACACTTAGCATGGTATTTGTGATAATAGGGATTTAATAAATTTTAATAAATATTATACTAAATCAAATTATAAACCAGCCAACATTAGATGTGAACTTTTTGTATAATGTGTTCAGAGATAAGACAAATAAAAAAAACAGCCCGTCATCTTTAGAAGTTTTCCCTGATGCCACCAAATATTTTTTCCTTCGTTGAACTTTTTTAAAAAAAATTGCCATCTTGATATATATATGTGTGTATATATATATATATACTCTGTATTATAATTATTTTATGCTTGTTTTATCTTTTATTTAAATTTTAGAAAGGAAATATATTCAATTTTAGAACACAAAACAATCTAAGTCTAATAACTTCTATTTATCACATGATAAACTGATTTCATGTTCATGCGGTTACATAGATTTAGAACTGAAAAAATGGCAGATGCAAAATGTTGTCATTAATTGATCAAGGTGATCCAGTTGAAACATCTCTGGCAGAGTACTCTGAAAATCTGTTTTGATCCCTTCCTGGCCGACATTTTTATCAATAATAATGACAAATCAAAGGTGGCATGTTCAAAATTTCCAAATGACAAGATATTTAGAGATAGCTTACATATAAAAGAAGGAGACAGGACCTAAAAATTCTCAAGAGACTTGAAGATTAGGCCAAACTATATTAGAAAGCATTTAATGAGGGAAAATGCAAAAAACTAACTATATTTGGGTTAGAAAATATTAACTGCAAAAGTACAGAATGAGGGAAATACAGCTAGACAATAAAGCATTTGAAAAGCTTTCAAGATTTTTAGTTCTATGTACTTCCATGTATAATAAAAACATGAATTCTCAACTCTCAGATTTGAATCTTAGGGTAGAAAAGACTGATCAAGTAATTCTGAAAATCTGAGCTTATTCTTCAACTCTTCATCAACAAATACCTATAAAAAAGATAACTACTTCTAAGAGAACTGGAGGATATTTCTATATCCTCCAATTATTTTAATATTTTCCAATTACGATGATTTTAAATACTATAAATTTAATTTTTTACTTACCTAAATCAGGCTTCAGCTCTGTAGGTAAGCTTAACTTTCTTGACATCTTGGCTGTAAAATAAAATATTACTTTAAATTTAGAAATATCTATCTATCTATATCTATCTATATCTATATATATGTAGTTGTCATATATATGTACATATAAATATTATATATACACACATACACACACCTTTATGTATATATAATTCAACAAGACCCTTTATTTAGTCTTAAACATTAGTCAAGACTAAATCTTTTTTCCATACCTACATGTCAAAATCATTACTGCTTTCCTCTATAAGAAAAGTTTTATAAGTAATTAACATATTTCTTATTCTATACATGAAAAGCAGTATTTTAGAATGCTATAATCTACATTTATATTCAATATACAGTATTATGAGGATTGGTATAATTATCAGTTTCTTAATATAACAAAAATATTTATTGCTGATGAAGTTAATTTGTTATTTATGGTCTTTATGGTTCTTTATGTTCATTATGGTTGACTTACAGCTCTTGCTTTTATGTTTACTAGAAGTTAACATCTACTTAATTGATCATTTTACCTAATATCTGTGATAAGTTACTCTTACCTTGCTTCCAGCTAACCATGTATAAATTATTTTAATCATTAACTTTTAATTACCCTTTAAATGTCATAGGAAGATTTTTTTCCTCAGACATCCCTATTTTATTTGTTTATATTTTATCTCCCCATTGCATATTCAAAGTATTTTTAACATTTTTTCCTTTTCTTTTTGTTTTTTAGTTTTGACTTTCAAATTCTATCACTCCCTTACCCTCCCTGAGAAAATAAGCAATTAGATATAGATTACACATGTGCAATCATATTAAACATATACAAGGAAGGTTTTGATTGGAAAAAATGGTAATTTTACTCAGACTGTTGCTTCATTCCAGGATGGATGGAGTCAAGGGAGGGAAAGAAAGGTAAAGCTTGGAAACTTTCAGTTTCTCTCAAATCTTCATCATGTTCTTTCAATATATTTGAATTGAAATTCCAGGATTCAGGATATTTTCATTCTAATGTGTATAATACAACATGCCAAAACGAAATCAAAATGAGTCTTTTGATGAGTCACCATTTGAGATGATCCATGCTTCTAATGCCATTTTCAGGGAGAAAAAAGAACTAACATTTATTTAGCATTTTATTCCATTTTGTATCCATTGTCTAACAGGGCCCTTACCAATACTGTGAATGTTGGGTTTTATCATCCAGCTATTGAGACTCAGCTTGGTTAAATATGCTGCAAATGGCTATATCACTAGTCAGTGACAGTACACGGTCTGCTAACTCAACTTCTCTGCTCCATCCACTATTAACACCTTTCTGGTAAAAAAGTTGGTACACAGTAATAGCCAACTTAACAAAATAATAATAAAACAAGAACACTCTCAATACTAGTTTAGTAGAGAGATCTGTGTATACTTATTCTCTTTTTACCTAATAACTATATTGGTTACTAACTGTGATTTCAAATTAGAGGTAGTTGAAATAATGTCTAAGACCAGTCCTTAATGCACATGAAATATAAAGAAATGAGTCAAAGTTCGGGGAATTTTTAAATTTATTTTTGTTGTTGTTGACACACTAATGAATCCCTCAAGAATAAACTTAAGAACTTTCAAAAAATAAATCTTGCCTCACCTCTTCATAAAATCTATTTTATATGCAAAGTATGTAATAATTAAGAGGATACATTCTATATCTAAAGAAATAACTTTATTCCCCAATTGATAAATGGTCAAAGGCCATGGAAAGGCAATTCTCAGATGAAGAAATTAAAGGTATCTATAGTCATATAAAAACTGCTCTAAATAATTGATTAGGGAAATGCAAATTAAAACAATTCTGAGGTACTACTTCACACCTATCAGATTGGCCAATATGACTAAAAAAGGAAAATGATCAATGTAGGAGGGGGATATGGAAAAACTGAGACACTAATGCATTACTGGTAGAGTTGTGAACTGATCCAACTTTTCTGGAGAGCAATCTGGAATTATGCTCAAAGGGCAATAAAACTGGGGTCTGCATCCTGAAGAAATCATGAAAAATAATAAAAAACCCACATAGCAATTTTTTCATGGTGGCAAAGAATTAGAAATTGAGGGGATGACCATTGATTGGGGAATGACTGCATAAACTATGATATATTAATGCGATGGAACACAATTGTTCTATAAGAGGGATGGGACTTCAGAAAAACCTGGAAAGATTTACATGAACTGATATTGACTGAAATGAGCAGAACCAGAAGATTATTATACAAACTAACAACATTGGGTGATGATCATCTGTGATAAGACATGTTCATTTCAGCAGTACAATAATCAAAGACAATTTTAAAAGACTTGTGATGGAAAATACCATTCATAATCAGAAAAGGAACTGTGTGGAGTTTAAATACAGACTAAAATCTTCAATTTTTAAAAGTTATCCTATATATTATGTCATCATTTTCTCTCTAATGTTTCTTCCATTATGATTTGATTTTTCTTTCTCAAATTGATCTATATCTATATTTAGCAACTGTAAATAACTGCAAATGCAGAGCCTATATTAGATTGCTTCCTGTCAGGGGGAGGGGAAAGAGAAGGGAAAGAGGGAGAAAAATATAAAACTCAAAACCTTGTAAAAAATGATTGGTGAAAACTACCATTGCATATTGTTGGAAAAACAAATATTTAGGTAGAGAATATTTGGGAAGAGAAGAGAGGCAGCAAGGTGTACAAGAAGGAAAAAAAATGTCCTAGCCTTGGAACCAGGAAGACCTGAATTCAATCTCTATCTCTGAAACACACTAGCTTTGGGACCCTTGGGCAAAGCATGTAACATCTTTTGAGCTCTAGGCAACTTTCGAAGAGATGATACAGTTAAAACTAGGTAGATGGAGTTTCTTCACTGAAGGTGTTCCTAATAACAATTAAAAGGGGCAGTCCCTATCTCTATACCTTAGAAAAAGGATGAAAACCAAGTTTTAACCTCACAATTTAGCAAAACTCACATTCATTTACAAGAAATAGTGAAATTTAGGTAGTTTGCCTATTCAATTTATATTATTTGTAAACAGCATGACTACACAGTATATGTATAACCCATCCCCTTTTGTTTTTAAAAGTCCAACAATAACAATAATAATGATATTTACACTCATATAATTACTAATATGCTGAGTTTATATTCAGTTATATTATGGCAGATTTAATGTTTTACAAGTCATTTTTACAGTTCTCTCTCTGGATCCCCAAAGCAACCCTATGAGGTATTTATGTTGGGCTGATTACTACCATCCTAAAGAATATGAGGCTTGGAAATGTTAAATGACTTAAATAAGATCTTACAGTTAATAAATGATAGAATTGACACTAGATTCCAGACTTTCTGACTTTCTCTAGGGTTCTCTTCACTATGCTACCTGACCATTCACAGACTCTATGAGCTAGACGAGTCTTTAGAGGCCATTTAGTCCAAACTAATACAAGAATCTTCTTTAAAACATTCACAAGTAGATATACAAACACTGCTTGCAACGAGAAGGAACTGAGGCAGGCCAATGCTAATTTGGGATAGAATTTTTAGAAAAATTTCCCTTATCCTGAGCCTAAATTTGATTCTATGAAACTTCTACCCATTGTTTATGATATTTTTCTATGAGAAAAAGTAAATATATATATATATATACACACATATATATATATACATATATAAAATCTTCAAATTACTTAGACAATTATCATCACCTATGGGCAGACTAAACATCTTCCATCCTTTATGATATCTTCAAATTGCAAATTCTCTTGCTATTCAGGATGTTACCTTCAGGATATGTTACAATTTATCTATGTACCTCCTAATATCTGATGCCCACAACTGAACTGTTTTCTAAATATGGCCTGATCTAGGAAGAATATAACAAAACTATTATATCTTATTCAAGACAGCATGACATACTTTAATAAGGTCTAGAAATAGTATTTTTTTTGCTTTTTAGGGATTTTTTTGGTCACATAACAAAAGGAAGGAACAAGATTTAAAGCATGCTGATCACACCTATCACTGCCAGCCCTTGGAAGCCAAACTATAAGATGACATAGAAAGCAAAAATCACTTAAAAACCAAACCAAACCAAAAAAATCCCCACAACATTGTCCAAACAGTTTCAATGAATATTGAATAAAAGGTGCATTTTCTACTATGAGCAAAACTATATTAAGGAAAACCATATTATAGTCTAATACTTACATTGCTCTCTAGTGACATACCAAATGTTTTAATGCATCAATTAAAAATATTAAGCACTTACTATGTGCCAAACACTGTACTAGAATTGAAGAGACAGAGTCATTATTCTCAAATTACACCTACTCTTATTGAGGAAGGCAATGATGTATAGAAGACTTCTGCTTAAGGGTTGATGGAAAGACTCAGTTCTTAGGTTGTATCAAGGTGCCAGCCCCCCCACCTTTAGGAAGGGGGAAGTGGACATAAGGACCAAAGTAGAGAAAGGATGCTGGGTTACCTCTAATAATGATGGAGAATGGGGAGAAGTCATTGGTGGTGGGGGAACATTATCAAGAAGGTCCAGGTTGAGTTCTGGGGCAGGAGGAGAAAGTGGTCCTGCTTAGTACCAGGTATAGATAGGGATTTCCAGGTACCCTCAATGGGTCTTGTGTATCTAATGGTGGGGATAATGGGCTTTTGCTTGCTGCCTGGGTACTCTAGCCATACCCCATAGGGTCTGTTAAGAAAGGGAAATGAAAGTTAAAAATAATGGTGCTTAGAAATTCTAAGAAATGGCTAGATAATGGAAATATTCTAAATTTGTTTATTATTAAAAAGTAAACAATACAACTACAAATAACAATATAAATGATTTTAGGAATTTGATGCCAGATCAATTTGCATGTTCCAAATACCAAAATTAAGTCTAAAATAAGTTTAAAAAAATGAAATCTTTCCTGTGAAGTGGGAAGATAAGAGAGATATTTATTTGGTTTCCCTCCTGTTCACTAGCTATGATCACAGAATTTAAAGTACAAGATAACAAAAGAGATGAGGTACTCACACATTAAAGAACAAGAATTTATCTCCCAATCGCACCTCCCCAACTTATTTAGACAATATGAAAACATTTCCCTGACTAAATTAGAAAGAAATTTGCCATTGGATGGTTGAAAATAGAACATAGCCCCATAAGCTTTAACAAGTTAATCATGAAAGAAGTGGAGCAGTTTGTGACTACACAGATTTGGGAGAGAGAGTAGAGGGAGAATGACTTTTTCCCCTACTCTACTCTTCCCTCCCAGCAGTATTAATGCCATTAGGAAATATGAAATCCAGGAAGGAGTAGAAATACAAAGAGTAGGTAGTAGCTTTAAAGGATGGTGGCCATTGGCATCAAAAAGAGATGACTATGGATTAAAATGAGAACTAGGGAATCCACCTGAGAAAGCCTCCCAAAAAGATATGTTGCACCAAGAAAGGAAAAGGGAATGAACATTGAGATCCCACAGTACCAGAGGTCTGAGTTTATCTTGTCTAGTTGTATTCTTTATAAATATGCTCTCTACCAGTCTTTAAATTTATGCCCATTCACCCCATGAAACTTTTCCAAGACGTCTTGTAGCTACGATTCTTACAATGTAATTTTAGTAAATATCTTTGCTTTGAACTGTGTTTACTGCATGACTATTAAAAGTAAGCTTTAATAGTGGAACTTATGAGCTATAGTTTTTTGGAGTAAAGTCCTAAAGAGTACCCCTTTAATTCAAGATAGCGAGATCCCTCTTTGGAAACCAAACCTACAAATATATGAGTGATCATTTAATGTATAATAAAGCACTATAAATAGTGTAAGGAATACTGACTCTGAAGTCAGATTATCTGGCATCAAATAATGTCTCTGATGTTCATTACTTGTGTGACACTGGGCAAGTTACTTGATTTCTCTAGTCCTTAGTTTTCTTCCTCTGTAAAATTTGAGAATTGGACTAGATGGCCTCTAAGGCCTCTTCCAACTCTAGACCTAGGAACTTATGTTTAACCCTAAAGAGGCTAGACATAAATACCTATTTTTAAACATTTAAAATATTAATAATAAAAGTGTGTTCTTAAATAAATGAAAAAGTTGAAATTTAAGAAATTTTTCTTACTGAAAAAATTATGACTCTAAATTTCTACCCAAATCAGAAATTTAATTATTTTCATGTCACTAATGATTTCTACAATGTAAAAAATATATTCATATATTTAAAATATTTTAGAAATTTATATTGCTTTTAGAAATTTAAAAGTTCTTAATGTTTTCATTTAAGGTTCTTACTAAGGTACTTATATCTTAATATAAGTGGTGAGTTTGGGACGTGAAGTCATTAATTTATTAATAATATCAACATTTCATTTATATTAGCAAAATTCACACTGAGAAATGAATACACATGTTTACAAAAAAAAGTTTTAGATTTCCTAGATCTACATCTTTTATCAAAAATTATGGAATGAAAATCAATAAACCAAAGATTATTAAATATTTGTCCCTTTATGATTTCTTACTAAAATGTTATTTATATAAACATTAGTCAGCATATGTAAAAAAAAGAATATATTATATATACATCTCTATATATGTGCATGCTGCATGTGTCTGTGAATGACTATATGTGAGTATACATGCAGACATATAAATAGATATGTACATACGTATGCATATACTCATATCATGTGTATATACGTCATGTGATCTAAAGAGTTAAAGATTCAGCAAATTCCCTGTAATACTTGAGAAATTTCAGGTACTCTACTAAGTGTTTTACAATTATTTCATTTGATTCTCATAACCACTTTATCCCCAATTTACTAGGGCAAAACTAAGGCAGATGTTAAGTGACTTGTCTAGAGTCACACAGCTATTGTGTCTGGGGCTGAATATGAGCTCAGGTTTTCCTGATTTCAAGTACTCTAACCCCTATACCAACTGGTTACTTATAGGCCATCTTGGCTAACATAAAAAATGTCCATTTGATTTCTGTACCTACACTGCTTCAAAAGGTTCCAGAAATTTCCTATGCATAATATCTTATTTTAGGAAAGTCAAACTTATAGTTTATATTGCTCTCACTTTATAAAAATATATTATATAAACAAATGTCAATTAGGTATAATTTCATATTTAAAGAAGCTATTTTTATTGGCATAATTGCAAGATCAAATTTCAAAGCTTATCTATGTAATAAAATCATAAATAGCATAAAATGTAAACATTTATGTCTTCTTTTCTGATTTTTTCTCCCATCTAATGAAGTGTTTATAAAATATGCAATACTATATTGTATCTCATTTATATACTCACTTATTTTCTTTTTATTTCTTCTAACCCATTATTATAATACATTTATAGCTCCTACTGTTCTAGGAATTTCTTTTGAGCAATACTGTCAAAATGTTTTAATGACAATAAGAACTTGCAGAAAACTTGTTTGAATTTAGTAGTATAATGGAAAACATGAAAAAGTTGAAAGATCTTAGAAGGGGCAAAGGATATATAAGAAAGAACTCCAGTATTACAATAGTGCTTTATGTTTATATACTGATTTACTATCTATATAGTACTTGCACATTGAATTTAATTTTTCCTTAGTCATCTTAAGAGAGACATTATTGTAATTCTCATTTTACAAATGAAAGAATTCATGCCAAGAAAGGTCAATCATTCTGCCCAAGGTCATACAACTTGTCTTAGAACTGAAACTAAAATCTGACTTTTTGCTGCCTAGAATTCAGTAGTCTTTTACTTATTTCTGACTTTTAGAATTGTTACTTTGAGTTCCAAAAATCAAAATTAAAAGAAGAAAGTGGGAGATAAAGACTTTGATTCTAGCCAACTTCAGTCCTTTCCTGTTTGATTGATAGCTCTTGAAACAGTCAACAAGTAAAGTAAGGGGCAGTTAGATGGTGCAGAGAGCACCAGCCCTGGAGTCAGGAGTACCTGAATTCAAATCCAGCTTCAGACACTTAATAATTACCTAGCTGTGTGGCCTTGGGCAAGCCACTTAAGCCCATTTGCCTTGCAAAAAAGAAGTAAAGTAGTTGTTTGACATAGTTTTTTAAAGAAATATAAATGATGTAAACCAATTACCAAAACATGATAAGCAGTTAAGTGGACAAACTTATAAACAAAACAATACAGAGTATTTAAAAGATTTTTTTTTCTTTTGGAAGTATTGTCTTAGTAAGTAGAAAAAAATAACTTAAAAGAAAAATAAGCCTTCAGAGAAATTATAGAAAACCAGATAATGCTAATCATCCTGGGGCCATGAATAAGTAAAAATGGAAGGAAAACAAAATGACATAAGGGAGTAGATCAAGGACAATTGTACACATCAATAACATTATGAGATGAACAACCTTGATTGAAGCAAATCATCTCAGCAGCCCAGAGAGCTAGGACAACTGCATCTGACTAGTTATGAACTACATTATCATCAGTCAGAGGAAGAAAAGCAACACAAAACAAAAAACACAGGAGGAAAAAACCCAACCCTTCTAAATCTGATGAACATTTTACAAAAATTATCTCTAATGCATCTCTTTCCCTTAATCCTAAATCCGCATACAAAAAATTACTAATTTGTAAACATGTTTAACAAAATATGTTATGTAAAATGCTAACCTGACTGTTCTCTGTTGAGGGGATGAGGATGGGAAGGGAGGGTGGAGGGAAATTTTGTAACTTGGAAATATGCATGTACATAGCAATGAAAATAAATTTAAAAAATAAAAAAAACAAATTGACATGAAGAAAATCAGACTAAATATTCTCTAGTTCCTTCTCATCTATAAAATGCCATGACATCATGAAATAGACCCATCATTTATGATGATTACATTCTCATTAGTAATCAACGGAGACTCTAAGGGTATGATGTATGTAAGGACTAGCATTTGAAAAATATGAAGTGAAATGACTATACAAATTATAAATATGAATCCATTCTGAAAGTTAAATAATATTAAAGGAATCCAAGATCAAAAAAGGAACTATTCCAAAAGAAATGAAAAAAAATCATGACTTTAATATTTACCAAAAAGAGGTGACCAAAATGATATGGGCAACTATCATTTCATTCAACTTTCATTTTTACATAGTATTTATTAGGCTAAGTTATATTACACAAAAGAGATTTTTGATGAAAATATAAAGGAACACGAAAGATTTCAGATTTTACTTTCTATATCAGACAACACCATAAAAATCCTATTACTGAGAAGCACAAAGAATATAAGATGGTGCTGTATCTATTATTAGTTGAGATTTTTTAAAAAGCATTCACTTTAGAAACATAGAATTTCAGAGCTTGACAGCACCTTAGAAACTTCTCAACCCCATCATATTTCAGATGATGAAATTAAGATTCAGAGTTTAAATGACTAGCTCAATGTCATGACTGTTAAGTAGTACAGAGAGATCGAAATGTTGATCTTTGGACTCCTAGTGCAGTGTCCTTCCCAAAATCCACACTGAGTAAAATTCAAATCCCAAATATATTCTTTTTTAGGACAAGAAAAAAAATGAAGAATTTTAAACACTAATGTTTACTTAATTTTTATTTGTTCCCTCTTTCTACCGAACAAAAGAATAAGCTATAGCTTAGATAAACAATGTTTAGATAAAATGCAAGCTAATAAGATGGAGAACCCCAAGAATAAAAAGTCAGTGGTATTCAGATATTTAAAGTCTAGAAGATTCAATAGAACAAAATACAATATTAAGGCACTCCAAAAAATAAGATGTCTCCCACATGTATGTTAAGATAATACAAAATTGCATCCTAGAGGAAACAACAGAAATAACTTTGTTCAGTGAGCCACTGAGCATCATTATTACACAATGCATTAAAGGGGGAGATATATGCTCACCTAAAGAACGTGTTAACCAGTGTCCACAGAATTCAAAGAGAAGAGGGATGCCCTATTAATGACGAGGCTCTCCAAACACTACTTGTAGATGACACTGAGAACTGCATTGAGCTCTGAACATCACACAAAGCTTCCTCAATGAAATCCATGGTCATGTGAAAGAGATTGGTCTGACCAATTCACACTGGAAAAACAAAGTAGATGAAAAATGTGTATTTCCTGGATTATAACATGTACTCGGAGGGGTGGCCCACTAGGTTAGTCTATTGGTATATCTAATCTATTGGACAGGCACAGAACATGGACAGTGAAACCAAGACTGGACTAGGGAATGATCGGGATGTTTCATTTGGAAAATTCCATAACACTTTAAATGCTCCTGAAGGTTTGCTACCGTAAAAGCTCATCTTTAATGCCAATATTTCCCTTTTGATGCTATGTGACTAAGTCATGGAAAACTACATAAAAAACTACATGAAAAACTACAATCTGAGAAGAAGCAAACTTGCAGTTCATCCAAAGGACAATGGAAATATGAATGGGAGTTATAAGTACATTGTAGCATATTACCAACAATAACTTATGAGTAAAATGGAGGGAAAGATGTTATGAATAGCAAGGATGACTCAAAAAGGAAGGAGATTAGTGATGTATACTGAGAGAGGATAATACAAGCATAAGTTCTTCCTCTCAACAGTAAAAGAACCAGAAGAAGCTTTCTTAAATGCTAAGTAGAAACTTTATGGTAAGTGGATTTACAGAAAAACATAACAAAGAATCGCAGAGGATGAGACGCATGGAGAGGTTGTGAAATGATAATTCATCAAAGTATTAGGCTGTATTGGCACAAGTAGAAAGAGACTCCAGAAAATTAAATTTGTTTAATATATTTTATTTTTAAAAATGAAAATACATAAATGATGAAATAAAAAAATTTAAGACATTTAGTATGTAAGTAATCTTCAGTTTTGCATTATCCTGAAAAAGAAAAAGAAATCTCATTAGAAAACATATTGTTTTGTATGATATAGAAAAATGTTCTTAGTGTGAAATTTAATTCCTACCCACCAATATCTATATTAAAGATTAGAATATTAAAGTTACCTTGCACAAAAATATTCCTATCATATAAATATGGATTCAGTTAGTTATTGTTTAAGGTAGACTCGTACAATCCCATTTAAACATATCTCCAACAGCCAACTCTGTGGCAAGAGAGACCTTTATAGAAAACAAAACAGTTGGAAATCATTTCATTGTAGCTTTACGGAAGAAATTATTTAAAAATTTACTACTCTATTAGATACAACTAGTACATACCTTTTTTGTTCAAAGTATAAAGACTCTCAAATGAATCGCTATCAATTCCATTTTAAAACCTGCAAATTTAGAAAACATTTGAGGGTAGGGGGTTGAGGGGAAGCAAAGCACAAAAGATTCTACATGAGAAAGAAAAAGTGAGATTATGTATAAATTATAAAGCATAGCACAGCAGTATTGTACAGTAGAAAATTCACTGAATTAGACTGATTTTGGGAGATCTAAATAGCATACTTGAACTGATTTTTTAAAAGGACTGGTTTAGATGCTCAATGTTCTTTCCATTTTATTATTATATGCATTAAAATAGATTTAGGATACCTTAAAATAATTATACCAAAATTAACATAACTGGACTTTCTTTTTTTTTTAGGTTTTTGCAAGGCAACAGCGTTAAGTGACTTGCCCAAGGACACACAGCTAGGTAATTTATTAAGTGTCTGATGCTGCATTTAAACTCAGGTCTTCTGACTCTAGGGCTGGTGTCTATCCACTACACCACCTAGCTGCCCTCAAAATTAACATAACTAATGTGCAACTATTATCAAATACATGAGATGGGGCCTGTGCTAATGATCAATCTTATACATCTAAAAAAACTACAAATTTCTCTCAAAAGTCATCCTAAAGAGGAAAGTAATCACTAGTCAAGTATCCCACACAAATGATCATTTGGTTTCTATTTTTCTAGAGTAAGAGAAGGGAGGATGCTGGTAGGAGGGAGAGAAAGAGTGGAAAGAGGCTGGAATTCAGACAAGAAAGAAGGAAAGAAGATAGGAAGGCAGGAAAGAATATACAAGAAAGGAAGGTAAGAAAAAATATAAGAAAACAGGAAATGAAGAAGAGCAGGAGGTACAAGCAAAAAAGGAAAGAAAAAAGGAAGGAAGGGAAAGGGAGGAAAGGAGGGAGGATGGAGGCAAGGAAGAAAGAAAGAAAAGAGGAAGGAAGGAGAAGCTGAGGACAAAGGTGAAGAAAAAAGGATGATGAGAAAAGAAGGAAGTAAAAGGAAGACAGAAGTTAGGTTAAGTGGGAGAGAAGGAATGGGGAGAGAAGAAAGGAAGCATTTATTAAATTTAATATGAAACAGACACAGGGATAAACGTTCATACAATAACTCTGGATATTACTGTTATTTTGTATTTGATGAAAACTGAATATGTGAAAACTGGATTATGTGACTTGCCATTTGAATTCAGGTCTTCCCAACTCTAGGTTCCGCAAGCTCTGCATTGCATCTCAGGAGAGGTTTAGAGAGGTTACTACATATGGGGGGCATCCCATTCAAATTGTAGAATTATGCTAGTTATTAGAAAGCTCCATTAGATGAACCAAAATCCTGGAATTTCTATCGATTAATTCTAGTCATTTAGAAATGCTAAAATATTAAAAACAATATCTTGTATTTGCCCTCTATTTTTAAAATTGCTTTTTTTTCCTCCTTAATAGAAAAATTAAAAAGGTTCAGATTAGTCAAGAGAATCACTCAAGTTTAAAGGAAGAATAATAGAAGAATAACTCAATTTTCAACTCTGGGATTAGTCTTCTTCATCACAATGTCCCTTAATACCTTCTATATTAAGAGAATATCTGAGCCATCTTCCTCATTATTAGCTATTAAATATTTAAAGAAAAATTGCCTATCTTCTTTCAGTCTTCCTTTCACTAATACTAAATAAATACAGTTCCTTTAACTGTTTATCAAATGACAAGGTTTCTAGGTTCTTTACTATTCTGGAGGCCTTCTATCTAAATGATATGTAAGTTATTAATGTTTCTCTTAAATTGTTCAATAAGAAATAAGGTTTTAATCTGTCATCTTCCTGTGATCTAGATAATATTGTTTTATCAATACAGCTTAAGATTATATTGGGTTTAGTAACTGCACCAAATTATTTATATTAACTTTGCCAAAAACCAAAATTCTTGCGCATTCCTCATATGTATGTGCTACCAAACTAGGTTTCCTCTTGGTTTGTGTACTCCATCCCTGTGAAATTTCTTCTTGTTGGTTTTAACATAGTGATGCAACTTCAGATCTTGATTTTGTCATTTCCACTTTCTCCCAATTTATATCATTCACATATATAACATTTATTCAAGCTATCCAAGTCAGAGGTGGTTGGACCATATAGTCACTCAAGTTCCTTTGGTATCTTTTCTTTGATATGATCACACAACCAAAAAAAATGCTTGAAACTGCCATTTCCCCAAATATGAGAACTAAATTTAGGAAAAATGAAGAAAATCCCCAAGAAATCTTTTCCAGATCACTGATATGGGACTTTTGCTTTGCTACTATTTTGATACTATCTACCAAAGAGAAGTGGTGACATTCTTGGAAGTTGTGTTGTGAAAAGTCATTTGCTTCTCATGATGGTGCAGATGATATCAAAACAGTGTGACAGTGATAAAAGAGGGAAAGGATAATAATAAGAAAGGTCTATATTCAATAAACAAAGAGGAAAAGTTTTATCAAATAAAGGATTTGGAACTCCAGAGTACATGATATAGTAGATGGGAAGTCTATCTTAAGGCACAATTGGGATCCAGACAAAGTCATAACTTACTTTGCCATATAAAAGTATTTACAGCAGCATTTAAAAAAAAATCCTGCCCTGCCAAAAGTTGTTTAAGAGAAACTAACTTCATTGATCCATCTGATATTTCTGTGATTTTGAAACAACATTTTATAGAAGACCTCATTCTAGCAAAATCAAGTATTATGCTCATGGAAAACTGCTTATTGAATACTTTGTGAACTTCATACTTGATCTCTAACTTAAGCTCTCAAATTGACAAGAACTCATTTGCTGGGTAAAAGCTTGAAATATTTTTATCTCAAAACATTCTCTTAAATATATCCATATTGAAATAGCACACCTGTTTATTATCTTTCATAAAAATTAAACTGCCAAAATAATCTTACTCCTAAAAGTGTATTTCCTAACCTAAATATATATTTATGTATATATATATATGTATATATATATATATATATATGTGTGTGAAAATATTGGGTGAGTTTCAGCAAATGATTATTATTCAGAAAGATCACTATACATGCTACAAAAAGAACTAGAAAAAATTGTTCTATAGATTTCCTTTATGCAATTTTTGATGTTTAATAATTAATATTGATTCACTAATATCAGTGTCAAAGAGATTAAAATGCTTTTTTGTGATATCATTAAAAGAAAAGCTCCTTTCCCAGAAGCAACCACATATTTTTACCCCTTTGCATCCCAATAATATTCATCCAGAAGACTATAACAGGGTTCAATTCATAACTGCATGCAACATTAATCAGATTTCAAAGGACATATGAAAATTTTACCTGGGAATTTTAAAAATTTATACTTGAACAAAATCTGGGATATTTTGCTGTTCAGAAATTCTTGGGGGAGGGGATCTAAAACAGTAAACAATACAAATCTGGTAAAGAGATAAACAGGCATTTATTTCTTCCCAAGAACTGTGATTTTCAAAATTATGAAACCAAAACTGTGACAAACATCTACATTGTCTTATATCACATTTGAAAATACTTTTACACTGAGATTATTTAGTATAACATTCATGTTTTACATTTAAAAAATACAAAAGAAAATCTGGGTGGATAAAATATTAACTTCTATTATCTATTTTCACTATGGAACTTGTCTAAAATTTCCTTTGAAGCAAAGGTTCCAGAGACATATGCTGAAAATTACTGTTCTTAAAAAAATAAATTAGAAACCTTTAAAAAATAGAGAAATAATTTAAATAAAAAATGGAAATAAGAACAGTTTAAAAATGGACTGAAAACATGCTGCTGGCTGAATAAATTGAACCCTCTTATATTTTTAAATATTATCCAAAACAGACAAATTCACACTAAATTACAGAAAAAGCTGCATTCCACATGTGATTGATTTTTTTGATAATTATAGGCCCAATGAGTTTAGAAGAAGTAGCTCAAAAGATTATTGCTTATCACAAAGAATAAAAATTAATACACAAAGAATGCAATGAAATGCCATTTGATGATTTTTTGAAAGTTGGGTTAGCATTGGGTATAGCAAGGCACTGGATTAGGAACAAAAAAGAGAATTTGCTATTTCCTACCGATATCATTGGCTACCATCTTGGAAAATTTCCTGCTTTTGGTCTTCACTGGAAATAACATTTTGAAATAAAATGTCAAAATCTATTCAAAGAAAATTAAATGAAGTATAAATAAAATAAATGAAATGCTTTAAATAACATATACTATACCCTTTTCTATAAAATTAGTCACTTTTTGTTCATCATCAGAATTGTTTGGAGATGTAGAACCTACATAAATGAAGACAATGAAATGCAGTATGGTCATTTGTTCACAAATACTGAAGTTTTGCTAAAGACAGAATTAAAATAAAGAAAAAATAATCAAATTAGTCTCTAAAATGTAATTGTATTATTTACAGAAAGTAGGAGGATTTTTGTCTAGTTGGATCTGCAATAGTTCCTAGAATTAAAGTTCAATAATGCCAATCAGAACTAAATCTTAAGCCAAGATTCAATTCAGTACAAGTATTTACTAGATTTTTAATGTACAAGCACTTTGTTAGTCACTGGGGATGCAAAGGAAAAAAAATCATAATCCCTGCTCTGAAAGAACTTATGGTCTACTGGGAGAAGAAAACATGTACATAGATAACTAAATTAAATTATATGTTAAATAATTAATAAGTAGTTGTAGTGGAGGGAAGGAGACAAAAACAAGTGGAAGGAAGAAGGGCTGGGAAAAGGCTTTAGAATGTGAAACCTACACTGAGCTTTGAAGGTGATTAAATATTCCAAGAAGTAGAGGTGGAAAAGCGAATATTACAGGCATGTTAAGAAAACCTGTGCAAATGTAAAGAAACAGGAGATATAAATTATTGTGCCTTAAGAATACCAATGTAGCAAATTCATGTATGATGGAAGTTTCTAAGTGCTACCTCAGTAATATCAATTAGTCTGTCAACATTCCTTTTGAGATGAGGTTCTGTACTAGTGAAAGAGGTCAGAGAAAGGGATGCATTAAGAGGCAGAATCAACAAGACTTGGTAACTGATTAAATATGGGAACTGAAGGAGTGTAGATAGTTGGAATGGTTCAGAGGTTATATCTATGAATGGTGGTAATAACCATGAATGGTGGTACCATATGGTACAGAAATCTGTATTTAGAGTTATGTATAAAATATAACTGATATTCCCTTCTCTTAGGAAAATATTTTTAAAATGGGATGCAATATAGAAAACTCAATGAAATAAAATAATTATTTGATAGAAATTATTTTTAACGTATACTTTGAATTTTTCAGTATTAAAGAATCTCCTAACATATGGTACAAGCTTGATTCTATTCTATATGAAATGTTCTTAAAGTCTATTATTACCAATAACTGTAAGATAAAATTGTCTAGGAATTTGTGCTTTTCTGTTTTCTATTTGTGGCTTTCCTTTAATTTTCTTTTCCCCACCATCACAAGTTGCCAGAATGCAAATATGCCTCTCTTACAATTACATATACAAATAAATGTACACTATAACTGCAAACACAAGAAAACATTTCATTTCTTTTTTCATTCAAGTATTGTCAACTGAATTTGTAGAATTTAGTTTATTAATTCAAGGAAAATTATTATTAATTATGATTGTATTTCAGATAAAAATACTGAGTGGCAAATGTTCCCTGACTTTTCTGCTATTTTTCCTTTTTGTAAATTATCTTGCCTACTATGTATTATTGAATTCCCCTTTCCTTTAAAAGAGTACTAACTTTAGAGTGGCTATGAGATTATTACATCTTAAAAAAAAACTTAAAAATCCCATTTTAAAAAACCAAGGGCAAAATATCAACATCCTGCAAGATTTAATTTCAATTGGCCAGATTTTAAAATGTATCAATGACAAACACAAAATTAGGAGAGAGAGAATAAAATACTACTAGATTTGAGATCATTCACACATAAACATATATTAACTATATGAAACTAAAGTTAGATTTTTTTCCCTCTGAAAGAATCCATATTGATTTATAGACCTATCTGGTTTGTGACAGTTGAAAAATTGTGTTAATATATTACCTAAATAAAAATATTTGCTGAATTTTTATTTAATAAAAATTGAAAATATTTTCAAGGAATAGATTTCAAAATAAAAGTACAAAAATAAAGTATTATGAATTTATCATATTTTGTTCTATAATCTAAAGATTATATAGAACTTATAAAAGATCTAGAAAAATGCAAAAATGATCAAAATTCCTCAAAATGATTAAGAGTCATTTGTAAGCTGAGATTACAAACATATATATATTCATGGAAGTGAAATAAAGGGAAGGAATATCTAATTTTTCAAAAACAAAAACAAAGAGTATCAAAATATAAAGCATATTTGAATTTTTCTGTATGACAATGAAAGTGTTAATAGACAGAATTAATATTTTTAAAATTATGAACTCAAAATAACTTAAAAAGAGTTAAATTTCACTTTTGTCCCATATATCATAAGTCACACAAATCTCGATGGAGAATTCTGACTTCTCAATTTAACTTTATACTTCTACTAGCTCCCTCTTCCTTCTTTTTATTACTTCACTGTAATTTGCATTAATATAATAGTTTACCTTATTCTTTCCCATATTCAGCTGGTTTGTTGCACAGTAGAAAGAACAATGAATTTGTGATATAGCTGAATTTCCCCCATACTAAGAGATGGCAATTGCTTCTAAACATATAATTTGTTTTTATTTTCTTTTATTTTTTTGCAAGGCAATGGGGTTAATTGACCTGCCCAAGGTCACACAAATAAATAAATATTTAGTGTCAGAGGTGAGATTTGACCTCAGGTCCTTCTGACTATAGTCAGTGCTCTATCTACTGTGCCACCTAGCCACCCCTAAACGTATAATTTGTGAAAAAGAGATGATTTATTTTGTCCCATTTCATATGCAAAGTCATAAAAAAGTGACATAATAGATGGAAAGTCATTTAGAAAGCCTGTAATTCCTTGGTTCAAGACGGCTCAATGACAGAAACTGCTTTCACTATTGTGTTTCCACAGGAAAGTATTAAATATCAAAAGTTGCAGAGAAGAAGCAGTTTTCTCACCTAGTAGTTCTATATACCAGTGGAATCACAGTCTTAACTTTTCCTACCTATTTGGGTTTCAAAAAGAGAAAAGACATATCCAGAGCTAGACAAATCATTATTGTTCTACAAACATCACATGATCCTTTCCATATGAATATGTTTATTAAATGTTTCTATTGCTAAAGGCTTCTAAAAAACTTTGAGGGGGTATTGGGCCTTTTGTGCATGTGTGGGAATGTGAAGGAATCTAGATTTGTAATTTCATTAGTGTGAGTAAATCACAGTGAGGAAATTCCCTCCTCAGAATAAAGATCAGCAAATAATTTGTAGCTTACAGTCTCTGAGTGTTTAAACAGGGGAATGGGGCAGGTAAGTGATGTGCAGGTCACATTACATATGTCAAAGACAGGATGAAGTCCTTTTTAATTTTGAGGACAGTCCTTTATCTACAAAATTATGCTATCAGGGCCAAATTAAAATATTTTCAACTCTTTGTAATGGCTTCTTAACTTTTCTTAAGTAAAGCACTGAATTTAATCTACAAAGTTTAATTTGTTCTATAGCCTGATCAACTTCCTTGAACCAAAGCATTTACTGAAGTTGGAAAAAAAAATTTTTCTGTCAATCCTGGGATAAATTATGATATTCAATAGCTAATAGAATGTATGGATATATACACAAACTTTTAATAATTTTAATGTTTCTAAGAAATATGTATTAGTTGTATGTTTTATATTCTGATAATTACGTTTCATTGCAATTAAGTTCAGATTAGATTTTAAATATACTACTCACATTATTCTCCTAAAATTTTGATTCCATAGCTAAATTACTGATTATAAAATAAACTCACTAGATAAAATATTAAAATAATATTAAATAAAATAATAATAAATTAATATTTAAATAATAAATAATATTAAATTATTAAAATAATATTAAATAAAATATAGTAGTTAGCTGTGATCACACACACACACACACACACACACACACACACACACACACCCCTTTCTCTCTATCTTGAATCACTAATTCATTAGCTTCATATCTTCTTAACCTATAAATAAGAGATTGGGGGTATAGAGGGTTCAAGAAATAATGTATAATGTTCCTGAAAAATCTCAACAAAGAAAAGAGGCACATAAAGGTATGGATCAGCCAGAGGTGAGAGATCATTCTATACTATTTACAAAATTGCCCTTTTATCTTAAAACTCTTATCTACTGTTGTTCCTGCTGCTGCTGCTGCTGCTACTGCTACTACTGCAACTTCTACTACTACTAGTATTCCTTCCTATCAAAGATTACCATCAAAACAACCAAATGATTGGAGGAATGAGTTGTACACAAAAACCTTTTACACTTAATATAAAAGGTAATATAAATGCTAATGTTTTTTCCACTGAAAACATTTACTTACAGACTTTAGGAAAGTAAACTATTGTCAAAACTACATTCCTTTCCACACTATCAAAAAGTATCAGGAATGTTTATATAATTGAAAATACTAGAGTTCATTAAAACCTTAAAGAGCAAAAAGAATGATCATTTTAAAGGAAATAAAATATTCCCAAAGTGGAGAATTTTGTGCTATGACTTTTTAACAGCTAAGAGGCATGGACTGTCTAGTGAAGGAAATTATACTCCTTTTAAAATTAATCAAAATGAATTGTATTCAGGAAGGAGTTATAAACTATTTTGCATCACAGATCCCTCAGAATGTACTGAAATTCATAAAATAATCTATATAAAATCATAAAAGAAACCAATTATACTGAAAAAGTAATAAATGTATACCCATGCATGTATATGTATGTATGAAACATATATATTTCATATACATATACATATACATTTCACAAATCAAGTTAACAACACCTAAATCAAATAGAACTTTAATCCATACAGTATACACACACAACGAGCCTATAGATTTGTTTCTTCAAACTAATGTATTATCGATAAGCCATAGTAATTATTGGCTTTTAAACAACCATTGTCAAAGATAACAAAAACCACAATTACCAGAAGTGGGTGACTTGCAACGATCCTCTGGCACTACAGTCCCTTCATTAATATCACAGAGGCCTGCTGAAAAATACAAATACAACACAAATATTATAGATATACATTCAAGTTACATTGTTTTCTAAAATAATTTTTAAAATTATTTCAACTGCATACATATACTAAGAAAAGCATCTTTCATTTTTACAGCCAAAGTTGATTTCAAAAAAACAAGATTCATTTTATGTACCTGCAGTTCTTCAAAATAAGGCTAAAAATGGGCTGCTGAAGAAATGACAAGTATTAACACTATATTAGTAAAAAATGAGCATTTTGTATGCTTTAAAGGAATATATAAATGTGTTATTAATATTATTATTATTATTCCTAGTTTATAATAATGTTTCAGTTCCAGGAAATTTATTTGTTGAATTCTCAAAGATGTTATAAGGTTTGTATTTGTACTATGTTTATTTTATCATTTGAAATTTATGAAAGATTGAAATTTTATGTATAGATTAAAACATTTTCATGTCATCTACCCTTCTCTTCATCTTAAAATCTTTTGATATAATATCTCACTCTAAAAATGTGGTGGCTCTTTTCCTTGCAAATAAAAACATTTCTCTTCTACAGTGCCCCTCCACTTAGGAGATGTACTCAACTTTAAAAGTAACAAAATGGGGTGGAAGAAATTAGCAAGAACAATAACAGAAAAGAACCTAACTATAGAAAGTTATTTTAGTAACAGCAAAGACTCAAAATACAAATTCAGAAGAGACAACAATAATAAAATGGCTACATTTAAAGCCTCAAAGAAAAATGAGAACTAGTCTCTCTTCCAAAAAAGAATTGCTGGAAGAATCCAAAAAGAATTTTAAAAATAAAATAAGAAAAATAGAACAAAAATTGGGAAAAGAAATGAGAATGATATAAGAGAATTATGATAAAAATAAACTGCTTTTAAAGGAAGTACAAAAAATGAAAAATATGTATAAAATTTTATTGAAGAAACTCCTTTTTAAAATAAGAACTGACTAAATGGAAAAGAAAGCAAAAAAAAGTTAACTGAAGAAACTAAATCCTTAAATGAGAACTAGAGGTTTATGACTCCATGAGACATCAAGAATCAATCAAAGAGGGGCCAGCTAGGTGACTCAGTAGATGGAGCATGGGCACTGGAGTGAGGTGGACCTGAGTTCAAATTCAGCCGCAGACACTTAATAATTACTTAGCTGTGTGACCTTGGGCAAGTCATTTAACCCCATTGCCTTGCAAATAAAGAAAAACAACGGATCTGGAAAACAGATCCAGGAGAGATAACTGAAGTATTATTGGACTACCTGAAAGTAATTTTAGGTACCAATTTAGGTAACATTCCTCAAGAAATTAAAAAAAAAGATAATTGCCCAATATCCTAGTACCAAAGGATGAAATAGATATTGAAAGACTCAACCAATTACCTCTTAAGAGATCCAAAATTGAAAATTTTCAGGAACATTATAGCCAAATTCTGGAACTTGCAGGTGAAACAGAAATGACTGCAAGCAGCCAGAAAGAAATAATTCAAATATGAAACCACAGTAAAAATTACCCAGAATTTTGCAGATTCTACATTAAAGGACTGGAGGGCATAGAATATGATATTCCAGAAGATAAAAGAACTAGGACTACAGCCATGAATCATACCCATTGATACTGGGCATAATCCTACAAGGGAAAAACAATCATTCAATAAACAGAGGACTCACAAGCTTTCTTGATGAAAAGACCAGAGTTGAACGAAAAAATATGAACACAAAACTAAAGAGAAGCATAAAAAGGTAAAAAATTGAAAGGGAAAAAATGTAAGGGATTCTATAAGTCTAAACTGTTTGTATCCCTATATAGGAAGATACTTTTAACTCTAAAGAATTAGATCACTACAAGTGTGGTTAGAATGAAAAGTCAGAGGGTGTAGATATAAGGAGACGATGATTTTTTTTAAATTAAGGTAATAAAGAAGATTATTACACTGAGAGAAGAAAGGAGAGGATAAAATGAAGTAAACCATCTTACATGAAGAAATACAAAAGACTATTAAAGTAAAAGGAAAGGTGGAAGGGGATTGCTTGAATCTTAATCACAACAGAATTGGCTCAAAATGAGAATAATATACACAATTAGTTGGGTATAGAAATATATCTTACTCTATAGGGAAGTAGGAGGGGAAACAAGAAGATGGGGGAAGGATTAACAGATAGGAGGGAAGATTCAGGGAGGCAATGGTCAGAAGCAAAACACTGGTGAGAAGGAAAAGTTTGAGAGGGAGAGAGAGGCATAAACAAGAGGGAAAACAGAATGGAGAGAAATACCCAATTAGTAATCATAACTGTGAATGTGAATGGGATTAATCCCCCCCCATAAAATAGAAGCTAATAGTAGAGCTGATTAAAAAGAATTCTGCTATATGTTGCTTATAAGCAACACAATGCAGAGATACACCCAGAGAGTAAAAATCAGGGACTAGAGTGGAATCTATTAGGCTTCAACAACTGATGTAAAAAACAGCAGGGCAGCAATCACTATCTGACAAAAGAAAAGGAAAACTAGATCTAATTAAAAAATGATAAGGAGGGGCAGCTAGGTGGCACAGTGGATAGAGCACTGGCCCTGCAGTCAGGAATACCTGAGTTCAAATCCAGCCTCAGACACTTAATAATTGCCTAGTTGTGTGATTTTGGGCAAGTCACTTAATCCTATAGCTTTAAATAAATCTTTTTTAAAAAAGTTATAAAGAAGAAAAATATATCTTGTTAAGAGTTACCATAGACAATGAAGTGATATCACTGTATGTTCCAAGGAGGAGTGAAGAGAAGTTGATGCACATTTACAAAAATATAATTTGCCCAGACTGACAAAAGAATACTTAACAGAATACTAAAATAACCCCATCTTAGGGGGGAAAAAGGAATAATCATTCATGAACTCCCTAAAAAATCCCTAGGGCCAAATGAGCTCACAAGTGAATTTTCCCAAACATTTAAAGAATAATTAATTAATTAATTCTGATTAATTTTAATTAATTAATTGATTCTAATCATATGTAAACTATTTGAGAAAACAGGCAAAGATGGGTCAAATTTCTTTTGATATTAATATTGTGCTGGCATCTAAAAGTGCAAGAGATAAAACAGAAACAAATACTCTAAACCAATTTCCTTAATAAATATTAATGTAAAAAATTATTAAATAAAATACTAGCAAGGAGATTGCAGCAAAAGATCACATGGATGTTATACTACGTCTAGGTGGGATTTATACTAGGAATGCAGGGTTGGTTCAATATTATGAAAACTATCAATATAACTGAACAATTGAAATAAAAAAATGAAACCAACAGAAATAATATGATTATATCAATGGATGCAGAAAAATTTTTTAGCACCCATTCCTATTAAAAACATTAATGAGCATAGGAATAAATGGAGCTTTCCTTAAAATAAGTGATATCTATCTAAAACCATAAATAAACATCATCTGTAATGGGGAGATAAACTAAGAGCCTTCCCAGTAAGATCAGGGTCAATCAAGGATGCCTATAATCACTATTATTATTCAATATTAATATTATTGTACTAGGAGGCTAGCTTTAGTAGTAAAAGGAGAAAAAAGAATAAAGAAATTAGAAAAGGCAATGAGGAAACAAAACCATCACTCTTTGTAAATGATATGATAGTATGCTTAGCAAATCCAAGATAATCATCTAACAAATTAGTTGAAATAATTAACAATTTTAGCAAAGTTGCAGGATATAAAATAAACTAACAAATCATTAGCATTCCTATATATAACCAACAAAGCCCAGCAGCAAGAGATAGAAAGAGAAATTCCATTTTAAATAACTATAGAAAATACTTAGGAATCTTCCTGCCAAGATGGACCCAGGAACTATATATATGAATACAATTACAAAACACTTATCATTGAAAAAAATTAGAACTAAATAATTGGAAAAATATACTGCTCACAGGTATACTGAGCTAATAAAATAAAAAAATGACAATTCTGTTAAAGTAATATTCTTATTCAGTGCTAATCAAACTACCAAAAATTATCTTTAAAAACTAGAAGAAATAATAAGAAAATCCACTGCAAGAACCAAAGATCAAGAATATTAAGGAAATTTATGAAAAAATGCAAAGAACTCAGACTAGCTCTACTAGATCTCAAACTATATTATAAAATGCTAACTATCAATAATCTGGTATTGGCTTAGAAAAAGAGTGGTGGATCACAAGAATAGATTAGGCACACACAAGACACAGCAGTAAATGATCACAGTAATTTAGTTTTTTGATAAATTCAAAGACTTCAGCTTCTGATACAAAAACTCACTATTAGGAGAGTGAAGCAAAGTTTCTTGGTCAGACTTAGGAAGAAAGAAAGAATTTATGCCCCCCCAAAACAGAGAGAGCATTAAGTATATGTAAAATAGTTAATTTTGATTATAGCAAATCAAAAAGGTTTTATACACACAAAACCAATGTAACCAAGATTAGAAGAAAAGTAGAATGTTGGGAAACAGTTTTTATAACAAAATGTTTCCACCACTAGATGGAAATTGAATCAAACCCAACTGATAAATGATCTAAAGATAAAAACAGACAGTTTTCAGAAAAACTACCCAGAGTGGATAAGAAAAAACACCCCAAGTCACTATGGTTAGAGAAATGCTAATTTAAACAATTCTGAGAAACTGAAAGGGAAAATGATAAATGTTGGACTAGGTGTATGAAAATTGGGATACTACAGAATTGGGAGTGGAGTTGTAAGCTGGTCCAAAGCATTCTGAGAACAAACTGAAACAATGCCCAAAGGGTTATAAAAACTGTTCATACCCTTCAATCCACCAATAACACTACTAAGTCTCTATTCCAAAGAGACTTTTTTGCAAAAAAAGAAAAGTACCTACATGTAAAGGAAATCCACTTCTAGAGTGAGAACTAATGAATTATGATTACAAGTTTGAAACATAATTTTCCCACTTTACTTTTCTTGCTTTTGGGGGGAGGCAGGGACAATAAGGTGACTAGGAAAATATATTTTGTATGACTTCATCTGTAAAATGGCTGTTATATTGCTTGCTTTCTCACTGAGAGGGTAATGGACTGAAGGGAAGAAGAAAATTTGGAATTGAAAACTTTAAAAAAATGAAAGTTAAAAAAAAGTTAAAACAAGAAGTCTTTCCTTAAAGACATGTACTATACATATAATTTTCCTACACAACTGTGTGACAAATCAAATAATTTTAAAAGGCTACATGATTAGTGTAAAAAAGCTAATCATAAATGAACAGTGATGAAAGTCATACATACATTCCAGAACATTTCATTGATGATTTTCTTAAATGATTGGAATGAACTCACAGAATCAAAATATAAGCAAAAAATGCCACAGTTAAAAGAAGCTACAATCAAGATACATTGGTAAGCAATTAAAAGATGAAAAAACTAAAATAATATGACTGGTAAATGATAAGACACTTTTATTGAATGTGCTTGTGCAGTTATAAAATGGGAAACAAATTGCTTTCAAGTTGAATAAAAAAAGCAAAAAAGATAGATCAGAAATGTAAGTGCAACTATTAATATTCTTATAATTCTCTTTTTTCCTTCTCTCCCTAAAAGGATTTTGTTTGTTTTTGGTTTGGTTTAGTGGTTGGTTTTAAGTAAAACTGAAAAGAACTACAATACTTGTAGGTTAGCTAATATTATTTGGAATGTGTGCATGTATGTGTGCAAACATATATCTTGGAAGAGGAATGATATTTAAATATATATATATTTATGTATATATACATATATATATATATATTCAACAGTGACTTTTTTTTAAACATTATCAATGTATAGTGTAAACCAAGGAACTGATATTTTTGGTATTGGAATTATACTGTATAACTCCTATATTTAGAATTAATAACTCCTATACTTAAGGACCTTTGTGAAGATGACTCCTAGTCAAATAAGTTTAATATTAACTGAAAGCACCAATTATCCTTTTTGTTAAGGTTTTTTTGCAAGGCAATGGGGTTAAGTGGCTTGCCCAAGGCCACACAGCTAGGTAATTATTAAGTGACTGAGGTCACATTTGAACTAGGTCCTGCTGACTCCAGGACTGGTACTCTATCCACTGCACCACCTAGCCATCCTACCAATTATCCTTGGACTTGTGAATATATTTACATGGTGATATATACTTCTACCTCATCTTTCAAAGCCATTTCATTTTTTCTACCTACATGGTCATCATTCTATTTTAGGTCTTCATGAGCTTTAATCTGGACTCCTACAATGAGTTTACTAATAGGTTTCTCTGCTTTCCATTTTACCCCTCCAATCCATAGTACACAAAACTATTCAAATAAACTTACAAAGGAAGTTTACTTGCAATCTTCAATGATGCACCATTGCTTCTAGGAAAATATAAATCCTCTTAGCATTTAAGGTCTTCCACAGTATAGCTCTTAACTATATATCCATAATTTTAATTTTCTATTACCTCGCCTTTCACAAATTTCACATTGCAGGAAAACTACTGTTCCCTAAACTCAGAGTTCCATATCGTATCATCAAATATTTGCAGAGACTAGTTGGTGGGTCTAGAGCTCTCTTTCCTGATCTCCACATTTTGTCTTTCTTTATGGCTCAACTTGACTCATCTCTTTTGTGAAGTCTTCTCTAATCCTCCTTCAAATTATAGTATTTACTTCCCTGGGTAAACATTTTACTCCCTAGTAGAATGTAAGTACTTTGAGTGTAGGAACTATTTCTTTTTGTCTTTGTATTTCCATTTCCTAATAGCAATTCTTAATAGAGTACCTTGCACAGAATAGGAATTTATTGAATGTTTGCTGAACAGAAATGATTATCAGGGGGCAGGTAGATGATGCAGTGAATAGAACATTGTCTCTGGAGTCAGGAGGACCTGAGTTCAAATCCAGCCTCAGACACTTAATAATTGCCTAGCTGTGTGACCTTTGGCAAGTCACTTAACCCCACTGCCTTAAATAAAATTAAAAAAAAAGAAATGATTATCTGTCATGCTTAAAGAGTAAACAAAAACAAGCAACAGGGCAATTGTTTTTAAAAAGCTTTCATAGCATATTTGGAAAATTCATAATTTATGGTCACGATCATTACATTAGGGTTCTCAACACAGAGTCTTCTAACTTTAACAATTAATGAATAGTTTAGAATAATTTAAAAGTTCTCAAATTTTCTCTGAAGTGCACCATTTTGCTCTTACCTCCTGATGGTTGTCGAGATTTGCGAGGTGATCGGGGTTCTCGTCGATAAGGATCATTAGAACCATATAATTCAATGGTGCCAAGGTTGAGAAGCACTGATTTCTGGAGATAATCAACCATTGCAATACCATTACAATTGCCAAAAACTACTCTGGGAATGGTAAAATAAAAAAAAAGATTATTTTTCAAAAAAAGAAAAGAATTGATAAAAGTCCATGTTAATATTTGTGATTGGGAGATAAAGGTATACATTTAACAGACTTTCTTTTCAATATTATAGTACAAGAAATGAATAACATGCTCGTGGAATTATTATATGCAAGATGTCCTATATAAAACCTACTTAAATAATACACTAGAAAAGTAAAACAGCAGGGCTGAAAAAGTGATAGATTTGGATTTGGGAAGACATGAATTCAAATTCTGTCTTGGATGCTTACTATGCTGAAACCACAAGAAAGTCTCCTAAACTCTCTAATTCTAAATCAGCTTTCTCTGTCTATTAGCTAGACAGAAGTTGTGAGATAGAAATGTAGAAGCAGTTTTCACACCAAGTAAGTCAAGAATTCTTGGTATATTATGTGTTATAATATACTATTTCCATATTTATGTATTTACAAGTTCATTGGGGATAACAAAAATAATTACAGGGGGCTCCTAATTAGAGCGAATAATGAATTCTCTTATGTGGTAACATTATTTGAATTAGCACTATATCTTTCCCTTGTTCTGGAACCAAAGATCATATTTTACATAATTATATCTCTGAACAGTGTGAATTTGAATGCATGTAACCACTTAATGAAATTCATTATTTGTATTAATCACAACCTGTCTTTATATATATATATATATAAACATTTATATATACAAACATATAAATATGCATAACTTTACACAGACTATTAAATATATATGCATCTGCATATATACAGACATATAACATTGTATTTGAGTTTCATTTCAGTTGACTGTTATAAATTAAGTCATGTAATAGAAAGAACAAGAAGAGTCTTTCTTAGAATTTCTATTCAAAATGTCAAAAGAAATATTCTGTGATGGAGGATAAATAATATAATTTTACCCTAAATTTTAAATTGCTTTATCAATCAACTAATTTTAAGTCAGTGAAATGTTATCAGAGATTATTTATTATAGAATGAAGTACACAAACACAAAAAATGTAGATGTTATTATCAATTTACAATTTAGAAAAGGAGAAGAGAGAATAAAGCTATATTATGAAGAGATTAATAATAAACCCAATTTATACATACATGCCATAGGAAGAGTTGATAGCAAGGCTAGTTATTTGTTGTGGTGGTTCTCCACCAACCCACACAAGCTGAATAACTAGCTCTGTCTGATAGCCTGGAGACTGCTTGAGAGGAGAATTTTTAACCCTGAAACAAATCAAAATGTTTTATTTCTATTCTTCTTTTAAAAGCTAGTTATCTTGAAACTGTAATTAAAAATATAAAATTGATTCATTCAACAACTTTTTTATTGAGAATATGTATTTTGAAGACATTCTGCCAAATAAGCAAAAATTATAAGGCATAATATTATCTTGCAGAAGGGTTTATATAAGCATGTAATATGTATATCCTTATTTGAAGACCTTATATAAGTACCTAATTAGTGACAAAGATCATGAGTTATAGGCATTCTATAGAAGATGCATTAATCAGTACAATCTGACTAGATATGAGATTAATAAAGTCCATAATAAGAATAAGACACTCAGATTATTTCTATTATACTAAATACCTGGAGCAGGAATTCCCTCCATTATTCCTGAGAAGTGGTTATTCACTTTCTGCTTGAAGGTATTCAGTGATGGTTAATTTAACTACTTCTTGAGGTAGGGACATTCCAATTTTTAACAATGAATTATTAAGACTTTTTTTCTTATATCAAACTAGATTCTTATTTTTTAATAACACCTTCCAATAACTTTTAGTTCTGTCATTTGAGATTAAAGAGTAGAAATACCTTTTACAAAAGAAATTTCTATTTCTGACTTTCAAGGAATATGAAAATAAATACCTGCTTGAAAGAAAAGGACTTATGAACGTAATTTGGAAATTGTGAAGTGAAAGAAAGTCTGAATTTGGGAAGGTATCTGAGGAACTAAGTTTGTGTAGCTAACGTTAAGAAAAAGAGAAGACAATAGATAAGAAAAAGCAGGGAAAAGGTGAGTGACAAATGGAATATAAAGTTGAATGTGCCTGTCAAGGTATAATGAAGTACTAATATGTTAAGAAAGATCATAGTTCTAGATAGGAAAGAATCTTAAAACACATTAAAACAATCCTCTTCATTTTTTAGCAGATGAGGACACTGTTACCTAGGAAAGTTAAATGACCTACTCCAAGTTACACAGATATAAGTGGTAGAGGTGATATTCAAACTTATGCTGACTATATACAATGTTTTATTTTCAAGAGGATGACAAATACAAAAGGTATCTAAAAGAGTTTGTCACAACAATTTCCAGGTAGTAGTTAATATTGAAAGTAATGATGATCCCACTTAGGATAGGGAGGAATTTGCAGTGATGAACATTAATTGAATAATGTCTCCATTTCTGCCAGTTGTGATTATCGATGCTCAAAGTTCAGATAACTTGATCTCCTAGAAGAGAAGGTGAAGGGACTAATACTTCTCAAATCTCCAAGCAGTCATAGAGAATGAAGTGTTCTTCAAAACAATTAGAGAAGGCTATGCTTTAATATGAAAAGAAAAAAGAAAAAGAAGATAAAGAACCAAGGGGAGGATGGGGGTTGGGGGAGAGAGTGGGAGAAGGTCAAATGTTTGTAAAATGTTTGTAAAAGAAAGAAAAATAAATTAATATTTGGAAAAGACAAAACAAATGGACAAAGAATTGTGCCTGGAACAGGAGGAGGAGGAGAATAGTATTAGACAATCTTCAAGAAATCTTTGACTTCCTCTAATAATTTCAAACTTCTCTCAGAGACAAAAGTCTACCATTTTGATACCAATATTCAACAAGTAGTGATATAAGGCTGTAAGTCAGGGAAGACAATCTATCAGAATATAATACAGAGTGTGATCATAGAGTTGCAAAAGTCCAAGAGGTCAAAAATGCCTTCACATTACAGAGAAAATAAAAATTGAACATCATTCAGAAAGAAGACTCAGCTACAAAGAAAAACCTGGATAAAAGATGTCAACAAAGAAGTAATCAAAAAGACCCACTGATCATATGACAAGAAGAAGGGATGACTGTTAGAACATTTATTTGCTTTACTACTAGCCTCACAAGGTCAAAAAAAAAAGGATTAGCATACTGAATGTATCCCTTGATGTTAACTTATGAGAAGACATGTACAAAAGTTGAAAAAAATTAACTATGTTCAATGACAGCAAAAATCCACTTAGGAAACTGAGTTATTACAAAACTTTTTGGGATGGGATCTATGACTCTCAAAGGACATTTTAAAAAAATGATAAGATAGGTTATTAAGTGGAGGAAGGAGGTTGGACCATCAGAGTCATAAAGGGTAGGATGACTGGCATGCTATGCCCTGAAATTTAAGCACTCCACAATAATACCATCATTTTGCCAGGAGCCACACCACTGGTGAGTTCCTCCCCACCCTCTATGACAAGGTCTTCCTCCTGGAATGTGCTTCTTGTACCGATCATAAATAGGCTGATCCTCACTGTACCCTTCCTAGACAGCAGTGAAACCTTCACCTGTTTAGAATTACTGTTGTGTACAAAGATGTGCTTCTAACTAATTCCTAGAAGCTTCAGCAAATGACTACCTACCCTACTCTCATATGTTACAAATGTAGCTCTGATATTAAAAATACATGTGTGTATAATGTTTTATGTGCATATGTAAACATTACATATCATATAAGTGTATGTGTATATTCATGTTAGGAAATCCTGGAATAAACAGGAAATGAGCATGGTAGAAGACATTTGAGTGCCAACTAATGGAGACAGAAATGGAAGCAACATTACCATTCTGCTTATTAAAACATAGGATCATAGATCTAGAGAGCTGGGGGACATCAGAGAGGCCATTTAGTTCAATCCTCTCATTAGACAGGTGAAGAACTGATATTCAGGTAGGTTAAATATTTTGCTCAAGGTCAAACAGGTAGTCAAGGTCACACAGAAGCAAGATTTAAACCCCAGTCCTCTGACCTCTTTTAGGTTGATCCTTTTACTGGAGAAAGGTTATCTACCTGAGAATCTGTGCAACTTCACAAAGGGCTGAGGAATAGTCAATATGGTGTTTGCTGCTGGACAACTCCAGGAAAAATGCCAGAAACAGAACAGAGGTATGTACACAATGCCTATTGATCTGATCCAGGTCTCTTGTCACCTTCAGTCATGAGGGCTTGTGGAAGATCATGACAAAATTTGATTGCCCAAAGAAGTTCATCAGTATTATATGCTAGCTCCATCACAGATACTTGCATAGGTTCTGGATAATAGACAGTGCTCTTTCCCAGGCATCAATGGAGTGAAGCAGGGCTGTACTTGTTTCCATACTTTTTAGCATGATGTTTTTTCAGCAATGTTGTCAGATGCCTTCCTCAAGGATGAAAAAACGGCAACAAGGTCAGCTGCCATGCCAATGGCAAACT
Organism: Macrotis lagotis; assembly: GCF_037893015.1. Classification (NCBI taxonomy): domain Eukaryota; kingdom Metazoa; phylum Chordata; class Mammalia; order Peramelemorphia; family Peramelidae; genus Macrotis; species Macrotis lagotis. The sequence continues at coordinate 161,440,563 of NC_133662.1, read as the reverse complement.
ATCTAACTTGAAAAGATAACAAAAGTCAAGACTGAAGTGAAGGGATAGTTTGTGCATGACTTAAGGAAATTTTTGCCTGTTAAGCAACACCAAGAAAACCAAGGTTCTCTACCAGTCACACTATACATCATCCTTACATGGAACCCATCAGTTACTGCAAAATGAGAAATTCTGAATATTGTGGATAAGTTTTCTAACCATGACAGAATACTTTCCAGGAATGAACAGATATATAGGGTTGATGTATACATTGCCAGAGCTAGCTCAGTGTTTGGGAGGCTCAAAAGGAAAGTGTAGGAGAGAAAAGGGAACAGACTGGCTACCAAATTCAAGATTACAGAGCCATTGTGCTGAGTTCATTGCTGTATGCATTTGAATAATGCACAATATATAATAGGAAATTTAATCGCTTCTATTTGAATTGTCTTAGGAAGAGTCTGAAGAACAGTTGGTCTGGGCATTGGGGTAAGGTACTGGATACTGAGGCTCTTTCTCAAGCATAACTTCAAACATTTACTTTTCTTCAGAAGGTACAAATCCAATGGGTTGGCCATGTTATTCAAATGTCAAATGCACATTTGTCCACAAGACTTTTTCAGAGAACCCACAAAAGGTAAGCACTCACACAATGGTCAGAAGAAATGTTATAAAAATACTCTCAGGGTGACTGAAAAACTTTGACATCAATTGTGAGACGTGAGATATGCAGGCACAGAACATCATCCAGCATGAGCAAAGTAGCTCAAATAAAACATGAGATGCACAAATTTATAGACACCTCCACTCCAAATATTCATATAGATCTTTTTTGTGTGTGGATTGTGATAAAGCTTTCAAATATAGTGCTGATCTGATTAGCCACAGTAAGACACACTATATATTGACCCCAGCAGAGTGATGTAATCATAATACTCTTTAAATACTAAGGACAACCAACTAGTTTCATAGTATACATCACCCCATTACATTCATACACAATTTGTTCAGCCATCCAAATCATGGAGCAATATTTTCAACTTTTTTTCTAATCATAAACTATGCAGTCTTTAATATCCCTAAGTTGTTAGGATTGCTGAATCAAGGGGTATGAAAATTTTATTTATTTATTTATTTTAAGCCATTTGTACATGCACATTTCCAATTTACAAAGTTTCCCTCCACCCTCCCTTCCTACCCCCCCCACCTCTCAGTTGGAAACAGATAAGCATTTTACATACATATTTTGTTAAATATATTTACAAATTAGTAATTTTTGGCATGAGGAATTAGGACTAAGGGAAAGAGCTATATAAGAGAAAATTTTTATAAAGTGTTCATCAGATTCGGTAAGGGGTGTTTTTTTTTTTGCTGTGTTTTATTTTGTTTTATTTTTCTTTCTCTGGTTGGAGATAATATAATCCATAATCTGTCAAATATGGTTGTGCTAGCTCTCTGCACTGCTGAGAGGGGTTGCTTCCATCAAGGTTGTTCATCATACAATGTTGTTGTTGATGTGTACGTTGTCCTCTTGGTTTTACTCCCTTCATTCAGCATCAGATCCCATAAGTCATTTCATGCTGCTCTAGAGTCTGACCATTTATAGTTTCTTATAGACCAATAGTATTCCAAAGTATTCATGTACCATAACTTCTTTAGTCATTTCTCCAATTGATGGGCATCTCCGCAATTTCCAATTCTTTGCCACTACAAAAACAGTTGCTATGAATATTTTGGAAACTGTAGGACTTTTCCTTTTTTTTTTTTTTAACAATTTCTTCTGGATATAGTCCTAGAATTGTAATTGCTGGGTTGAAGGGTATGAACAGTTTTATCACTCTTTGGGCATAGTTTCATATTGCTCTCCAGGAAGGTTGGATCTATTCACAACTCCACCAGCAATGCATCAATGTCCCACTCTTCCCATAACCTAACCAACATTGATCATCTTCCCTTTTTCTCATCTGGGCTAATCTAATAGGTGTAAGATGATACCTCATTATTGTTTTAATTTGCATATCTCTAATCAATAGTGATTTGGAGCATTTTTTCAAATGCTTATATATAGCTTTAATTTCTTCATTTGAAAACTGTCTGTTCATATCCTTTGACTATTAATCAATGGGGAATGACTTGGGACCTTATAAATTTAATGCAATTCTCTATACACTTTAGAAATGAGACCTTTATCAGAACTCCTGGTTATAAAGATTGTTTCCCAGCTTTTCACTTTTCTTCTAATATTGGCAGCAATGATTTTATTAATACAAAAACTTTAATTTAATATAATCAAAATCATTCATTTAGCAGTTTATAACCTGCTCTAATTCTTGTTTGGTCAAAAATATATCCCTTTTCCATAGATTTGATATAGAATATATTTTGGTCTATTAATTTATCTATGGTATCATTCTTTATGTCTAAATCCCATACCCATTTTAACCTTATTTTGGTATAGGGGAACAATTAATTAATTTTTCTAATCTTCCTAAAGGTAGAACTAATTTACAGCTCTTCTAAAAATGTCTTATCTTCTCTACTCTCTCACAACACTCTTTTACTACATTTGTGCATTTCAGTGCATATAAGGTGATACTTCTGAATAAGATTTCATACCTTTTACTAGTTTTTCATTTTTATATGGTTACCAAGAGTCTGAATTTCTTCCTCTAAATTTCTTCCTCTATTCATATTTTTATCATTAATGACCATATCTTGAGGTCCTGGTACAATAAATTTGAGTCAGTTCTCTATTGTCTATTTTGAATGTAATTCCTTTATTAGAGATGGCTAATGCAAGGGCCTCCCTCCCCCACAATTCATTAATTTTTCTTACTATCGCTGTATTGATTTTGTCTGGAGTTTTGGACAAAGAACAGAAAGGACACCAGTCAATGGATCAAAATATATGTGGGGATAGGTAAGGTGAAAGAAGACTGGAAAGAAAAGAATTCAGGTTACAAAGGTCTTTGAATGTCAAACAAAAGATTCCATATTTGATCACAGAGGTTATTGATAGAGAGCCATTTGAATTGATTGAATAGCCATTGCACAGGCAGTACCCAAAGCTAGAAAGATTCTTTGTCCTCACCTCTACTTCTTAGCAGAGTCTTCACCTCCTTCTTCAAAGCTCTGCTTCAATTTCACATCTTATGAGACCTTTTCTCATTCCTGCTTCTTCTACCCTCCTGCAACTAGAACCTGAATTTACTACCTGAAATTGCTTAGAATCTGCATGAAATAACTTAGAAATTTATGAACATATTTACTCCTAAAGAAGATAACCAGCTTGAGGGCAAGTTCTGTTCCAATTTTTATCTTTACATCTTAGGATCTAAAATAGTGCTTGACATATGCTAATTAAACTTTAAAGATTGACTGACCAATGTGAAAAGTGATTATCATGGGTTGAAGATATCATAGCTTAAGAGGGAAAAATGTCTTGAAAGGAAAAAATGTTGAAGGAAGAATTTTTTTTCCAGACAAAAGGAGCATTTTAAAATACTTTCTAAAGTGGAAATGCAGTGAAAGAAACAAAATGACAAAAAGAATTGAAAGGAACCTATGGTAAACATAGAAGTCAGGTATTAATTTCTTTAAATATACCAAAGGCAAAATGGAAATCAATAAAACTACTTCATTATCACAGTGCACAATTGTTAATGAGGATAAAAAGGAGATAACAAAGGACTAAAAAAATTATTTTATTCTCTCTTAAGTAGAATATTTCTCCTAATGGCCCTTTAAAAAGAAAGGTTAAATGAAAAGAATACAATTAAGGCACTAAAGGACTAGAAGATGTTTTACAATGTATATATAAATTTCTTAGTACATGATTGAGTTAACAGTAGCATCTCAGACTTCAGTCCTGAGAAGGGTACTAACTGTTTCTAATTGCTTTGAAAGTATCCAACAGGGGGCAGAGCCAAGATGGCAGAGTCAAGGCAGGACATCCCAGATGCTCTCCCCAACACTATTCCAAATGCTTTTAGATTATGATTCTATCCAAATTCTAGAGTGGCAGAACCAAGACAAAGACTGAGTGAAATAATTTTCCAGTCCAAGACAACTTGAAAGATCCTTGGGAAGGGTCTGTTCCACCAGGATTGGAAAGGACCACAGCACAGCCTGGGTCTTAATGGTCACCAAGAGCAAACCAGCTCCAGTCATCTGGACACAGCCCAGGGGTCTCCTGCATCCTGAGGGACACCTCAGTCTGTGGCAGTGGGGAAGTTTCCATACCTCTCAAACCAGTGACTGACTATGATAACTTGAAGGGTCAGTGGGAAAACTCTACCACACTAGATTGAGTGTGGATCCCAGAGCAGAGCAGGCCTCAGCACAGCCTGGGCCCTCGGAACCAGAAGCAGGTCTGTGGAGCCACACAGCAAATGCTTCCAGAGTGCTCAGTCTATGGACAGTAAAGGGGTTGGAGAAGAATTCAGAGCTCTCTCTGCTACTACTGGAGCAGGATTCTGTTGCTTTGTCTACACTCAGATCCAGGTCACAATCTGGGGTCCCATACTGCCATATTAGAGCAAGGACTCTCCTCATAGTTCTAGAGTAGAGGGGAGTGCTTGTGGACATTCACAGACCAGATCACAGATAAGGAAAGCAGGCAAAGCCTCTCATAAGAGCTTGAAGGAATTGAGGTACCTGCTGGGGGGGGGGGTGGCACAGAGAGGGTAGAGGAAGTCCCTGAAAACAGTTGCAGAAACCCTCAAAAGCTTGGGAAAGTGTCCTCCACCCTGGAAGCAGAGCCCCACTTTACAAAGACTTAAAATCATGTCACAGGCTGGGGAAATAAGCAAACTTAAGAAAAAAGAATCTGACCATAGACAATTATTTTGGACCCATGTAGGATCAAAATACATACTCTGAAGTTGAAAAAGTGAAAGCTTCTGTATCCAAAGTCTCAAAAAAAAATATGAAACGGTTTCAGGTTTTGGAAAAACTCCAAAAAGATTTTGAAAATCAAGTAGGGAAGTAAAGGAAAAATTGGGAAGAGATGAGAATGATGTGGGAAAATCATGAAAAACAAGTTAGCAGCTTGGTGAAGGAGATACCAAAAAAACACTGAATAAAATATCTTAAAAACCAGTTTAGGTAAAATGGAAAAAACCATCCACGAGGTCAATGAGGAGAAGAATACATTAAAAAGCAGAATTGGCTAGATGGAAAAAGATTAAAAAAAAAGCTCTCTGAAAAAAATAACTCCTTCAAATGTAGAATGGGTCTAAGAGAAGACTTTGTGAGAAGTCAAGAAAAATAAAATAAAACCAAAAGAAGGAAGAACTAGAAGAAACTGAAATATTTCATTGGACAAATAACTTACCTAGAAAACAGATCCAGAAGAGATAATTTAAAACTTTTGGGGCTACCTGAAACTCATGACCAGGAAAAGAGGATAGATAGACTTTATTTTTCAAGAAATTTTCCAGGAAATTTGTCCTGATTGTCTAGAAGCAGAAGTTAACATAGAAATTGAGGGAATTCACTGATCACCTCCTGAAAGAGATTCCAAAAAAGAAACTCCCAAGAATATTATAATCAAATTCTAGAATTCCCAAATAAGTAGAAAACATAACAAGCAACCAGAAAGAAAAAATTCAAATATCATGGAGCTATAGTTAAGATAACACAAGATTAGCAGCTTCTATATTACAAGCTTGTAAGGCTTGGAATATGATATTCCAGAAGGCAAAAGAGCATGGATTACAGCCAAGAATCAACTAACCAGCAAAACTGATCGTATTTTTTCAAGGGGAAAAGATGGACATTCATTGAAATAGGGGACTTTCAAATTTTTGTGTCAAAATGATCAGAGCTGAACAGAAAGTTTGATCTTCAAGTACAGGTCTCAGGTGAAGCATAGAGAATGTGGATGGGAAGGGCAAATTATGAGGGATTTAATGATACTGAACTGCTTTTATTCCTGAAGATGATACTGATAACTCATATGAACCTTCTCATTTATTAGGGCAGTTTAGAAGATGAAAATATTGACAAGGCACAAGAGGGACCAGAAACTGAAGTTATAGTATAATAAAAAGATGGAGTTAATGGGCATGAAAGGGAAAGGAAAGGTAGAATAGGCTAAGATTTTTCACATAAAAGAATCAAGAAAAAGCTTTTGCAATGGAGTGGAAGGAAGCAAAGTGCGGGAGAATGAGTGAGCCTTCATTCTCATCAGAAGTGGCTCAGAGAGGAAGTAACATACACACTCAATAAGGTGTAGAAATCTATCTTAGCCTAGAGGGGAAAAAAGAGAAGAAAGGTATGGGAGAAAAGGGATGGGGGAACAGAGGAAGGGCTGTAGGTGATAGAAGGGGAAGATCATGGGAGAGCGTAGTCCAATTCAACTCATTTTTGAAAAGGGACTAGATGAAAGGTGAGAGAGAGAGAGAATAGAATAAACGGGGGGCGGGGAAGAATAGGATGGAGGGAAATACAGTTAGCAATAGCCAACTGTAGGGAAAAACTACTGAAGCAACTTCTCTGATGGACTTATGATAAAAAATGCTATCCATAACAGAGACAGAGTTGATGATATCTTAATACAAACTGAAGCACACTTTTTTTTTCTTTCACTTTATTTTTCTTGAGCTTTCTCTATTGTTGTGGTGGGAGGGGGGTTATGCTTACCTTTTCATGAATACTATTGTAAAAATGTGAAAAAAATAATTTTAAAAAGTATACACAGGTATTTCCCAATTTATAGAGGATATTAAATTCATGTGGGGAATTGAAAATCCAACAGGATAAATTATAGAATAATCTCTGAAAACTATGCAAGCAAGTTGTATATGAGTTTCAATGCTAATTAGCATTTAGACAAAAAGTAATTTAAAGTGTATTTAAAGAATTATAGACCCTGAGCTACTAGTTATGCCTTCAGAAAATGATACATCTCCAAAATACATTGGTTTGGTCAAAGAAGGTAATAAAATAAACTGTAGAAAAAAGTTAAAAAAAAAAACCATCAGTACTAAACTTAGATATATCTGATCTTTGGATACCATATGTCTTTCTCTTCATAGTTCCAAGAGAAATAATGAACTTGAGAGATACTTATGACTACAAACTCAAGATACATTAAGTGTAGAAAACTAGGAAATCTGAAAAATTTGCACAAAATTATAAACAGCTATATAAATATATAATAGATATAAATATATCACATCAATGCGCTAGAGGAAAATACAGTTTTGGGAGTCTTTTATGTTTAACTACCCTGCCATACAGAATATTCAATATTGCTCCCTATTCTTCCTCGAATCATTAGAATATCATTTTGCCAAAGTTTACATTATGTCCAAATAAGTAATAAGAAACACTAGTTTAAAAAAAGCATAGCCTCTCAAGATTTCTAAGTCCTTAGAACTTACTTTAAACATGGAACATTGTCACGAAGTCCATCAGATGAACTGCTACTAGTTGATGGATGAGATTGTGGAGGAATAGGTTGAGGATTAGGACCTCCCCCAGGTGTTGGCAATGGTGGAACTTGTTCAAGCTCAGGTGAATCTACATCATTTATCTCATATAACAGTCGTATTTCAAGCATCTATAGTATAATAGGGAAAGAAAAGGTAATTAATGAATTTTGTATACTGATTGCTTTATTTTTCTTGATAAAGTTTTATATTTTCACTTCCCAAGATATCACTCCTCCTCCTCCTTTCCCTCCCTAGAGCTGTATCCTTAAGTTATATATATATATATATATATATATATATATATATATATATATATATATATATATATGTATGTACACACACACACACACACACACATATATACGAAGAAAAAAATTCAATACACAAACATCACAACCAAACCTGGAATTGCATTTGATATTGTATGCTTACTGACTTCTACTTCTGCAAAAAAAAAAAAAAAAAAAGGAAAAGAGGCATTTTCTTCATTTTTCTTCAAGATCAAGCCTAGTTATAATATTTATAGTATTCTGTTTTTTAACTGACTTTGTTATTTCCAAATAATTGTTGAACTTACTGTGCATAGTTTCACATTTTATGCTTAGCTTATGTTGCATAATTCACTTAAGTCTTTCCATGGTTCTCAGTATTTTTTTCAGATTTATAATACTTACAGTACAGTAATATTCCATTACATTCAAGTATCACAATTTGTCTGGTAATTTTGTAAACAGTGAGAATTCATTTCCAGGTCTTCAAAATGTATGGTTAGAAATATTTTGGGTATGATATGAATATATGTATATGTGTTTATTTTAGCAATAGCTTAAGTAGATTTGGAAATAAATCAGATGTCCATTGATTGATTAAGTAAAGGTCAAACTATGTAGTATATGAATATAACAGAGCATCACTATACTGTAAGAAATTATTAACCAAAATCATGCAAAGAAGTATGGAAAGACTTGTAAATTCCTGTTAAGGTAAATAAATATACCTATATATGTGTATAAAAATGAATTAAAACATATATAATTAATTATGCATAAACACATATGCACACATATACACATATAATCATTCATTGATTTCTTTTGGTATATTACGTTAATGCTTTGGGACAATATGCACTTTTTTCTTTAAAGTACAATTCCAATCTGCAGTACAGAATGGACAACTGACCCTTCGATATCGACTATTATTACTTTTTTAATTCATCTTTGCCAACTAACTGAGCATGAAGTAGAATATCAGTTGTTTTGATTTCTACCACATTGATTTCTAATTATTCTAGAGGTTGGTATATAATAGCAGTTCTCTGCCAAGTAATTTACATTCCTGGGTCCACTGAACACTGTGTTACTAAGTCTATCTGTTTATGATTCTTTATTCAACTTGTAACAAACATTTTTTTATGACTGATGCTTTATAGCATAATTTAATGTCTAGAAGTACTATTCTCCCTTCATTCCTATTTTTCACATACTTTTTTCTGGCTATTTCAAACTTTCTATTGCTCTAAATGAATTTTATTTCATTTTTTTACCTCCATTAAGTTTTTCCATTGAAAGTTTGAATACTACAGATCCAAATTTACAAATCAATGCAGAGATCCTCATCTATTTTATTGATCATGTTTAACTATAAGCAATAGATAGACAACCAATTACCTGCTGTTTTCTTTAAAGAATATTTTGTAAATATACCTATACAAGTCTTGTGGAAACTGAAAGACTGACTTGCAATTATATTATGTGTCTTGTTGTTATTTAGAATTGGATTATTCCTTTTTTCTTTTGTACAATATAAAGTTTTTTTTCTTTTTTGCTTGGACTTATACTTTCAATTCTTTCAACTGCTTTATTATTAATAGGATTTAAAATTATGTTAATTAACAGTGGAAAAAAAGAATACAACCTTGCTTAAACTTTGCATTTACTGGCAAAGTTTAGTAACAATAATAATAAATAAAAATCATATCATATGCATATAATAATTATATAATCATATACCTACTATATAATAAAAGCATATAATACAATAAAGCCGATAATGATAGCTTGATGCTTACTCTAAAAACTATTTTCTCATTCACAGATAATACTGCAAAAATATATTGTGAAGGCAGATTTTAGGGAGGCATGAGTAGATATCTAATCCCAATTTATTTTTCTAAGTTATTATGCTTTTAATGTAATTCATATGAAGTTAATATCAAGCCTAAGTGATTCATAAATTTTAAAAGTTCTTAGAAGAATTTGAAAAAAATTTTACTTAATTTAAATCAAAGGTTCTTCATCTGGGGATCATGAACTTTTTCTCTTTAATAGTTTGTTAACTGAAGTACAATAATCTGCTTTATAATGTTATGTTCTTAATTTTAAGCATTTAACCATACACGTTAAAACCATTATTCAGAGAAAAAGTCTACAGAATTTGTCAAAATGTCAAAGGGGTATATGGAAAAAAAAAGATTAAGCATGCTTGATTAGAAAAGGTATTAGAGTATACCTAAGTAACCCCCCAGAAATGAACACTCCATGTTAAATATCTGGGGAACATTCACAGCAAAAAGGGCTTTAAATAGTTCATCCTTGAAAAAAGGCAGGCATTGGAAACCTTACGCAAATAAGAACTATTACCGGAATCACTTCTGTTGTTACTTCCTGTTTACTGAATCGATAAATAATGACATGTGCCGAGACACCAGCAATGCACAGCATTCTACTTTCTGGACACCATGAAATTATCTGAATGGCATATGGATCTTCATCTACAATGTCTGTGTTTGGTCTGTCATCTTTACTTCTTGATTTTTCAAATACTTTGGATGTTTTTAACTTATATAGTACTTGAAGTGTTACTAAAAAGAAAAAAAATGTACAAATTAACATAATCAGATGCTTTCATATACATTATTCATTCAATTAACTGTGTATCATTAAAGACTTCTGCCCATATAAACAATATTCATTCCAAATGGATATTTTCTGTGTATGGTCCAAAGAGAAGTATTACTATATTAGTAATTACTAACACAAAAGTTTTCAAATATCCTGAAAATTTCCTTTATTTAAACAGATACAAGTTGATGGAAAATTAAAGCAGTGTATATACACTATTCATTTTAGTAAACATATGTGCATGTACACAAAGAAGATAGCCATCTTGGTGATTAAAAAAATAAATTTTCTTTACAGAAAAAAAATTCAATATTGTCATTACATATCCTTAGACAGTAAAATATCCTACATTTATCTTGGTAGTGACTATCATCAATTGGATCCCTAATGAATACTAACAAGTAATATGATAATTGTAAGAATTCAGTACTGGAAGGATTCTTTACATTATATCTATTTGTAACTACACATGCATAAATTGTGTGAACTAAAATAGCAACCAGGTACTGAAATTAATTTGAATATTCCACTATCAAGAAAAATAGCTTCCACCCTCTCAAATATCTCTATGTTGAAGGAGAGGAAAAATACAAGTGAATGAAAGAATCTGCACTTTTTTTGTTGAGATTGCTTTTGATTACACACAGGTACATTTAAGGAAGTTATAATAAAATGTTAGATTTTTTATTCAGAAGACCCAAATTCAAGTCTGTATTCTGACATATAAACTTGTATGCCCATGGGCCAGTCACTTAAGCTCTTTAAGCACTATGAAACATAATGTTATAAACTTTGGATAGATTGTGATGTATACAGAAGAAAAAAATTAGCATATTTTGATTTTTCACAAAGAAATTAAAAGGTTTTTGTTGTGTTAATGTACTGAATTAGATATACTGAATGTTTATTCAATTTTGAAAATAGATATAAATAAAGCTAATTTCATTAAAAATTTGATAAAATGCACAAATTACTAAAAATAGAATCTCAATAATAATTATAAAAAGATAATATATATATATATGTATTTGACACCTCAAATATAAATAATTTTAAACTGTCTAAATCACTTACTTGCAGAAGCATCCCAGAACTTGACAGACCCATCTGCGTGCCTATGAATTTAAACATGAGGCAAGAATGTGGTGAAAAAAATGAGCAAAGATATCCATACACATTTCTTTCTCAACACAGCTGTCAGCTTTAAATTTTGCATGATCATTCTCTAATGTCAAAAAAGAGTTGCCTTGCCATGATAAAGAAAAAAGATAAAAATTAATGTCAAAATAATATGCCCTTACAAATATTATCTTTGCATTGTACTACTGATTACACAAAGAACACAATGCAAAGAACTGTTTGAGTCAATCACAATCATATTCAGATGACATTTAGTGGTTTGGTCAAATTAGTTTCTTACCCCGTGATGATAATTTCTGGGTAACTCTGAGTACCCAATCCCCAGTTACCTCCACTAATTGGCCACTCCTATAAGAAAAGATATGGTATTATATAAATGAACCACAAGGACTCATTTGATTCAACTTTCAACCTTCAACCAAATATATTCAGATGCTCCCCTCTCCCACCTTGAGAGAGGTGTGCCATTTATTAAGATATCTGAATAAAAACCATTTTAATCACTCGGGAAAAAATATATTCAGATGTTAAAATAAAGTACCTTTTTGCTATAACCTTGGCGTTTCTGTCTAGCTCCAACAGAATAAAGTGCAGGGATAACATCCACAGGGCAATCAGCAAAATATTCACAACAGGTAACAGGAGATTCATGTATACTCAAAGGGTAGGGATTTTCAAATATAGGATAGCTTTAAAACAAGGAGAAAAGTTAAATCAAAACTATCAATTTAAAATAAAAATTATTTAGCATTTAAATGTAAAAAATAAAAATACCACTCTAAATAGATATTATTAGGTTTGTAATAGTGGCAATTTTAAGAAAATAAAAATTCTGATATAGTTTTAAAGTTCATACAATCCTCAAAACAATCACACAATTTGAATGTGAGATGTAAAGAAATGCAATCCTATAAATATAAATAGATTTTACCACAGGAAAGTATTATTTAAATCACTGCCCTCTGAAAAGAAGAATTCTTATAAACAAGTTCAAAAAAGGTCTTCAGAAAAGTATGAAATTAAATAAAATATATAACAATACTTGAAGGTATACAGAATCTTTTTACTCATTTATCCTTATCTTATAGTCAACCTGAAATTTAACTAGAAAGGGTCACATTGAGTAGTTTCCTCACTTATAAAATTAAAGAGATGGAGTTATGACCCCTTCTAACTCTAAGTCCTTTGAATTAATAAAATGTATAGTTTTAAAGCATTCAATGTACAAACTGCTAAAGAAAAAAATTATTTACAGCAGGGGTGTCCAACTCTTCCTCTTCTGAGCTGCAATGTCAAACAAAAAACCTTGACAGGTTTTTGTTGAGTGACCTTTAAAGACACTGAAGCAATAGGTATTATTTAAAATAATCAAAAGATCCAGAAACTATGTATTCATCATAAAGTCATTTATGGGAGAAAATAAGACTTATTATTTAATGAAACTAAACTTTTATTAATAAAAAGAAGAACCCTGAGTGAGACTGCAAAAGAGTTGGAGACCTTATAAGATGATTTAAAAAAATAACTGAAAATTTAATGACTTTTGCAAATAAAAAAAATTTATTCATTAGAAAGAATGATGTGAAAAAAGGGTATGTCTTCAAACTAATTCAAAGAAAAAACTTCTGGGCTGAAATCAGTGTCATAGAACTGTAATACTGAATTTTACTGTAATTCAAACTTGCAGGTCTTACCCATTTTGTGCTAGGTCTATAAGTACTAAATCCTTTTCCAGAAGGACAACCACAGCATATGGTTCTTGAAAATCTAAAATATCAAAAACAAACTTTTTTTGAAAACAGAAGAAAATAAAAAGGAATTTAGAAATTTCATGAGGATAATTTTGTCACTTTATTTTGCCAAAAACTTTTATCTAACATTGATTCCTTGATGATATAAGGGTTCATATTACATGAAGCAGATTTTGCTAATATATTTCAAGTTCCTATGCTTACATATTGCAAATAAAATCTGATTTAAAATCTGAAAATTTATAAACATAATTATCACCATTTCAGTATCATAGTTATGTAAGAATTTATAGGAGAAAAGAGATTAGGCTTTTTTTTTGCTTGGCATTGATCTATACATTAAAACACTGAATGGATAATATTTACAACTTTGGCTATATTTTAATGTGTACTTATAATTATATCTGCATACAAACATTTGTGTTTTCTAAGATAGCTTTATCATAACAACAAAATATAGTGACATAAATGAGGTTTATTAGGACGATGAGTTAAAACTTTTAAAAAGATGGCTCTGTCCCCAAGGACTTTCATTTGCTATTAAAAGTATTAGGGGGTGGCTAGGTGGCACAGTGGATGTAGCACTGGCCTTGGAGTCAGGAGTACCTGGGTTCAAATCCGGCCTCAGACACTTAATAATTACCTAGCCATGTGGCCTTGGGCAAGCCACTTAACCCCATTGTCTTGAAAAATTAAAAAAAAAAGTATTAAGGGGGTGACTTTGCAGTGCATAGAGCACTGGCCCTGGAATCAGGAGTATCTGAATTCAAATGCAGCCTGAGACACTTAATAATTACCTAGCTGTGTGGCCTAGGGCAAGCCACTTAACCCTTGCCTTGCAAAAAACTAAACAAAAAAAATAAGTATTTCACACACACACACACACACACACACACACACACACACACACACACAGATACATACATATGCATAATACAAGATTCCTGAGCAAAGAGGACAGTACTAAGGATTGGGAAAATCAGGGAAATATTTATTAAGAAGTTAAGTATTAATATGGAAAAATGAGAAAAAAAGGGAAAAATATAAACAGAGGAAAGAAAGATAGCATGGAGAGCAATAAAGAGTTAGTAATTATAACTTTGAATGTGAATGGAGTAAAAAGTAAGCAAATAGCAGATTGGATTAAAAACCAGAATCCTACAATATGCTGCTTACAAGAAACTCATTTGGGGGCGGCTAGGTGGCGCAGTGGATAGAGCACCGGCCCTGGAGTCAGGAGTACCTGAGTTCAAATCTGACCCCAAATGCTTAATAATTACCTAGCTGTATGGCCTTGGACAAGGCACTTAATACCACTGCCTTGCAAAAACCTGGAAAGAAACTCATATGAAGCAGAGAGAAACATATAGAGTAAAGGTAATAGATTGAAGCTAAATATATTTTTTCAGCTGAAGTGGAAAAAGCAGGGATAGCAATCCTTATCTCAGACAAAGCAGCAACAAAAATAGGTATCTTTAAAAGAGATAAGGTAGGAAACTGTATCTTCCTAAAAGGTACCAAAGATAATGAAGCAATTTCAACACTAAATATGTATGCACCAAATAGTATATAGCATCGAAATTTTTAGAGTATAAGTTGAATGAGTTACAAGGATGACATAGAAAGCAAAACTCTACTGGTGGGAGACCTCAACCTCCTACTCTCAGATTTAGATAAATCTAACCATAAAATAAACAAGAAGGAAGTTAAGGAGGTGAATAGAATGTTAGAAAATCTAGACATGATAGACCTTTGGAGAAAGTTGAATGGAGACAGAAAGGAATACACTTTGTTTTTCCCGTAATACATGACACTTACACAAAAACTGACTATGTACTAGGTCATTAAAACCTAATGTTCAAATACAGAAAAGCAGAAATAGTGAATACAATCCTTCTCAGATCATAAAGCAATAAAAAAAAATCACATGCCATAATTGGCTAGGGAGAGATAGACCTAAAACTAATTGGAAACTAATAACCTCATTTTAAAGAATGAGTAGATCAAATAACAAATTATAGAAAGAATCAATGATTTCATCCTAGATAATGATAATAACAAGACAACATACCAAAACTTATGGGATACAGCCAAGGCAGTTGTCAGGGGAAATATTATATCTTTAAATGCTTACATGAATAAATTGGAGAAAGAGGAAATCAGTGAACTAAACATGCAACTAAAAAAATTAGAGAGAGAACAAATTAAAAACCCCCAATAAAATACAAAATCAGAAATTCTAAAAAATAAAAAAATAAAGGAGAAATTAATAAAAATCAAAAGCAAGAAAACTATTGAATTAAATAAAACCAAGAGTTGGTTTTATGAAAAAACAATAAAATTGATAAATTTCTGGTTAATTTGATTTTTAAAAAAAAGAAGAAAACCAATTTACTAGTATCAAAAATGAAAAAGGTAAACTCACCAGCAATGAGGAGGAAATTAAAGTAACAATGCAGAAATATTTTGCCCAAACATATGATAATAAATTTGATAATCTAAGTTGAAATGGATGAATATTTACAAAAATATAAGTTTCCCAGGTTAAATGAAGAGGAAATAAATACCTAAATAAACCTATCTCAGAAAAAGAAATTCAACAAGCCATTATTGAACTCCCTAAGAAAAAATCTCCAGGGTCAGCCGGATTCACAAGTGAATTCTATCAAACATTTAAGGAACAACTGTTTCCAATTCTATATAAAAAAATAGGTGAAGATGGAACTCTGCCTAACTCTTTCTAACACACCAATATGGTGCTGATACCTAAAGCAGGAAGAGTCAAAAAAAAAAAAAAAAGAAAATGATAGACCTATCGCCCTAATGAATAAAATGCAAAAACCTTAAATTAAATCTTAGCAAATTGATTACAGCATGTTATCACCAGGATAATACACTATGACTAGGAATGCAAGGTTGGTTCAATATTAGGAAAACTGTTAGTTTAATTCACTATAACAATAACAAACCTATCAAAAATCATATGATTACATCAATAGATGCTGAAAAAGTCTGACAAAAATACAACACCCATTCCTACTAAAAACACTAGAGAGCATAGGAATAAATGGATTGTTCCTTAGAATGATAAGCAGTATCTATCTTAAACCATCAACAAGTATTATATGCAATGGGGATAAGCTAGAGGCATTCCCAGTAAGATCAGGGGTGAAACAAGGATGCCCATTACCACCACTATTATTCAATATTGTGTTAAAAATGTTAGCTTCAGCAATAAGAGAAGAGAAAGAAATTGAAGGAATTAGAATTCAGAAGCAAGAGACAAAACTCACTCTTTGCAGATGACATGATGTATACCTACAGAATCCAAAAAAATCATCTAAAAAGCTACTAGAAACAATTAGCAACTTTAGCAAAGTCACAGGATATAAAATAAACCCTCATAAATTCTCAGCATTCCTATATATTAATAGCAAGATACAGCAGCAAGAGCTAGAAAGAGAAATCCCATTCAAAATAACTTCAGACAATATAAAATACCTGGGAGTCTACTTGCCAAGGCAGATTCAGAAACTATGAAAACAACTACAAAATACTTCTCTCACAAATAAAATCAGATTAAAAAAAACTGGAAATATCAACTGCTCATGGATAGACTTAAGTTAATATAATAAAAATAACAATTCTACCTAAACTACTTATTCAGTACCCTACCAATCAAAATCCCCCCAAAACTACTTTAATGGATTAGAAAAAACTGTAAATAAATTCATATGGAAAATAAAAGTCAAAAATGTCCAGGGATTTAATGAAAATAAAGAGCAAGGGCAGCTAGGTGGCTCAGTGGACAGAGCACCGGCCCTGGAGTCAGGAGGACCTGATTTCAAATACAGCCTTAGATACTAAATAATTGCCTAGCTGTGTGACCTTGGGCAAGTCACTTAACCCCATTGCCTTTCCCTCCCAAAAAAATTTTTTAAGTGTAAAAGAAGGTGGCCTAGCTATACCAGATCTAAAATTATATTATAAAGCATCAGTTATCAAAACTGTCTGGTACTGGCTAAGAAATAGAGTGGTGGATCAGTAGACTAGACTAGGTTCAATAGCAGGAAATGATTATAGCAATCTGCTGTTTGATAAACCCAAAGAGTCCAACTTTTGGGATAAAAACTCTCTCTTTGATAAAAACTTTTAGGAAAATTGGAAGTTAGTAGGGCAGAAACAGATTAAATCAGCACCTCACACCTTATACCCAGGTAAGATCAAAATGATACAGGATTTAGACTTAAAAAACAATGTGATAATCAAACTAGGAGATCAAGGAATAGTTTAACTATAAATTCTATGGAAAGGGAAGCAGTTTATGACCAAGGAAGAGATGAATAACATCATTAAAAACAAACTAGATAATTTTTATTACATTAAATTAAAAAGCTTTTGCACAGACTGTAACCACCGTAACCAACAGCAAAAAAATGTAGGAAATTGGGAAACAATTTTTACAACTAACATTTCTGACAAAAAGGACTCATTTCTAAAATATATAGAGAACTGAGTCAAATTTATTTAAAAAAAAAGCCATTCCCCAATTGACAAATGGTCAAAGGATATGTATGCAAAGGCAACTTACAGATGAGGAAATCAAAGCTATCCAATCATGTGAAAAATTGCTCTAAATCATTACTTATTAAAGAAATGCAAATCAAATCATCTCTCAGTTACCACTTCATACCTCTCAGACTGACCAATGTGACCAGAAAAGACAGTGATCAATGTTGGAAGGGATGCGGGAAATCTTGGACCCTAATGCATTTTTGGTGGAGTTGTGAACTCATCCAACCTTTCTGGAGAGCAATCTGGAATTATGACTAAAGGGAAACAAAAATGTGCATACCCTTTGATCCAGAAATACCACTACTGGGTCTATGCCCTGAAAAGATCATGAGAAAGGGTAAAAAATATCACTTGTACAAAAATATTCATAGCAGCTCTATTTGTGGTAGCAAAGAATTGGAAATTGAGTGAATGCCCATTAATTGGGGAATAGCTGAACAAATTATGTATATACACATATAAATATATATATATATATATATATATATATATATATTTACATTATTGTTCCATTAGAAACCAGTAAGGATGGGAATTCAGAGAAACCTGGAGGGATTTGTATGAACTGATGCTGAGTGAGATGAGGAGAAGCAGAGGAATATTCTACACCATAATAGCAACATGAGGTTGATCTACCTTAATGGACTTGTTCATCAATCAGGGACAATTTGGTGGTTTATGTGATATAGAATACCATCTGTATCCAGAGAAAGAATTGTGGACTTTGAATAAAGACCAAGGATTTTTTTAAAAACTGTTATTTTATTATATAATCTTGACATCTCTTATATTTTATTTTTCATAATATGATTTCTCTTGCAACATATCAATTTAGATCAATGTAAAACATGGAAACAATGTACAGACTAACAGACTGCCTTCTGTGGGGGATGGGGAGGGAAGTAAGATTTGGGGGGAAATTGTAAAATTCAAAATTAATAAATAAATTTATTTTTTTTTAAAAAAAGAAGGTAAGCATTGTTGATGATCCTTAAAGAAAGGTAAAGATTTGGAAGGTATAGATGGAGAGAATAATAGAGTAATGAGAACTGAAAATTGTTCACTTTGGTGACAAAATGGAGTTGTTCAAACTAAGTAGAACAAAATAAGCTTGGAACAAGAGTCATAATGCAGAGGTCTTAAATATAAGACTAAAGACATTATTTTACTTGTTGACTTTAAGGAGGCATAAAAGGTTTTCATTTTAACAGGGGAGTGCAATAGCCAGAACTGTGCCTTGGGATTATTTTAGCAAGGGGGTAAGAGGGAAAGAAAAGGGGGGAAGAGAAAGGAAGAGCCATCTGTAAAAAGGAAGACCAATTAGGATGTTAATATATTAGTTCAGGCAAAAAGTAATAAGGATCTAGAAAGGGTGGGATAGAATTAAAGCTGATGTCTTGGTGTGTATTCAGCCAAAGTAACTAAGAAGATGGTAATGATCTCAAAAGAAAATGAAAAGTCTGGAGCAGGTTTGAAAGGAAAGATGATGAATTCAGTTTTAAACATTTTGACTGAGATAAAGATCCAGAAAAGGGAGAGAGGGATTTAGAAGAGGGAGAGAGAAGCAGAGAAACAGAAAGAGATACATAGGGTAGTATAGGGGAGAAGAGGGATAGAATCTTTTAAAAAATGTATTAACCAGAGGCAAGACCATGACAGGAAAATGAGACTCACTGAAGGACTGGGGAAACAGAGAGGAATGAAAAAATATTAGCTTCTTGTAAGGATGAAAGATATATTTAGAAGAAGTAAGGATGACAGAAAAAATGAATGGAGATGAAAATAACAATTCAAAAATCATGCAAGTGACATACTTATTGACATGGCTAAGATCTAAGGTATTATCAGTCCTGTTTCAAATGGAATCAAGATAAAAGACAAGTACTGAGAAAACTGATCACTAGGAAGGTAATGGTGTTTAAATTCCTCAAATATAAGGTAGAAGTTGAGGTAGAAAAGAAGGTGTAGTTGACTGAATCAATTAGAAGATTTCTTGAAAAAGAAATGAGGCTAATATGGAAATATGTTTAGCATGATTGTCCATGTTTACTCTATATCAGATGACTTGTTGTCATGGAGAGGAGTGAGGAAAGGAAGAAAAGGAGGAAAATGTGGAATTCAAAATCTTAGAAAAAAGAATGTTGAAAATTATTTTTACATGTAATTGAAAAATATAATAAAAATTTTAAAAAGCTATATTGATACATTAAAAAAAAGAGTTAAAGGGGGTGGCTAGGTGGCACAGTGGATAGAGCACAGGCCATGGAGTCAGGAGTATCTGAGTTCAGATCTGGCCTCAGACACTTAATAATTACTTAGCTGTGTGGCCTTGGGCAAGCCACTTAACCCCATTGCCTTGCAAAAAAAAACCCTAAAAAAAAAAAAAGAGTTAAGCCTATTACCCTTGGAAAATTGGTAAAGATGAAAAAAAATGACTAACTGTTTCTAGAGATCTAGTTCAATTATTCAGGAATTATACTTAAATGGTTAAAAAAATTCACCTAACCTTTGACCCAGAAATCTAAGCTAAGCATATAAGCCAAGGAGGTCAAATATAGATTTCATATACAAACACTGTTTTTTATTTCATTCTTCCAAATAACTACAAATAGAGTGAGATGAGCAGAAGCAGAGTGTACCTTCAATTTGGAATTGTTCTAACAGATTGTGACACATATAAATAAGGGAATATAAGTACACTGGAAGAAATGGTGAATATAAAGAATTCAGGAAAACAGACATGAGAATTAATGAAAAATAAACATATATAGGAAAATAATATATACAATATAGAAATCATCTCTATAGCTATAGTAAACATACTCCAGCTCTCATTTTCCTGTGACCAAGTGATAAAAATAGTAACTTAATAATCCTGATCTCTCCCATGTCCTAAAACATACTGACTAGTTGTTAAATCTAGCTTAATCTAAATATTTATGAGGGATGCTCAGATTCAGACACTGAAAATAACTGAACCTAGCAGATAACCTGATTTCTAATCACACATAAAACTTTTTCTTCACTTAAGTATTATACAAGATGTTCTGATTCTTTGAAGGGGCTGAAATAGCCTCATTCAGAAAACTTACACAGTCAAATCTTGAAGAGAGACTCTAGATAAATCTTAACCACAAAATGGAAAATGCTTTTAATACCACAATAATGTTAAGGAAACATACTGAGTTAAAAAAATAGAGGAGACAATGATTGGACTGATAGATTACTATTAAAAGGATCAGAACAGAATACTACAGTGATGGAGTAAATCTAAATGGAGAGTCTTCTGAGTCATAAATGCAGAGGGAGGAATTGGAAGTGACATAAGAAAACAAAGATTATGCCAATTCTTATCTAGTCAATGGACATGAGAGAAGCCAGAACTAAACAGAGTGACTAGAGTAATTGTGTCTTCTGGAGAAAGTCAATTTGTCATGAATGCATAAAGATGGAAGTGATAAGAAAAGAAAAAGCTTTAGGATAAAGTTACGTTTATTCAAAATAGTGCAGTGATTCCATGGCACACAATAGAAAACAAAGACCAAGAAAAAAGGGTCTGGGGAAGAACAATAAAATATATATGAAGTTGTGCTAGCTGCATGCATTCCCCCAGAAAAGTTATACAAAAATACAATAATGGAATGTTCTTATGATGTAGACCTTTGATCTTATGATATAGACCTTTGATCTTAAAGTCAGACACTCCTGAACAAAGGATCAACAAGAGGCAGCAAAGTAGTGTTGTCCAGTGGCTAGAGGTTCAGTCTTGGAATCATAGCCCACTTCTACACAGACTGGCTATTTTAACCAGTGCTCCAGGCAACTCTCTAAGATAAATGTAATCAACAGAGTAGTTGATGATCTGCATTCCTTTGTCAATGAAATCCAAAATCTGGAAAAATTAAGCAATAAGGATTATAACATAGCTTACCATTTGGGTATGGTGTTTCACAGAGTGTAAGAAAATCAACAATGGAATAGTCCATTTCTAGCACAGCTGTGCTTTTCCCATGCATAACAGTTAAACAAGGTCTCCTTCCTACTGTATCATAGGACAAACCTCCTGAAAGAATAATAAAAGGCTCCCTGAAAATGAAAAAGAAATAATTATGGTTATGAAATGTATGAATGGGTTTCTCATACATCACTTTCATTTGATAAAAAATACCAAAATTAACTTTATATTATTAACAAGTTATTATTTTGAAACCTAAACATAAAAGAAATTTCAAAGTTTATTTATTCACAATAAGAACAAATAGTCTTTATATTTCTTAGTATAAGTTATCATTGTATCCTCTCTCTCATCTTTCATATTTTTTTCCCTTTCTCCTATATCATCCAAAATATATCTATTCTTTGAAGTGTTGCTGGGATTCATTCCTTTCCCATGCCTCTCACTCTATTCCACTATTCCTTCTGTACAGACCCTCATTATTACTTCAGTCAGACCTCAATAATTCATTACTGAATCAAGAGCAACTTGCTGCTTTCCAGCTTTTTCTCTAAACCATAAATAATGTAGCTCAATGGGTGTTCCTAAATCGAACATACTGTTTATTGTTCCTTAGTTATATACTTCATAAAATCTAAAATTCCCCAATTAAGTTTTCAAAACTCACCATTACCTTGTCCATTATAACCTATCAAACTTTTCACTCACTTCCAAATTTGACCCTCTAAACTACAAACATGACATGACAGTATGTTACACCTGCCTTCTTGTCACTGTTCATTCTATTTTCAATACTAAATGTCCTCCCCTCCCTCTTTTTTATTTATACAAAACATATCCCTCCCTTTACAATGCAAAGTTATACCTTTTGCATGAAGGTTTGCCTGACTCACCAAACCTTCCAAAATCTTTCCCTTCTCTAAACTTCTTAAAATTGACATAACCAAATTTATCAGTCTGAATTATATTATCCTATAATTTGTACCAAGAAACTGAGTCTTGTTTCCCTAAAATAGATTGTATAGTTCCATTTTTTAGCCTCTCTACATCTCTAATAGTGATTAGTGCATATAATAGGTGACCAATGTTTGCGGATTCAAGAAAGAGGTAAAGGAAGCATGTTTCTTATTTTTCTGCCATATTTCTGTCCTTCACATTCAGCAGCTAGATTTAATAATTTATTATTGGTCAAATATATAGTATGTACTTAATATGCCTAAGATATCATGCTAGTTAGAATCATACAGATAAATAATGCAAAGCTGCTATGCATGCTCAGACAAACATAATACAAATAAGAATATGCTTTTTTAATTTTAAAAATCAAATCTTGGCAATCCAGAATAATAATTATTCCAAAGTCAGGGGAGTATTAATTACTACTATAATCATATAACAGCATTGAGGCAGTATTTTTTCATGCAAACTCTCCCATAAAGCTTCCTATCTGATCTCAATTTAAATGGTCCTCTTCTGAAAAAAGGAGCAATTGTTGGAGATTTTATCTGATATGTAGTTTCTAATGATTCCATATCAGAATCTCTATGGTCTTGAGTTCCACAATTATCTTTAACACTAAACTACAAACTTGCCTTACCTTGATTACATAAGTAATATGAAATCACAGGACCTAACCTCTCTAAAGCACTCCCAAGAAGTGAGGCTCTGTACCATATTCAACAAGTCTAACCTATGATGAATAGCATGACCAGTGTTCCACAGGTGAATATGCATCCCATGAAACTAAGAGACTGTGTGTTTAATATTTATTTTGTAACAACAAATGTAAGGCTGAACAGGTGGGGCTAGGAATAGGGAGTAACTGTGGAGAGACTACAATCTCAAAAATTTAATATTTTATCAGGGAAAGAAAGAAAACTTTCACACTGACAGTTTTTTTTTGTTGTTGTTAAAATGTTCAAAATGTTAACTAAAATAACTTAGTACCCCAAAACTATTAGATAGATTAAAATGACAGAAAAGTAAAATGATAGATGTAGGAGAGATATGAAAAATCAAGTACACTAATGCACTGTCTTTGGAGTTGCAAACTGGTCCAACCATTCTGGAGGAAAAAATTGTTAAGTCCAAAAAGATTTAGAACTATATGTACCCTTTGACTCATCGATACCAATTATAAGTCTATATCACTAAGATATAAAAACCAAAAAATAGACAAAAATATTTACAGCAGTATTTTTTTGTGGTGGCAAAGAATTGGAAATGGAGGGGATGTACATCATTTGAGGAGTGTCTGTGGTATATAATCATGATGGAATAGTACTGTGGTAAAAGATAATGATGAGCAGGATGACTTCAGAAAAATCTGGAAGGACTTAATAGGAGCTGATATAAAATGAAGTGAGCTGAATCAGGAGACCATTACATAGCATAACTACAATTGTGATGATGATGATCAGTTGTGAAAAGACTTAGTTATTCTAATCAATACAATAATCCAAGACAATTCCAAAGAATTCCTGATAAAAAAGCTATCCACCTCTAGAGAGAGAACTGATGAATTCTTGAATACAGATTAAAGCATGCTTTTTTTACTTTATTTTTTTGGATGTGTATATGTTTTTTATCAATATGGTTAATACAAAAATGTTCAGAATAACTTTAATATAACTGATACAATATAGTTGTACCAAGTTTTGAGTCAACATCATACCAGAGTTATGCTTTGAGTGTCAGAAATCTTTTGATGACTTGATTAATCTTTTTCTGTATGTTTGGTCATCTTGCTTTTAAAATTTGTTTCTGCTTGTTGGCCCTGATGATATTCTTGACATGGTCTCATATAAAAGGTATTCCCCTAAACCAATTGATATAAAATGTCTTTAATTAGTTTAGCACTGAAGTACCATAATTTTAGAAAATACTTATAATTCCTTTACAGGAAGAAGGAATAGGAGAGCTCTTCTTCAACCCAGGTAGTAGTTTATTTTCTTGGGTAGTTAGCAAGATATGCAAAGGGAAGTCTGGATCTAGGCATTTTAAAAAAGAAAGGAAACCACAAATTTTTCCAATTATTTAAGCTATTTTTGGACAATATTTGAATGGAACTGAACAGAGAAGTTTGTTGCAAGACTGACAAGCCTAATAGAAATAAAAGGGCTGGGAAAGGATTGGAGAGACTCCTCCTTATCTGGACAATCAGCAATTTTCTAATCATAAATACTCTCTTTAAAAGTAGAGTTGGGAGGCCCTGGATAAGATGATAATAGATGGACAGATAGAAATAAGATGTTTACTCTGTGTATGTGTGTGTGTGTATTCATATATATGTATAAATATGTATAAGAAATTGATTACATTTAAAATAGAAAATAATTTTTAGTGTTATCAAAGTCATGTCTGCATAAGTTTTCTGATTAGTCAAACTAATGACTTATAGCAAAAGAACAAAATCAGTACCAAATCAATTTAAAAATAAGAAAATATTATGCCTTATTTGGGAAATTTGAATCTTATCTATTTTTTAAAAACTAAAGATGTTAAAGAAAATGAGAATGTGATTTTTTAAAAAATGTATCAGTATAAACTATGAAACTAAACATGTTAAAGAAAATGAGAATGTGATTTTTTAAAAAAAAGTATCAGTATAAACTATCACCATTTCTTAAGGCTAATTTAAATTCAGTTGAGACCAAATGAACATAAAAGAACAAATTCCATCAACAAACATGATCTATTTCTCTAAATATGAGTAATAACCAAAAGCAATAACAGTTTAGAATAAAATTGTGTTTTTATAATTTACAGGCATAATGATGGAATATTATGAATTAACAATAACTCCTTCATAGAAAGGTAGGACAATAACTTGGTGAGAGATCCAATTAAACGAGATTTATCATGAGGACATTTAAAGAGAAAACGAAAATAGGAAAACAAACAGATGAAGAGTAGAAAAGTACTCTCAAAATTTCAACAATGAATTTTTTTCCCCATTAATTACATCACATTTTGGCTTCAAATATTAGGGTTTCCAATGTGTCTCACAAAAAAGTAGAAATGGACTAGAGAAAACAAGAATAGGAAAAAGAAATCTATTAGACAATATATGCACAGACGAGGTCAATGCTGAAGATAACAAATTGATTCTCAAGTCATTTGAAAAAGGGGAGGATTATCAGAGGATTAGTAAAGCACTGTAACAAAAAAAAAAACCCCACTATGGATAAAAATTACTGAACCACATATGCTTACTTTCCTCTTTCCTTATAATTTTAGGGGAAAAACTCTATATATACTGTGAGTGTTTCTGAAGATATGAGAAGAGAACAGGTTGTCTTTTATATCTGATATTACAAAGCAGACTACAAATTTATAGTAAATGACTAAAATGGGTTGAAAATAAAAGCTTGTTTTTGTAACTATTAAAAAAACCATTTGCGGGGTGGCTAGGTGGCATAGTGGATAAAGCACCAGCCCTGGAGTCAGGAGTGCCTGGGTTCAAATCTGGTTTCAGACACTTAATAATTACCTAGCTGTGTGGCCTTGGGCAAGCCACTTAACCCCGTTCGCCTTGCAAAAACCTAAAAAAAAAGCATTTGATTCAGCAGAGCAACTATTATTAAATTAAAAAGCTTTCTTTCAACAAGCCAATTCTCATGTATGACAAAATCAAGAATTCTTGAAATTTCTTGAAAATAAAGAATTGACTCTTATTATCATCATCATCATCAAGTAAGACATAACAGAAAAAGTAGATGTAGAAATAAAAATAAGAAAAATTGAAGTTAAACTAAAAAATTAAGAGTTTGTACTTATGTGCTTAAGCTTTTAAATCTGTTCATTTCTATCTGAACATCAGCTTTTGCATAGGTTTCCTTCACTGTATTCACACAGTCAACATACATGTTCAGACTCAACTTGGTCTGGATTCTTGTAAATAACTCTTGGATTACGTATGAGAATACTAATTCTCAGTTATCTCTTTAGCAGCATGTTAAAGTTATTGTGTTAACTCTCTAACTACCATTATGTTGGTCTAGGAAACTACTCTTCTTGTACTTACTTGATGTATATAATAAACTTTTTTATTTTTTAAGATCTGACACTAAATACAACTCATATTTTTCTCAGAAATATTCCCAAAAAGTGTTTGAAACTGTCAAAGAAGAAATCCAATGCTGAGCTCAAACTGAAGAGAGTTTCTTGTAAAATTCCTATAGAATCAATAATGCTTTCTAATAAGCTCCTGTTTACAGGTGCTTTTATTGTAATAATTTCTAGGACAGTACAAGAACTCATAAATAATATTCACAATAACTCAACCAATAACTTAGACAATTATTGAAAAGGCATTGGCTGGGTTGCTTATGGAAAAAACAGAATTCTTTGTATACTCTTAGATTTTGCCTAAAATTGACCCCATCTTTCTAACTTCAATATACTGATGATGTTATTAGGTAACAAAGGCTCTAAAGAATCAAAGTTGCAGTTGTTCGTCAAGAAAGTGATACATAATAGGTGTGAATCAGTTACAACAAATTAAGAAAAAGCAACATAAAGGATACTATCAGATAGATATATGGGCAGAAAATAAGAAAGAGCTAACTCTACGGACAGACCATGTACTCAGTTGGTACTAGTCGGTGAACTAGAATTTATTAAATGCCTACTATATGCCACGTACTCTGTAAATCTGGGGATACCAAAAAAAAATAAATAGAAGAAGCTCACAGTTTAATGCAGAAGACAGCAAAAACAAATACATACAAACAAAATATATTAATAAAGGATAAACTGAAGATAATGTTAGCATTAAAAGACATCGGAAAAGGCTTCTTGAAGAAGGTGGACCTTCCAAGTCAAAGAGCTCAGAGTCTGAGAAGAGAATGAAGATTCAGGCACTAAGATGGCAAGGAATACGTTTAGAGATGGAAGAACTCTTAAAATGGAATGTCATATTTGAGGGAAAGCAAGGAGGCCAGTGTCACTGGATCAAGGCACTGGAGAGATATAAAGAGCAAGAAGATTGGAAGGCAGGAGGGGTTACATTATGGATTTTATATTCAATCCTAGAGACAATCAGGAATCACTGGAATTGACCAAATAGGGAGGTGATATGGTTGAATTTGTAATTTAGTTAGAGATCAAGGGGAAAGCACTGTAGGAGATATTAGACATAGAAAAAGAATTACTCAGAATGCATGTTTAGACTGCAATGTGACCCACTGCTCATGCATCCCCATCAAGTAGAATAAAGACACACTTAAATATAATTTCAAATTTTAAAAATTCAAAATAGTGCCTTGCATATGGTGAGTCCTTAACAAACATTTGTTGAGTCAAACTGAAACTAGAAATTTAAAAAGATTTTATCTTCGTTCAGTTAGGCCAAGTACCAATAGAATTAAAGTCTGTAATATAATCAAGCCTCAAACCTTTTCTTAGGTTTTTCAACTTTTATTCTATTAAAAAAATTATGGCTTTTAAATATACTAATGAAAGAAATTATACAAACTTTATAGTCTGTTAGATACTCTGATCATCTCACCATAACAGGAGACACAGTAAAAAAAAAAACCAATAGGACAATAGATAATAAAAAATTTATGTTACATTTTGATTTTAAAAAATGATTTACAAACAGGTAGCAAGAAAATTCTACATTTAAATGAGTTTTCTAATCAACTCAGAATGGTTTTCCTTGTCAGAAATATTACAACTCTTTGATGATGGGAGAGAGAGAGACCTTGGTTGGCATCCAAAGCTTATGCTGTTCTTTTTTTTTAAGGGTTTTTTTTTTTTTGCAAGGCCAATGGGGTTAAGTGGCTTGCCCAAGGCCACACAGCTAGGTAATTATTAAGTGTCTGAGACCACATTTGAACTCAGGTACTTCTGACTCCAGGGCCTGTGCTTTATCCACTTCGCCACCTAGCTGCCCCATGCTGTTCTTTTGAAAAAAATTCAAAGATAGGGAAAATAAGATAAAGAGATACATTCGGGGGGGGGGGGGATTATTGGGTGGGGTGGAAGAAGTGCAGTTTGGAGCAAGGAATACTGGAAGAGTATAGCAATTTGACTAGAAATGAAATTGAACCTGTGATATTACTGACAGAAGGAATTCCTAAATGAGCAAACTACCTCTACCAATTTCAATTATCATTTTCTTTGTTGTAAGAGCTAGAAAGAAGAGGCATGATGGATTAGCAGGCTAGGAAGATGGCATGACTGAGTGTCTAGGGCTGGCTAGATGTAGTAATCTCTCAACAATCAACAGAGACCAACACAATAGGAGATGGAGGGTATAGTTAGGTTTTCTCATTCTTTTTTTCCTGAATCATGCTTTCCTGTACATTTCTCCTCAATCTCATCTTCCTCTCCTCAGGGAAGTCATCAAGTATCAGAACATGTAGATTTTAAATGGAATCTCAATAAAGCTTGGAAGAATTTATTTCTTTGCTCCTCAGCAATCAATATTGCTGTATAAACCACAGAAATTGTCAATGTGGTCCTTCTGCAATTAACTTATCATCCAAATTGCTATATATGATAATCTAATATCCATTACAGAATCTCTATTCTCAACTGGTTTTTTCTGTAAAACCCATTCTATCAGTTCCTTTCTTTGCCTCTCCTAAGGAGAATCTGTTTGCCTTTCTATTTAGTCACAAG
This sequence comes from Macrotis lagotis, assembly GCF_037893015.1. NCBI lineage: Eukaryota > Metazoa > Chordata > Mammalia > Peramelemorphia > Peramelidae > Macrotis > Macrotis lagotis. Next base: position 161,411,192 of record NC_133662.1, on the reverse strand, counting down.
TTCCTTCTTTCTTCTAATTTAATCAAAAGGAAAGATGCCAAGGTTGACTTAGTTCCTTCAGAAATATGTCCACTACTAGTCACTGGACAAGGATGTCACATTTAGAGCATTGACAAACTTGACTATTGGTATTCTTCTTCCCTAGCACTATTACTAAGAAGAATGAGAGGACATATGTTTGAAAAAAAGTACAAGATATTCGATCAACAAAGTCATCCCAAGGAAATGAAAAAAAAATAAAATGAAAGGAAAGAGATATGGAAAAAATATAAAAATTACTAAAAAGGTTTTGTCCATTAAAGACAGTGGTAGCACCACGTTCAAATCCTAACTCTATAGCCTAAGGTAAATAATAAAGAAAATTAAAATGGCACTAAAGAAAACAAAAAGGGAAAGCCAGCTTAATTGGACCAAGTTTATATAAATAAGACCAGTGCTGAAAAAGACAATCAAGAGGGAATTAAAAAACTAATATTATTCAAAGTATCTGAAGGGGAAAATGTATTGAAGATGTAAAAAAAAATTGAATGAATCAACATCAAAAAGAGTGATCAAGAAAACATCAATAACTACCGAATTATAAGTTATTTATGCAAAATCTTTATAAGTCTTTGTACATAAATCAAGGGTATGCTTGATGATAATAGTAGTATGAAACAAGATTTTCACAAATGATATTCAGCCACAGATAACATTTTTTATCATTTCACAACTGACAAAACTATATTAACACTATAATATCCCACCATCATGAAAATGCATTTAATTTGGTAGACCAAATGCAGCTTAATATGTTCTTTTTCAATAAGGTGTCTCTTATTCATATTAAAATCACTCAAGATTCCCTGAAAAATATAACAATAGGAATAATTATTTTCAACATTCTATAAATAAATATTAAGTGAAGAATACAATAGATTGATGTTCACTACGTGTTATCCATTATGATGGAGATTTATCACAGAGTTCAAATAGAAAAGAAATCTCATTCCCTGTGGATGCTGAGTTTTTTAGATGACTTAATTATAAATAATATTGAGCTAATGACATCAAGCTACTACTAATGCTTCAGCTCCTTCTAGATAAGATGAATAATCACTCAAAAGAATTTGATTTGATTATCTACAAAGGAAATATCAATTAGACAGAGAATGTCTATTCCCCAGATATTAACATGAATTTGGTTGGATAACGTACAGAGTTGACAGTAAGCCTTATTCAAATAGCAGACAAAACATTTAAGTAGGGTCTGGAATTGAAAAAAAAAACGAAAAAATTGAGTGGATTGCCTACAGGATAATGCAGAGCTTCAATAATAACTCTTAAATTCCTATGAAAACAAAAGCCTATCTTTTTTTAATACTAAACTTGCAGGCAGTGAAACACAGAATTTAATGCTCTCTACAGAATTCACAATAACTTATTATATGGAGAGCAATGGAAAGGAATATGTTTGTTTTGAGTAGTTATAATATACATTTAATGAGGAACTTCAAAAAAAGGTATAGTAAATAATGTCATCAAAGAATTTTAAGACATGAAGAGAAGACAGACTAATCCAATGTTAGGGTAGGGATGACATGTAGAAATCCTGACTAGTAGATTGCTATCCTTAGAAGAAATCATGGAAAGTCACTAATATGATGCTTGGGAGCCTTGGAGGACAGGATAAGAATCACAAAGGATGGGTGAGCATGGATGGATTGAAATCTGCATCACTGAAAACAAGTCAAGTCACAGATTCACTTTAGTATTTCAGTATGAAAATATCTGGAGAATGTTGGAGAATATGATAAATACCATATAAGAAAGGCTGCTTAGTTTAGTTGTTTTGATCATGTCTTGACTCTGTGAACCATAAAGATTTTTTTAGAGCAGTTTACTCTTCCATTCTGTAGCTCACTTATGGCTGAGGAAAGTGAGGCAAACTCAATTACCCAGATACACTCAGCTATCTGAGGCCAAATTTGAATTCAAGACGAGTCTTCCAGGACATAGTAGCAAAATTATTCCAAAAGTTTAACAATCCTATCTTTTGGAAAAATTAATGTGTAATATCTTTCTAACAGAACAGCAATAATAAAAGTATTTCTTCAAGATGTCTGTCAATAATATTGACCAACTATGGATGAAAGACTTTTTTTAAATACTGGCCCTATAGGAGATAAAGATACCTAGTAGATAGACACCGCTGTTATAAGTAATATTTAGAGAGATTACAATGATTTTTTTGTTTTATTTTATGTTCTATTTCAGCAATTTATATAATTTCCAGTCAAAATAATTTTAAGAAATATATTATTTCTCTGTAGATACTTTTGAAAAATGAGATCACAATTCACTATTTGCTATTCTTTACATTTCCTAATAATATACTTGCTTTAAGAATTATTAAAGTATCAAGAAAAGATTAAGGTACATAATTAAGCTGTGGTTGTAACGCTTTAAGCAAAAATGTTTTAGACCATGAAAATTTTCTGGAGTTCTTTTTTTAGGGGAGGAAGGGGTGTATTTATAACTTCATTTTCAGTAACTATATTCTGGCTAATTTGGAAAGTACAAATATAGCAGTAAAATAATGTATTCTGGAGAAGTATGAACCATTTTTACAATGAGAAAATTCTGTTTTATATTATTTTTTAGTTTTAATATTATCTGAAGTTTTGGTTTTAATAAACATTTTGTCTGTTTAATATGTCAAATAAAGATATAAAAGAGAGAATAAATATAACTGCCAATCTAAAATAATGTTCATATAGCCTTATAAATGCTTTTAAACTTTTAAGAGAGATATGGAAGTATTTTGACTTATATTAAAAAACTTATACTTCTGTAAGTTTTTAAAGAATTGAACTACTGGAAAGTTATGAATATTATGGTATAATCATAATACTTGTTAAATGTAATGGCAAATAATCTAAAGGTCTTTGATGAGTTTTCATTTAAGTGTCTTAAATTTTTAAGGAATGCATTTAAGTAAGTACATCTAAAAAGTTTTATAAAAAATATGAAAAATGTTATTATTCTCATAGGTCAATCTTAGAATCCAAAGATTTTGAATGATGGGCTTAATTTTCAATCTATAAAACAAATATGAACATATCATGGACAAAGGTTTATATTTCCCTTCATTTCATAATGAAAAAAGTAAAAACTAAAGACTGCCAGTCTAACAAAACTGATTTTCAAAAAATTTAGAGAGAAAAATTCACATCATACATTTAATCTAGAGAAAAAAACAAAACACCACATACCTAAATTCATCTAATATGGGAATAAACACATAAGTGGAAAAAAATGGCTTAGCTTACATTTAATTTTTCCTCTGAGATAGAAGCTATAGTGAATAATGATTACAAGCAAATACTTGACATATAGCTTGTTGCTATATGAGTTGTTATAAACAAGGCCTACTTCCCTAGGACCCTTGGTTCCCTGATGACATATAGTCACACCAGATGATAGCAGTAGTTCTTTCCCCAGTAATGAACATAATTAAAGTCCTGAAGTCACATCAGCTAGATGGTGTATTCACTAAGATGACTGATAGAAGCACTTCTCAAATTATCTATCAGAATGGAGAGATCTCCTTCAGGGTTTTTTGGGGTTTTTTTAGCATATAGAATGGGGTACATACAAAACTATCAAAAGAGAGTGGAACTGTCCTTAACTTCCAAAGGGGGAATATTGTTGTCTGGTGAACCTACAAATCTTTGAAGAACTAAATTTTTGTTATGCCTAACTTTCCTTAAAAAACAGTAACATTCAGGTAAGATGGCAATGGCAAACTGAATTGTCAAAGATATAAGTAATAAAGTTATTTAGAGAAAAAGCACTGATGGAGAAGATCAAAATTTTAGTTCCATGTGAAAGATGAAGTCAGAGTAATAACTAAAGAACATTAGACTAGCTGTCCTTCAAGCTTTGCTTTAAAGGAAGGTTCCTCTTCCATATCTCACTCTACTAGAGGCAGACAAAAGCAGAAAATCATTCAGAAAAGAATTCTTAACAAATATAAAGAAAAATATCATGTCCTTTCTTTTTACATAGTGGTCATTCAATAAATATTTCATTTGATATAAAATTCTGGTTTCTCAGTATAATATCTTTATTGAAATATTTTAAAATGGCCTTCATAATAAGGACATGATGGATGGATTTTCCTGGGAGAGTCTACAGGGGTTGGAAGGAAGACTGAATAAAAATGCCCTAGGTTCAGGTAGAGAGAGGATACCCAACTTAGTATATAAATATATGTCAAGTCCTAAATTTTGCTGTACCTGAAAACTGAGGTAGAAGACAAATGAATAATCATTGCTTTATGCTTAGTAACTTAAATCAAAGTTTCTGGATAAAGTAACCTTAACAACATATAAGTACTTTTGTTTATTTTAAGTATAGGGTTTCATTAGATAAGACTGGTTTCTAATTTGTTCTAATTTGGACCTCTTTTGATATAGACCTATGATTTTAAAATATTAATATAATACATCCATTCCCAACTGGCAAATTAATAAAAGTGACATCCTTTTTCCCTGTGAACTTTGATCATATCTCCTAGGTTTCACTATACAATAGAGTAGAATAGTCACATGCCTAAATGATAGCTGTGCATGTGAAATATACGTATGTGAAACATGTGATAGGTATATAAATATGTGAACTATTCCATGAGATCCTTTGATCTAACTCTTCAAAAAATGTTCTAACTCTTAAATGTATCTAAGATCTTTAACATGAATTTCCTAAATCTAAAAACATTCAAAACAAAATAGAAATTGCATGAAATGGCAGCTAAGTGGGGCAGTGGACAGAGCAATGACCCTAGAGACAGGAGGAACTGAGTTCAGATTTGACCAGACACTTAATAATTACTTAGCTGTGTGATCTTGGGCAAGCCACTTAACCCACTGCCTTATAAAAATAAAAACAACTAAAAGAAACTGCATGGAAATAATTAAGTTGCTTAAAAAAGCATCAATTTTTAAAAAAAAATAAGCAAGTATTTGTTAATAAGAAAGCTGCTGATATTTCCAACTAAAGTTGGATTTTAAAATGAGCATCTCTTGGAGCTCATTTTTTAAATATGGCAAGATCAGCCTTTAGGCTTCCAGAGTAAAGATAATCTCATCACAACAAAAAAGTATGCCAACTATTAAGCTAATGCTGGAACAAAACAATCTTTTGTAAGATTAACAATTTACTCCTAAATATACAGATATGTAGATGCTTCAAGAAGCCTGGAAAACAACCAAGTCAGCAAGTGATTTTCTGCAGCTAAAACCAGTTGCCTACAAACTGAAATCAGCCAAATCCAGTCACAATGTTAGGAAAAGCATGCTAAGCAGCAATGGATAAACCTCCTAAACATGGTTCAGCATGGGACCAAATAACTGAAAATTTGCAACTTTGGACATTTGCCCCAGAAATCAATTGTATTTAAGATGTGAAGATCCATAGTGGATAGTACTAATTACTAAACAGAAGGAAGAAAGGATAAATGAAAACTGTCCGTCTTACCCCAGGCCAGAGTGGATAATAATGAACCAAATTAGAGCTGAAAATGGAATGAATTGGTTCATTAATTATTTTCTTATCATTAGAGGTTTTCAATCAGAGGCTCAATGTTTTAGAAGGGATTTATTCACTGGGCAGGAATGTAGACTAGATTTCTTCCAAGGTTTCAGTCTTACCACAGAGGATCTTATGATTCAAAGGCTGAAGAATTTCTCTCTGAAGATGTATTCTGAGAAAGACATAGAAAAGTCTGAAGAACACAAATAAGCCTTTACCTCTAAAGGAAACCAAAAACTACCTATCTCAGGAAACTAAAGAAAAGAACTGGAATAAAGAAACAAAAGTACAATCCAAGAATAAATATTATGTCTGGATTAACTTAAAGAGATAAATGGAAAAGACTGTCCAGGACAGTAGATTCACTAGTCTGTCCAATAATTTCTCTACCTATCAGTTAAAATGCAGTTTGCTTCTGACCATAAATAGTTTTAGGGAAGGAAGAATTATTGTTGCTATCTAGTACAATTGTTATTACTATTTCTGAAGGAGCTGTGAATCTGTAAATTCAAGTACTACATAGGAAAGAAAGAAGGAACAGAATATGTGAGGGAAATGTCTTTCCTAAGTATCCTTTTTTAATATTTAGTTGTTGAATTGAATTAATAATTAAAATACAATCATCTTATAAATTTCAATTGCAATCATTTCACTTAAAAAAACTTTATCCTGAGTAGGACAACTCTATTAATAGTCTTATGTTCTGCTTTTCCCATTTCCACTATTTTTACAGTCAACATGGAAAGAAAAACTTCCCCTTATAAGGACGTTTTACAGTTGGCTTCCTAGAGCTCATTCAACAAATATTCACAGTTTTAAAGCTGCTCAACCCATAAATGGCAATTAAAAATTTCACATATTTTGAATAACCTTTCATATTATATATTTTGCTGGGAACAATGAATATTTCTATTTCATATAATTTTGAAATTCTAAACATCTTATTGTCATCTATTTCCCCCACAATAGTTCAAGGATAAAAAATTGAAGATACTAAGTTTGCATAGAATAGTATTAACAGGTTCAGGTCCTTTGGATTCTTTAACTGACTTAAGTCACAAGAGAATGGGGTTGAATTAAAGAGGAATAAACAATGGAAAAAGAGAAGGATGACTCCACTAGCAATTATGCTTGTAGCTGTTTGCCCCAAGTTCATGAGGAATGACATCACATCAGGATGTGATGTCATGATAAGCAAGAGAATTAGATTTAAGTGAAGGAGGGATATGCAAGGAAATCAGCCTTACTTTGTCTTCTGGAGTGATCTAGATCCAGGATCCAGGATCCAGTTTAGAATTAGGATAAGATGACTTTGGATGTGATAGGAAACCGTGACCTTTTTAAAACAGGGTCTTTAGGGATGGCTAGGTGGCACAGTGGACAGAGCACCAGCCCTGGAGTCAGGAGTACCTGGGTTCAAATCCGGTCTCAGACACTTAATAATTACCTAGATATGTCGCCTTGGACAAGCCACTTAACCCCATTGCCTTGCAAAGAAAAAAAATCAGGCTCTTAAATAGATATATAGGCTTGACTGAGGCACAAACATTCAATGATTAAGGCTAAGTAAGGAAGAAATGAAGCAAAGAATAGTCCCTTTAACCTAGTTTAAAAAAAATCAGTCTGGGGTGGTTAGGTGAAGAAGTGGATAAAGCACGGGCCCTGGAGTCAGGAGTACCTGGGTTCAAATCTGGCCTCAGACACTTAATAATTACCTAGCTGTGTGGCCTTGGGCAAGCCACTTAACCCCATTTGCCTTGCAAAAAAAAAAAAAAAAAAACTAAAAAAAATCAGTCTGAGGAGGGAAAACTCCTCAGACTTTCAGAAACAATTTCTATTTACATTCACTTACAGTCAATCAACTAACACTCATCCTTCATTTCCCTATTAAGGAGAGTGTTTACCTTGAATATGTGAGAGTTCAATAGTCTTTTGTTTGGCAGATAAGTAAACAAAAGAATTCAAAATGGTAACCTTTATATTTATAGACTAACACTACAGGGACAGTTTACTTAGTCATTCTTTATATCCCTAATGTTTAGCACAATGTTTGATAGGAGTAGGTTCTTAATAAATATTTATTGACTTGATTGAATACAGGACTTCCAATACCACTTTTAAGAATTACTTACATAAATGTTAAATTGCACCTATTTTTGTAGTTTACAGATTTTATTTTGCTAATTTTAAAATGATTGATAAAGATACATTAAAAATTAATAAAAATATATGTTTTATAATAAAATAAGATTAGTAAGGAATTACCACTGTGATTTAATTTCTAACATTTTTCTATGTTTGTCTTCAAATTTTCACTAGCAAATAAACAGATATTGGTATTTAAAATTGATTTACAAAAAAAATTGAAAGGTTAGCCAAAGAAAATTTTGAAATATTTCAAGAAACATAGTAAAACAAGTATCACAATTATAATGTAGCATATTAGTATGTTTCAATTATTGATGACTATAATTTCACCATAATTTTTCAAACCAAAGGAACACAGAAATAATACAGTAGACTAGAGGGATGTGGAATAGCTGCTTAAAACAGACAAATAAAAGTATTTCATGTTGAATAATCATAGACAATGAATGCTGGCAATGAAGTAAAACCTTACCCAGATCTAGTCGTTTTGAATTCCACCTTGAGGATAGGTTTGCATGGTTCTGGTTTTTTCCCATCCTTTAATTGCTTTCCTAAAAGATATTGCCTTGTATTAAATTCTAAAGTATTCTACATGATAGTTTTTAAAATGAAAGTGAAATGTGATAAAATGTAACTGGATACATTTCAAAATTATTTTGGAAGGGAGAAGAGAGAGAGACATACAATCTCTGTTTAAGGAACTACAACTGAAAGAAACTTGATTAGTACTTCATTTAAGGCTGAAAAGTCCAATCTTAAAACATATAAAAAGTAATATTATCAACATATTTACAGAAAGAAGGAGTGAAGTCAAATCTCAATTTTGTAATTATAGAATATATGCAGAGCAGATTCTCAGTTTGATAAAATAGTTTCAATACATTTATGAGCATTTGGACTTAGACCAAAAAAAAAACCTTTTAATTATAAATGTTTTTACTTAGCTTATGAAATGAAAGAATCAGAGTAGCAAGAGAAGGTGTAAACTATTCTTATTCAACCCACACCTTAGCCAAAAACAAAAACCTTTCTACAGTATTTCCAGGAAGAGAGTCATCCAGCTTTTATTTTAAAGCCCTCAAGTCAGAAGATAGTTACTGTTTTCTAAAATAGCTCATATCACCTTTGGATGGATCACATTATTAGGAAACTTACTAACATCAATTTAAAATATGTATCAAACTCTTTAAAAGGAACTATTAATGATGAGAATTGCATCTTATTTTTTACAATGATGAATTTCTAATTCAGAAGCAGAATTTAAAAAGTACAAAATAAGCACTCATATATCCTTCTACCCTATAAATTTAATTGATCACTGAAATAGGAAAAGCAAACACAACTATTACTATAATTGTTAAGTTTTAACATGCTCCTTACATTTACTCACAAAAAAGGGGGGGAATAACTTGTAAGAGAAATGATCTTACTCTACTTATTAGCATTCTTACAAATCCAACTGCCTTTCAGTCATTTCAAACTGGATATCCTATAGAAAAATCAGTGTATAAAAAAATCTGAATTCATTATCTTTCTTCCTAACTCCACCCTAAAATCCCTATTACTTCTGAGAAGTTCATTATTATTCACCATATACAATCTGTTGCCAAGGCCTATCAATTTCAATATTATGCCTCTCTTCTGATACTGCCACCACCTTGGTGAAGGCCCTCAACACCTCACATCTATTGATAGGTTTGCCTATTTCCAGTCTGTTGCCACTCTTATCTTATATTCAGCCACCAAAGTGATTTTCCTAATAAAGCACAGGTTCAAATATATCACACCTTGCCCCACAACTCAACAAACTCTAGGGGTTCCCAAATGCCTCCTAGAAAAATTACTAAATTCTCTGTTTGGTGTTCAAATCACTTCACAACCTAACCCACTTCAACCTTTCCAATCTTCTTATACCTTACTTCTAGCTACTTACACTTATAGTCAGACAGCGACCTCTGTCATTCTATGAACAAGACAATACAAATCTCAGCCTCAGACATTTTTTGTGACTGGTCCCTTAAGTTGGGAATGCTCTCCTTCCACATCTCCACTTACAGACTTCACAGGCTTCTTTTAAGTCCCAACTTAAGTATCACCTAAGGAAAAAAACACCTTTCTCAATCCCTCTAAACTTTAGTGTCTTTCCTCTTATTTACTTATTTACTCTCTATATAGCATGTTTGTACATACACGTTTGCTTGATGTCTCCCCCATTAAAGTAGGAGCTCCTTGAGGAGAGGCACTTTATTTTACCCTCCTTTTGTACCCCTCAGTGCCTAGGATATATTATGCACTTAATAAATCCTTCCTGACTGATTCCTAAACTTGAATCTGATACAGCTTAAGGAAGTCTCCTATAATTAGACTTATTGAACACCAGAGTAAGAAGGAAAAATCTTTAGATCACATAGTTCATTTTCATTTTTTTAACCAAAGGAAAAACAGAGGTTCAGAGATATAAGAGAAATTAAACCCTCTGCTCGGTCTTCTGAATCTATAGCCAGTTTCCTTCCAACAAAAATTTCTTCTTTCTCTAATTTCATGGGTATTGCTAAACTATCAGAATATTATAAAATTAACTTTATGCAAAATAAAGCAAAGCAAGGGGGGGGGGTAAGTAGCATCTGAAGCAGGTGGCTCAGTGGATAGATTTTAAGTCCTGTAATCACAAAGACTCATCTTCCTGAGTTCAAATCTGGCCTCAAACACCTGTGGGACCCTGGGCAAGTCACTCAACCCTGTTTCCTCAATTTCCTCATATGTAAAATGAGTCAGAGAAGGCAATGGCAAACCAAAGCAGTATTTTTGCCAAGAAACCCCAATAGCATCAAAAACAGTTAGACACTACTGAAAAACAACTAAACAACAGAACACCTGGAAAACTCAAAACTTATATGGATCTATGATGTTTCTTCACTCTTCACTATGTCATATCAAAATGACATAGGACAACATATCAGTATCCTATCTAATTCATGCAACTTTTATTCATGTTATCTGATAAATGTATTGTAGGCCTTTATTTGATTTCTCTTCACAACATGTGGATACCAAAGCACAAAAGTTGTCCACTGATAAACTTTTTCTCAGAAATGTGACTAGCCTGTCTTCTTTTTGAACATATATGAAAGACATCCTTTGTAACACTTCTCTTGAATAATTCCTGAATTGTGAAATGTTGCAGCCTACTCCTATACATCATGTGTCTTTCCATAGTTCTTGGTGGAAACTTCAATTTAGTTCTTTCAAAACTGTAAAAGTCAATGATTTGCAGTGATATGATTTTTTACAAAATTAAATTCTTTTTTTTTTTAGGATAAATTTAACCAATATCAATAAACACAAATATTTCTACTTATAAAAGACAGTAAAAAAGGGGCGGCTAGCTGGCACAGTGAATAGAGCACCGGCCTTGGAGTCAGGAGTACCCGGGTTCAAATCTGACCTCAGACACTTATTAATTACCTAGCCTTGTGGCCTTGGGCAAGCCACTTAACCCCATTGCCTTGGAAAAAAAGACAGTAAAAGGAATTGTATACAAAATGAGGAATGCTAGTTTTTTAAAAAGAACATGAATTTAAACCCAATAGTAACAAAACTGCCATGTATATTTGTGTCTCCACTTAACTCTGGTTTTCTTCTTAACTTTTTCTTTCTAAATATTTTATTGATGTTCCTTCCTTTTTTTTTCATTTGTCACTACTCTTTAACCTACTCCTCCCTACCTCCTGATAAAAGCTCTCTGTTTTACTAAAGGTTTAATCAAGCAAAGCAATACAACACCTTGAACATGTCTTTAACTTTATGTCTCCTTATGCAACTTTTATCATTTACCTTTTTGCTAAGAGGTAGATGACATGTTTCATCATCTGTGTTCTAAATTCATGATTACCCATTGCATCATTTCCATTGTTATGTCTTTTGAAGACTTTTGAATAATTTTGACATATTCATAGGAAACACCTTGTTAGAATACAGTTGTTAAGGCTGAGTATTTTTTTACTTATAAACTTGGGTCATCAAGCACCAAAATGACATAAAAATCCAAGGAACAAAAGCAGTGAAGGGTAATCCAAACAATTAACAGGCTCACTCAAAATTCCCTTTCCCATCACCCACCAAGTTCTGTCAGTAGGACTACAAAAACCTATCCACTGGTTATAAAAATACTCAGCTCCACCATCCCTCCTAATGTTCATGAAATGATTTAATCCTTAAAAAAATTAAAGTTGCCTTCCCAACAGAAATAATTGGCAGAGCAGAACAACTTGAATCCAAGAAGGCAATTTTCACTTAAGAAAAAGAAAGAATAACTAATTGGAAATTCAAATACACAAAAGTGAAGGACCATCCAGAAGAAGAAAAGACAAAAGCAAAACAGTAAGAGAAACACAATCTCCATATAAACAAAACATATTCCTTTCAGAGATAGGGCAAATGGAGATGACTTAAGGATTTTAGCTCTCCTAGAAGAACCTGACAAATCAAAAAAGTTGAACATCATAAGACTAGTACTTCCAGATCCCAAACTATAGTATAAAGCAGTAGTCATTCAAACCATATTATATTAGTTAAAAAATAGACAATACCAGGGCTAATCAGAAATAATGGAACACAATAACTCAATTAACTGAAAATATAAGTTACTTAGGAAAGAACTTTTTCCTTGATAAAAAAAATAACTGCTAGGAAAGTTGTGAAGAAACTGGGCTCAGAATAATACCTTTACACCACATTCCACACAATACATTCTAAATGAATCTGACCTTAAATTTTAAAGAGCATGTGAAAATAGAAAAGAAGCAGATCACATACCACTCACAGCCAAGAGTAGGAAAAGCATTCTTAAATAAACAAAAGATAGTGACATAATTACAGAAAATAGAATAAAAAAATTGATTATTTGAAACTGAAAATTTTAAATAAAATTAATGTCCCTATAGTCAAAAAGAAAGTAATTAAGTAGGGGAACTTTGTTCCATCAAAATGTCTCTGATAAGGGTTTATTATCTAAGATATATAAACCATTAATAGATATAGCGATGAACAGATAAACTAAAAACCATTCCCCAAGAGATAAATGATCAAAGGTTTTGAACAAAAAAATTCAAAAGAAAATTTTCTATTGTTAACAGTATGAAAGAATGCTCTATAACATAAATAAAAAATATAAATCAAACAACCTTGAGGTTTTATCTTACACTCTGTAACTTGGCCAAGTTGACAAAAAATGGGAAATGTCAATATTAGAGGGGCTGTAGAAAGACACGTATACTAGTGGTGGAGCTATAAATTAGTACAAGCATTTTGGGAAGCAATTTGGAATTATAAAAATGAAGTAACTAAAATTTCCATATTCTTTGAATCAGACTATTACCAGGCTTATATATCAAGGAGATCATTGATAAAAATAAAGTTCTTATATATGTTAAAATATTTATAGCAGCACTTTTTGTGATAACAAATAATTATAAACAAAGTAAATGACCGTTGATTGGGAAGTGGTTAAATAAAAAGAGTGGTACACAAATGTAACGGAATATTTCTGGGCTGTAAGAAATGACATACATGCTGAAATAGGTAAAAATGTAAGAAATATGTAAGGATGAACTGATGCAGTGAAATATATACAGCCAAAGGAAAGAAACATACCAAAGAAAACAATATACCCAAAGACTACAGCAATGTAAATGGAAAGAACAAACAAAAAAAGTCAAAAGTAAATATTTCAAAATTATAAAATAAAAACATGACTTGAAGGAAAAGATAGGAGAAAAACCCTCCTACTCCTCTGCAGATGTCTGAGATCAATAAGTGTGGTACATTTTACTTTGTCACATTTTTTAATATACTCTACTCCTGTTTTTTTATTATCTTTTAAAAAAATTATACTTTTATACAGTTATATGGCACAGTAAATAGAACATTAGGATTGTGGCTAGAAAGACCTGAATTCAAATCTTGCCTCAGGTGTGTGACAGCTGTATGAACTTAGGTAAATCACTTAACCTGTTGGCCTCCGTTTCCTTGTCAGTACCTTGTTGGTTGGTGTGAATATCAAATGATATGGAATATTTGCAAAGCGCTTAGAATAACTTAGAATAGTACTTGAAATATAGTAAGTATTATATAAATATTAGCTAATACTATTATTGATATTATCATACTAGCTAGTACTATTACCAATATTATTGTTTGGTTCTCTGGAAGAGGTGGCAGAAGATAGAGAGGAAAATTACAGTGATGGAAACCAATTTCAAAAACATCAACAAAACAGCATTTTTAAAGGCTTCTACATACTCCAAAAATAATGTGATTCTTAGCATCTTTTGCTGTCATACTGAAATAAGATGCCCACAGAAGTAAGATCCATTTAGTTTATTTTTCTTTGTTTCAAGGATTGCCCCTAGTCAAATAATTCATCATGAAGTGGCCAGTCTACTGAAGATGACTCTCAAGCCCGAAGTTTAGGAAATTGGCTTTGGAAGAGCCTAACATGGAAAAGGCATGAAGGTAAGAATTTGAAGACTGCTTTGCTAAAAATTTCTCTGAAGAAATGGAAAAAAAAAGTTTATATTACTCTAAAATTATTGCTAATGGCAGCTACTACTATTTAATACAGTTCACTGTATCAAGTATCACGACATCTTGAGCACTAAAAGTGATACAAGTTAGATTAAAAGTTAAATTTAATTGATATTCTGACATTTCTTCATAAAAATAAATTGCTTTTTTTTTGCTTTCAACATACAAAAACTCCAAATATGGCAGAAAAGGGCAAATTCTGAATTCAAACAGCTTGAGTTAGATTCATCACCTTTTTCTCCATATCTGATTTTTAAAATAAATATTTTGCAATCTCTTATCTTTCCAAACTAGAATACCTGTCCATTATTCAAAGATTTTGATAGTTTTCTGTCTTTTTATGTAAATTTTTTACAAATATTTTATTTAAAAGACATCATTTTAACTTTATAGTTTTTAAAAGGAATAAAGTATAAGTTTAAAGAATGACTGTTTTGTTTTGTTTTTTTTAGGTTTTAGCAAGGCAATGGGGTTAAGTGGCTTGCCCAAAGCCACACACCTAGGTAAATTATTAAGTGCCTGAGGTTGGATTTGAACTCAGTTACTCCTGACTCCAGAGCCAGTGCCCTATCCACTGCGCCACCTAGCCGGCCCAAGAATGACTCTTAAAGAGCAATATTTATGAAAAAATACATTGAAAGAGTAACTGTGAATTTCAAAACATCCCATCATAGGATGGAAGAGACCCCTTTTTCCCTAAAGTCTACTTTAGTGAAGAAGAACCTTTCAAAAACAAAACAAAAACTTAGTATGTGGTCTCAGAAACAAACTTTGCTTTTTAAAGAGCATCCTATATAGGAAAAGACCTCACCAAGATTTAAACAACTTGGCAAAGATTGAGGAATATCTCAAGTGACATTGAAATCATTCTTGAATCACCTTATTACTGCTGACTTGTTAAAGACAAGAGTTAATACAAAAAATAAGGAAAAAAAACAAGAAAAAATATGGCATTCAATTAAGAGGCAAATCTTTGACTTAATAGTTTTATCTGTTCATTATTATATTAATGGTCTATATATCTTTAGATAGCAAAAACCCTATACTGAGACATTTTGATAGAACAAAGTCCCCCTACTTAAGTGGGTAGATAAGGCAGCTAAAGGGAATACGATATCAAACAAAACTTTTTTTTTTGTAAAATCTGATGGAGAAGGGCAGTAGGTGAATATAAACAGTAGCATTACATGAAACAGAATAAGTAATGACAAGAAAAAGACAAGTTTAAAGATAGTTTAGGGAGAAGGGAAGCAATTGATTAAGAAAAATTTATTATACATCTCTGATACGCATTTGATATTGAGAAAATTTACTAATTATTTCTTTTTTCTTTTTTTTATTTTTTAGGGGTTTTTTTGCTAGGCAAATGGGGTTAAGTGGCTTGTCCAAGGCCACACAGCTAGGTAATTATTAAGTGCCTGAGACCAGATTTGAACCCAGGTACTCCTGACTCCAAGGCTGGTGCTTTATCCACTACACTACCTAGCTGCCCCTAAGCCACCTAGCCGCCCCACTATGCCACCTAGCTGCCCCTAAGTATTTCAAATCTACATTCCCAATTAAAGAAAACCAAAACTCATATTTCTTTCTGAGTAAGAAATGGAATATTATTTCCTCATATGTTGATTACAAATTCAGGAAGTCAAATGATTAAGGAAGCCTGAAAACTTTTCAAACCCTCATTATACTTTAAATCCAGGAAAAGATAACAATTCATTCTCATTTAGACCAGATAGCATTGGTCCCCAAGGAGGTTAACATTTCCTTTATCTTTTGTTTATAGATAAATTAAATTCTCTCTCTCTCTCTCTCTCTCTCTCTCTCTCTCTCTCTCTCTCTCTCTGTTCAGAGTGGTCCCCATCTATGGGTCTCTCCATAAGTCTTAGAGAATAAATTTCCTATCTAATCTGTATTTTCTGTCATTTTATTTTAACCCTAAAATTTTAATTTTAAAATTAAAATTTTAACCCTAAGATTTAAAATCTCTAAATTATATAGGCAAGTACAGAAATAAGACCAGAAGCAATTCCTCCTCAATAAAGAAAAGGTCAAAGCCAGGAAAGAATATTTCTTGACAGAATTATAAAGCAGTAACAACCATATGAAAGAATGTTTTAAATCCCTCAAAAAATAAATGTAAATAAAACCTCAATTCTGAAGTTTAAATTTACACCCAGAAAATTGGTAAAGGTGATGAAAGATAGGGAAACTCAATGCAGAAAGGGTTATATAAAGTCAGGTGCTCTGAATTAGAACAATTCTGAAAAGCAAATTCAATAAGCATTTAAGTACAGGGCTAAACACTGGTGGGAGGGGGGAAGGGGAGGATACAAAAAGAAGAAAAGCGAGTCGTTGCTGGCAAAGAACTTGCAATTTAATGAGGGAGACTACAAGCAAACAAACATATCCTAAGAAAACAATTAATAGGATAATAGGAAATAAAAGAAGGAAAGCAATGGTATATATATTTACTAGATATAGATATAGATATATTATAGATATATATATATGTATACACACACACACATATATATGAAGGAAAGCAATGGAATATATATATATACACACATACATACATATGTATATCCCAAAAAGAGCACTGTCAAGAGGATATATTTAGAATAACAAAGAACTAGGAACGAAGTAGGTGTCCATCAACTGGGTAATGGTTAGACAAAGTGTGGTACATGAGAATGATGAGTATGTAGATTTTGTAGAAGCATGGAAAAATTTATATGAATTATATGAAATAAAGAAGACCAAGGTTAGGTATAAGAAGATACTTCTCCTTTTATGTAGGTGATGTGAGGGAAAGGGAGAACCAAGAATATTATACATTGTATTTAAAACCAGATTTTATCAATTTACTGATTCTTTTTTTTTTAGGTTTTTGCAAGGCAAATGGGGTTAGGTGGCTTGCCCAAGGCCACACAGCTAGGTAATTATTAAGTGTCTGAGACCAGATTTGAACCCAGGTACTACTGACTCCAGGGCTGGTGCTTTATCCACTGCGCCACCTAGCGGCTCCTTTTTACTGATTCTTTTTGCTGAATTCTTTTCTTTTTTAAAAAAATATTTTTATTAGGGATGACTTTCTGTGAGGGGAAAATCTATGTGACATAAAAATAAATTTTTATTTTATTAAAGCAAAGCTTCCAGAGAATTGTCAACTAAACAAAGTCTGCCCAGGGGCATCTATAAAACAAGAAAAGTCATCTGTAAATATTTTATAAAGTTCTATTTATCACAAAATATACTGGAACTGATATATTTAATCTCTAATGTTTTAGTCATCAATATACTTAAAGGAAAAAATGGAAATGGCACTGAAGGAATTAAAGATGGAAAAAAGGAGTTAGAAAAGCTCAACCATCTTCAGAGGAGTTCAGTGCTGGAAATGACATTTTGAGAATGCTGAGAATGATTCTCAAAGAATCTGAAGAAAGAAAAGTTTATAAAAGTATGTTGGAGCTAGGGGAAATGTTATTACCAAAAAAAAGTTACCAAGAGAATATTAATAACTACTTTCTCATTTATATAAATATTTTAAATTACGGTTTACACATATGTAAATAGCATTTTTGACTAGGAAAAGAGAACAGGAGGCTTCTGCAGTTGATATTCATAGAATTTATCCTTACCATTGCACAACTGGCTAAATGATGTAAAGAATATAAAAACCTAGAGTAAAATATAGCTATAAAGACAAAGTCACAATGACAATAACTTTGGTCAATGGCTCTACAATCATTAACAGCAGTCAAGTTATAGAAGAGGGAAATATTCGCTTGGAAAATTCACCATCATTATGGAGGAGAACCAGGTAAAGCAGAAATTTTCTATAGACAGAGATAATGTCTAGAAGCTCCTGTTTGGAAGAGGCACTACACTAATTGCATCAAGTCATATAAAAATTACAAGGCCTCAAGGAAACTAAGAATTATTCAAAATAGTTTGGTGTTCAAAGAAGAAAAACCAAGTGATATAGAATAGCTATTATCCAGACTTTGATGTATGTTAGATGGACAATATTGAGCTATTTCATCAGTGTTGTATGTATACATAAAAAGATACACAGACATTATTATACTGTCAATAGAGAGCCAGAAAAATTTAAGTTCAAGATCCGACTCTGATACATTCTGGTTGTGTAACCTTAGACAAGTCATTTAACCTGACTTTCTTTAAGTTTCAAAGAAAGTGTTCACTTGCATTTGTAGAGGAAATTCTATATTAATAAAATCATAGTCATATGTGTAAGCCATATAAACACACATAACATAAATATAACTACATACACACATAAACACAAATAAAGAAATTTAAACATATAGATGTCTTGGTCAAAAACTTGAAATAAAAAAAGTCTGATCTGGTTTTAAATAACATGAAAAAAGTAGAGTGTCCTATTTATGGAAAAAATCATAAAGTTACTTTAATAATTTCAAGTTTCTCTAAGAAACAAAGGTCCATCTTTTAAATATTAAAATTCTTCCAGTTTTGGTGTTTGGCTTTAAACCATGAATACAAATTCAAAGATCCAAAATTGAAAATCACAAAATATCAGTCAAGGAACTTATGGCAAATGTGAATTGCCTGCAAATGAATTATTCAAGGGAAAGACAGGAATGACTATCATGAATGAAACCTATAAGCAAAAAAGAAGGTGGATCTTGGCACATAATGAGAGTAAAGCATAACATTTAACTAGTCTGTTCACTCCATTGGTATCCTCACAAAATCAAGAGAAAGCAAAGGCCTCCAGCAAAGTGAATAGACATGCTATGGTGAATTTATGGGATTTAATGGACAAAAATTATGCAAGTTGGTCAGGCATAGAGGAGAATACCCGTATTTATAAAATCACAGATCCATTTGAGAACCCAATACAATTATGAGGTTCCAGGTTCTGCCAAAAACTGTATTATTAAAGAGGTAGCCTATGAGCATTTAAAATGGGAAGAGGCAATTAAGAACTAGGGAGGATTCATCATGAGCAGGTCGTGTGTTTATTATAGCAATAAGACAAGAAAAAAATTGAAGGAATAAGCATAAGCAGAGTAAATAAAATTACTGGGTTTTTCCCCTGATAACATGTTACAATTTGAGAACTCCAGGCTGAAATTTTTAATAGCTTTAGCAAAGTTGCAATAGATATGATGAATTCATATAAAAGCATCAATGTTGCTATATATAACCAAACAAACCCTGCAAAATATGTTAGAAAAAAAGAAATTCCATTAAAAACAATGAAATTTGGAAGCATCTTCCAAGATTCAATCAAAAACTATATGAATCTAACTATAAAATAACCTTTGCAGAAATATGGACAAGTAGCTGTAGAAACATTAATTGCTCAGGGATGGACTGATTCAATATGATAAAAAATTGCACTACCATCAATATCACTTTATTTATTTGATTTATTTAATTTTCCAAATTTTATATAACCAAAAATATAATAATGAAATTCACAGAGGAAAAAATGGTCAAAAGTCTCAAAACAATTTTCAATACTAGATCTCAAACTGTTCTTTTAAGGAGCAATTATTTGAAAAAAAAAGGATTAGTGGAAAAAATTAATTATACATCATACAGAGCAAATATACTAATATAAGAATCTGATTAAAAAAACCCACTTATGAATAGGTGTAAGTGGGGAACATGGAGGAGTGCAGGAACTCAGTATTTGGTAAAGCTACTAAGAAAACTGCATTCTAGAAGAAATTCAATTTAGTCCAACATTTTACTGTTAATATTGCTTCTTAATGCCCATTTGACTTCATTCTTCAGAATGTCTGGCTCTGGATCTGTGACCTCACCAATCTGATTATCAGATCTTTCTTGCACAGTTTGTGTATTCTTGCCATCTTTTCTTAATCTCTTGTACTGAAGTCCCTACCATTATTTTTCTTTTATCATGCCCATTTTGATATCTCTAATTTTTTTGAGAACTCTTGTCCATTTCATTCTATTTTTTTCTTCTATCACTTTGATTTGCTCATTTAAGAAAACTTTCTAGTTTCCCATTGCTATTCTCTGGAATTCTGTAGTCAGTTGGGTATTTCTTTCCCTTTCTCCCTTACCTTTGCTTTTTTTTTTTCTCAGCTCTTTGTACAGCCTCAACAGTCACTCATTTTGCTTTCTTGCTCTTCTTTTTCTTTGGAATGATTTGTTGCAGCTACAATATTGGGGGGGGGGGGGGGGGTATTATATGGCCAGGTAATGGGATTAAGTGACTTGCCCAAGGCCACAAAGTTAGATTATTATTCAGTGTTTGAGGTGAATGCTCTATCCACTGTGCCACCTAGCTGCTCCTTCGTGTATAATACTTTTTATTTATTTTATCCATAGTTCCTTGAGCACTGGATCTAATCTTTTAAATCTATTCATCATCTCTACTTCATATTCATAATGGAAGTTATTTTTGGTCATACTGATATGCTCTGATGATTTTCCCTACTTTCTTCAAGTCTGAATTTGGTAGTAAGAAGCTCATGATCTGAGCCAAAGTCAGGAAGTTCCCAGAGTTTTTCTTGAAACAACTCTAAATGAAGCCTCTAAAACACACCCTAAAGTGACAGAACCTACAAAAAACTCAAAAAATTTTCAATTCATAGAGGAACTTCAGGAGAGATCTGTCACATGTAGGTAAAAGGGGATCACAGCCCAGAATAGGTGGAAGAGCTGGTAAGTCAGTGAAAGACTCTTAGCACAGCCTGGGTCAGGTCCAGGTTCAGGAAGCCAGCAGTACTGAGAGCAAGCAGTTCAAGCTTCAGGGAATACTGACAAGACTAGGTTGGGCTACCCTAAGGCAGGGAACAAACCACTAGCACCTGAAATGTCATAGGCAAGCAGTAGGCCAAGAACCAGACCCCTGACCCCACCACAAAAAGCTTGGTCCACATTGTCCCAGGAGCAGAGTTCAACTATTAAAATGAGAAAAAAAAGAGCACTAACCATAAAAAGTTACTATTCTGACAGCAATGATTAAAAAAACCGACCGTCTCAGATGAGGATATTCATAAAACATATCAATTTTGTTCTCTTCTGTATCAGTATTTGGAGAATAAATTTGTATTATTGTACTGTTAAAAACAGTTTGCCTTGGATTCAAACAGATATCATTCTCTTACCCTTTTATCAATTATGAGGGCTACTTTATTTCTTCTAAGGTGTTCTTGCACCTTATGTATTATGTAGTGATCACCTGAATTAAATTAAATTCACCTATTTCCATCCATTTAAGTTCACTGATAACAAAGCTGTTGATGTTTAATCTTTCCATCTCCTGTTTGACCACATTCAGCTTTTCTTGGTTCATAGATCTTACATTCCAGGTTCCTATGCAAAACTGAATTACACAGTATCATACTTTCATTTCTTCACCAGACAAATCTGTAGCTGAGCTATGTCTTGGTTTTGGTCCGATCGCTTTCATTAATACTAAAGAAACTATTTGTAGTTGTCCACTCTTCCCCAACAGCATATATATTGAACACCTTCTGATAAGTGGGGCCCATCTTCTGATGTCATCTCTTTTGTCATTTTAATACTGTCCACGGGGTTTCCTTGGCAAAGATACTATGGTAGTTTGCCACTCCCTTCTCCAATGGACCACCTTTTTCCAGAACTATGGCAGATCTATGACCCATCTGCCCTGGGTAAATCTCCATAACATTGCTCAATGGTTTTCATTGAGTTATGAAAGCTCCTCGACCATGGCAAAGCAGATAGAGATGAGGAGGGGCAAAATTCTAAGATGGAGTTGAGTCAGTGAAACACCTGGAACTTTGGAGACTGAATATCTTGTGTGAGGAGCAGGTCACAGGAGCATTACCACTGGATAATAGAGTATGATTGGGCGGGGGGGGGGGGAATTGGAGGAAAATAAGACTGGAAAAATAGGAGGGGCCTAAGCTATGAAGAGCTCTAACCTCCAGAGGATTTTATATTTTACAATGGAGGTGATGGAAGACTTACTGGAATTGACTGAATAGGGAGTGATGTGGTTAGACCTCTGCTAATTTAGGAAGATCCTTTGATGACTGGTTTGAGAATAAACTCAAGTATGGAGAGACTTCCAACAGAGACTTATAAAGACTAATCTATAGTCTATTGAAATTATACAACAGATATGAAATAATGAGACCCTAAACCAAGGAGATATGTCAGAGGAGGGGAGCACAAACAGGAGATGTTATGAGGTAAGGAAATAAAAGAAGAGTTGAGGATGCACCTAGGCATTAAATCTGGGTGACATGAAGAACAGTAGCATTCTCCATTGTAATAAAAAAGATAGAATGAAGAGAGAGTTTAAGGAGAAAAATAATGAATACAATTTTAGGCACAATAAGATGTCTGTAGGACATCTAAATTGAGATTTCTAACAAGAAAAAGAGAGGTTAGGATTGGATAAGTAGGTTAAAAAATCATTAACATCATAACAATTATTGAATTCATGAGAACTGATGAGATCTCAAAAAAAAATGGAGAGAAGGGTCAAGAACAAAGCCTTGGGTAGTACCAGGGTGCATGAACTGGAACAAGTTCTAGCAAAAAAGATTCAGAAGGAATGGTTAAATAGGTGAAAATAGGTGAAATAGAACTAGGATAGAGTAGTCTCACAGAAATCTGGAGAAGAGAAAATATTGCAGAGGTCAATAAAGATGAACACTGAAAAAAAGGTGACAATTGGGTAGATACTATCAGTGCAGATTGTCTAATTATTAAACAGAGAGCAGAGGTATGCAAGAGACAATATTTCAATAACTATTCAGTAAAGTATTTATTCTGTTGTTGCAAATAGTTAGATGTATTAAGAACTGACTGAATGACTATACCCAAAGAACAAAACTTAATGTATTATTGTCAAAGTGGGGGAAAACAGTTCTTTGGAGGGTCCAGAAATATGAGTTTAGTTTTTTATTCAATATTTGTATCAATTTCTATGATTAAAAAATAGAAATTATACTTAAAAAATCTTAAGAACTGCCATTTAAACAACTTTAAATTTTATAAAGCACTTTATCCTCAACTTTTAGCACATTCTTGGTGCTTAATGCATGTTTATTGACTGACTCTTATAAAGACAGGATCTTATAGCGCTATATATAGGACACAGTAGTCCTTTAAGTTAGATGATATGATTATTATTATTCCTATTTTAAAGATAAGAAACCACTGTTGGAGAGATTAAATGACCTTCACATAGTCACACAACTAGTGAATGAGAGTTGGAATTTAAATCCAAGATTTTCTGTTTCCAAGTCAAGCACTCTTCCTAACATGCCATGCCATCTCTCAAAGGCATGAGTTGGGAGGGGCTGCTAAAAAAATGGATAACAGAGTAAGGAATCATAAAGATACTGGCAGGCATGTATAAATTACTTGGAAATATGCTTGCAATATGCACATAAAATGCATATAAATAAAACTACAAAAAATCTTTACAGAAATCAAGACAGATTCTTATCCCTGAATGAACATATTTAAAGTAATTTATTCTGTACTGTATCAATCAAACTAGGAAAAAAAATCATGAAATTATTCTGAAAGGACAAAAGATCATAAATCTCAAGGGAAATAATAAACAGAAAAGTAATACCAAATCTCAAACTATACTACAAAGGAATAACTCCCAAATAACTTATTACTGGTTAAAAAATACAGATCAATGAATTAGTTACCTAACATTCTGAAATAAACAAATCTTGTATCCTAGTGTCTGATATCCCTAAAGACCTGAGGAAAAAAGACTCAATAATTGATTTAAAACTGCTAGGAACAGTGAATGGCAATCTAGCAGAAATTAAGATTAGATCAACACCTCATAGCTTATACCAAGATAACCTTGAAATTGATATATGACCTAGATACAAAAGGTCACATCTGAAAAATAAACAATTTTAATTTAATTTAGATTAAATTAAAAAAAGATTTTCACAAATAAACCCAAATAAAGTCAAGATTAAAAGGAAAATAGTTAGCTGGAAAAAATCTTTTCAGCAAGTTTCTCTGATCAAGGTTTCATTTCCAAAATACATAAGGAACTGGTTTAAATTTAAAAGAAAAATAGTCCTTCTTCAATTGATAAATGGTCTAAGAATACTAACAGGCAATTTTCAAAGGAATAAATGTAATCTAAATATATGAAAAAATACTCTAAATCTTTAATAATTTGAAAAATGCAAATTAAACCAATTCTGAAATTCAATCTTATACTTTTCAGACCCTCAAAGGTAACAAATTTTAAAAAAGACAAACGTCAAAGGGGCTGTGGAAAAACAGGCAGGCTTATATGTTGGCAGTAGTGCTATGAACTGGTCCAAAAATTCTGGAAAGCTGTTTGGAATTATGCTTAACAAATTAATAAACAGCACATATCCCCTTTGACCCACTGATATACTCAAAGGATCAAGGAGAACAGAACAATTCCTTTATATATAAAAATGTTCATCATAGTTCTTTTTTCCAAAGACAAAAAGACTGAGGAGGTATCTTTCAACTGGAGTCTGAGAAAACAAATTATAGTATATTTCAATGTAATGGAATACTATTGTACTGAAAAAACTGAAAAAGACAGCTTCAGAGAGACCTAGGAAAATGAATATGAAGAACTACAGAGTGAAGTGAAGTGAAGTGAAGTGAAGTGAGCAAACCAGAAGAACAATTTATAATATTACATTAAAAATGTAAAAACAAACAATTCTGCAAGACTTAATTAAGAACTCTATTCAACTAAATGATCAACCATGATCCCAGAGGAGTGATAAAGAAGACTGCTGTGCAGTTTATGATGGTGATACAATGGATTAATATATAGAGTAAGCCATGCATTTGTGGACATGGACAAAGTATTAATTACTACTATTTGACTAGGCTTATGATAATATAATTGTTCCTTCCTTTGTTCTTCCTTCCTTCCTTTCTTTTTAAATTTCTTTTCAGTAAGCATGGGTAGAGTGGAAGGGAGAAAATGTAAACACTTAATAATGAATACTTTAAAGTTCTAAAGAAAACAAATTCACAAATATTTGATAAACCGAATAACAAAATTCTTAGATAAGAACTGTTAAGAAAACTGGATATCAGCAAAGAAGAATTGGGCTTAAAAAATATACTACATCATATGTATTCAGGTTTATTTTTTCCTTAAAGAATTTTATTATATAGAAAATATAATAAAAAGAAAAATTAAGGTAAAACATTTTAAAATGTTACCTGACATTATGTTATGACTGATTTTAAAAAAAGACCAAAATAATATATTTTTGCTATCACATATCATATGTAGCTCTTCAATATATCCCTCATGTCATAAGTTAACAAAATTCTTTTATATTCTGCTCCAGTGAAGCCAACTGGTTTCAAAGCTTCTTGCCAATAATGTGCTTGCCCCCCAAACTTCATTTATATATACCAATAAAGAACTGTTCTCCCCATAAGCACCTTCACAACTTAAAATTTTGCTCCAAAAGTTTTCTTGAATTCAGCTTACCAGTCACTATTCTTCTCTTTGACTTTGTAAGAATTGCTTTGTACCATATTATTTTTTTTTTTGAGCACACTACTTGACATTATTCATTTGCCAAGGGATTCAAGATAAGGGAACAAGGGCATCAAAAGTGTAGTTAGGACTTTATAGGTCTAGTGGAGGATCAGAGAAAAGAGAAGAAAGAGAATAA
Organism: Macrotis lagotis; assembly: GCF_037893015.1. Lineage (NCBI taxonomy): Eukaryota > Metazoa > Chordata > Mammalia > Peramelemorphia > Peramelidae > Macrotis > Macrotis lagotis. The sequence goes on along the minus strand of NC_133662.1, from coordinate 161,385,198 downwards.
ACTGGAACATAGCAGATTACTGATAAATGCTGGTGGTATGAAAAACTCTTAGATTCGAAATCAAGTTATGCTGTAATGATTATGAACTCTGTTACTAATGTGACCTTGCTACTTTCTTTCTTCTCTCTGAGCCTCAAGTTCTTTATCTAAAAGATGAGGGAAAGGACTACTGTCTGAGAATACTTCCAGTGATAATTATTATCAGAATATTTCAGAGTGTTATATTCCAAATTTAACTGACAAGAATTGTCTCTTCTATTACTTTATCTTCCCCTTTCCTTCTCTAGTTCCTTAACTTTTACTGCTATTCTTGAAACACAAACAGAAATTTGATAAATGATTCTATATTAGTTTTATAAGATTATTTCCTCCAAGAAGAAGAAATTAAGAGTTTTAAGGAACTTTAAATACAATCTAATCCCATACTTTCTTTCTAAAGATATGGAAACTGAGAACGATCATAATTAACTGATTTACTCTGTATCTGACAGCTCTTTTAGGGATTACTCTTTGAAGGTATAATAATCTTTTGAAGGCAAATCAGGAGTGTGTTTCTAAGCAAATAAAGTAACCTCATTCATAATGATAGAGAAGGTGAATATATAGAAGTGATTTCTTCATGAAGAGGTTTCCAATATCAATGAATTCAAGCAGTCCCTTATTTTTCCAATTTCTGATCTCCCAGGGAGAAATAAATAGCTCAAAATGATATCTAGAATACTTCTATTAGAAAATTAGCTATTGGGGCAGCTAGGTGGCACAATGGATAGAGCACCAGCCCTGAAGTCAGGAGTACCTAAGTTCAAATCCGGCCTCAGACACTTAATAATTCCTTAGCTGTATGGCCTTGGGCAAACCACTTATAACCCCATTGCCTGGAAAAAAAATAGCTATTAATATAAAATTCAACAGTGTCTAAGTATTTAATATTAGCTGCAGCTCACTAGGTAGTTAAATTTTAAATAATGTTTTAAAGAAATTTTTGTCATGATTGTTTTGACAAGGGAGGGAAGAGAGATTTATCATGATATATCAGGTAACCTAATAAAGGGAAAATATCTCTGATTTCATTGATATTGGGAACTTTGTCATGAAGAATCACATCTACAAATTCACTTTCTCCATAATTTATGAAAGAGGTTACTTTATTTGCCCAGAATCACACACCCAATAATAATGAAAACAGGTTTCTTGGTTTCAAGACTGGCTCTCCAATCCCTATGCAACAATCCTCTAATCTAGGAAGGTCAATAAGAACTTCAGAAAAAACATAATTAAGTTTACCAATCTACTTGGACTTTTGAGGAGGTAATAAACTGCTCTAAGTTTTAGATATCAACTGCCTACAAATATAGAAAGTTTTTCATTCTTGAAAACAACTCTAATGACAAGATGGTTATGTGCTTTCTTATGTAGGGAATCACTTACCTACGATAAAATGGCAATTTACCATGTCCAATCTATCCTTTTGAACAACAGTATGCATTTCTAAAACAGTGTAGTCTTAGCATGAAATTCAACACTGAATTGTTGGTATAATGACTCAATAGACGGGCTTTATTCTAGTTATTTCTTAAGAAAAAGACTAAATCAAGAAAAAAAAGTTACCAGACTTTACCACTAGGTGTCATTTTAATCCTTTTAAAGTTATGTTAACTTTCAAGAAAATTAGAACAGGAATTCCCAATAGGCTGAAAGTGAAGCTACAATTCCATGTCACCCATAGAAATTCTGAATAAATACATTAACTTGGGAAGTAGAACAAAGCTGTAAAATTCTGGTATGCCCTTTACTCACGTAAAATAGTAGTTTCCCCAGAGGAAAATACTGTTGTAATTAGGAGGCATGAATAGATAGAACTGAAATGGCAGCAAATGATTGGCCCACACTTCTTGAGCTTGCTAGAAAGTTTATGTTAGGACCTGGCTGCTTTTCTCTTATAATTATTGAATGGAATCAACTTTAAGACTTCAGATAAGCAGGAACAACCCTGAATTTGAGAGTTTGGGGTAGTTCGGTATTCGAGAGGCTGGAGCCCTCAACCTGGAATCAACCCTGAGCTGAAATCCAACTTATACTTATTAACTTTGGGACCCTAGGCAAGTTACTTAACTTCTCTGTCTTGGGACAACACTAGATAATATGTAAAGCATTTTGCAAACATGACAGCACTGATAATAAAATAAAACAAAACTGTAATTCCATTTTGATATAATGTGGTAGCCATTCTCCTACATTCTGAGACATAAACGCTTAAGAGTTAAGATTTTTCCCAATATTTCATATCAAAACAAATGAAATGAAAGTTTTCTTCTCCTTACCACCCTAACCAAGATTCTTAGAAATGTTATTTCAAGGACAGTTCTTTAAAAGAAGAAAAGATAATGAACTTCAAACTAACTATATCTCTTCCATCTTGTATTTGTATTATTTTTATTTACCCAAATGTAACACTACATTTCTCCCTACTGAATTTCATCTTAATTGTTTTAGTCCAGTGCTCTAGCCTAGAAAAATCTTTTTGTATCCAGCTCTAGATCATCTGCAAATTTTATGATCACATTTTCCAAGCCTTTAAGTGATTGAAAAAAATGTTAACAGTACACAGCTAATCACGGATCCCTGGAGCATTGTGATAAAAATCTTTTATCCTAATGATACTGAACTATTAACAACTATTTTCAGTCCAGCCTTTCAAAATTTTTAAATTCACTTAATTATACTATCTAAACTTCATCTAATAGGGTTTAGAATAGAATAGGTACTTTATCAAAATCTTTGTTAAGGGGCAGCTAGGTGGCACAGTGGATAAAGCACCGCCCTGGAGTCAGGAGTACCTGGCTTCAATTCCAGTCTCAGACACTTAATAATTACCTAGCTGTGTGGCCTTGGGCAGGCCACTTAACCCCATTGCCTAGCAAAAAAAAAAAAAAAAAAAAACAAAACCTAAAAAAATCTTTGTTACAACAGAACTGCAGTATTTTCTGCAGACAATAGTTCAATAAACTGGTTAAAAACAGGAATAAATTTTGACTTCTTTATGTATTATTTTTTATCTTTTTTATGAATGGGTCTATCTATCTCACCCAGGTTAGAACTGCCCACATTCTTTGGCTCATCTTGGGGCTGGAAGCTCTAATCCGCTGTTTCCAATCTCAGCTTTGCCCCTCTTTAGGCACTTAGTATATCCCCTCCCCCACCCCCAATTCCAGTCTCCCTTAGTGGAACTGTTGCTTTTTTCAAAATTTCATTCTTGAGCTTTCCATATATAATCTGGTTGCCCACTTAAAATTTTAATAAACAGAAGTCTAACTATCTTTTCCTCATTACTCTTTTGGAAATCTGCTTTCCCAAAATCTACAATGTATATCAGATTCTATTCTTGATCACAAGCTATATAACAGAGTAGTTCCAGGTTCCCATTTCTACCCTAGAAACCAATTATTCCCCATTAGTAAGAATCAAATCAGAATACAATTTACTCTTACTAATTTCTTCAGCTTCCGAAGGATATTTTCACTTAAGTCAATAAATTATTATCTTTTTCTTTTTTTCTGATAAATCACAGACAATGAGATCAAGACTAATTCACTTCTATTGGCTTAGTAATAATTTACCAAATGACATTTACTATATGCTTTAGGGTTTACACAACACTTTACATAGCCATTCAAGTCTTAGAACAATGCTGCAAAATAAGTGCTACAGGTATTCCAGCCTCACTTTCCTTACAAGGCTTGGTGGCTTATCTGATTTTTCCCAAGCACCACCCAGCTATATGTTGGTTTGGGGGATTTTAACTCAGGTCCTCCTGACCATAGCCACTCTGGCATGATGCTCCTCTGCTTCATTTTCTTTAGATTTAGAAATAGATGACAGAAATTTCTCAATATGAACAAGACCCTGATGAAGATGTTTTGTTGCTCTAGCTTCATTAAAGTTGGCAAAACTTAAATCTTGCTGGAAATTTGAGTCATTTGACTGATTTGCTGCTCTGACATCTAGACACCAAACGCCCTCTACTGGAAGATGGTGCTAAGAAGAAAATATTCTCTGAATGATGGCAAGGTGGAAATCTCTACCAAAGGGAAATGTCTTCTGGATATACTATTAAAATTTTATTGCAGAAAATATAAAACAAATTTCTAGACAATGATTACTACTTTGAAATGTTAGCAATTCATATTGCATATCATGATGCTTCAAATATCACTAAAGTAATCAACCACTGCAAGGAAAAAACCCTCTACAAATCCCTGTGGCTTCAGAAAATAAAAGCCCTGCTCAATTACTTATTTGTTAAATTTCCTTACTGCAATCCCTCTGGATACACACACATATTAAAACACATATGCACACAATTTAGTATTGATAGAAACCAAAAGAAAAGGATGTTTAAAAATCCAATCTCCCATTTTACTTGTTTTAATATAAAAACTTTTTATGAAGCTCAAAGTAATTAATATAGCTTTATATTTCCGAATAAAAAATGAGCACCAGTTCTGCACAGCTACCTCTGGGGTAATAGTGGCAGAAGGGGAGAATATTAAGTAGCAGTGGAACATAAGTAACAACTAAGAATGACAGAATGTAAATTATCTACCAATGTTAATTTAACTGATAATACCTTAAATATGAAACTTTCAGGCAAAAGTCACTAAGTTCATACACTGTTGGAAAAAAAATGAGTCATATTACATGCTTAAAGATGCTTAGAAAGTATTTATTGACTCTCCTATGTATGTCATAGTAAGGAATTTTTAGATGTATTTTTAGATGGTTAAAGATTCCTGAGATTTAACATGGTTAGAGCCAGGAAGCAGCAATAGCACATTCATATTGGCTATGTGATCCTTGGCAACTCTCTTTAGTTTATATAAATTGCGAAAGTGCTGAACTACAATGGCACAGTGAATTACTTCACTTTAATACTGAAATCACAGATCCAGTCCTTATGCCAAAAGTCATGGTAACAAAACATTAATAGATGCTAGGAACATTCATTTTCATGTATTCCAACTCATTCATTTTATAAATAAGGAAGTTGAGATCCAGAGAGATAAATTACTTGCTCAACCTCAAAACTGATTTTTTCAGACTACAGGAGAAAGGACATTCTCAAAAAATGATTCCTTAATAAAAAATATGTTTTTCCTCAGTCTTTCAAAGCTTAAATTCCTAAACCTTGACAGACAAAACACAAGTTGATTTAAAATATATAATTTAAATTTTTAACAAACTGAATCTATAATTTTTGAGTATTGCTAAAATATAAGAGCATGTGTCAAAAACTTTCAGTTCACCTTAAAATAAGGAGACTGAACAAAGTTACTTGTCATAATACAATAAGTATTAAATCATAAGTAGTCTTACCATGTGGAGTAATTGTTTGTACAGGCTTGGTGGGAGACTTTACATTCCATATTGTCAAAGTGCCATCTGAATGACTACAAATGAATTGTTTTCCTTCATGGTGCCAGGCAACTGAGTGTATAGCCTAGGCATGGTAGAGGAAAAAAGAAAAAGGTCATTTTTTTAAAAAATACAATTAAAAATTAAGATTTTTATATTTTTAAATGACATATTTCAGAGTTTTTAGAATATCTCAAATAAGAATGCTTACACTAAGAAACAGTAAGATAATTTCTTAATATATTAACTATAAGAATTTATAAATGAATAAATTAATTTTTGCCCTTTTTAAAATTCCCCAACATTATGAAAACATGCTAGTGATATATTTATATAGACAAGTATATCAATATAATAATAATAATGATAGAGCATTTTTATATGACACTTTATGGTTTACAAAATACACTTAAAACATCAATAAACTCATTTAAAAATAGTTACTAATTCCTATTAACATCTCTGAAAACAAGCACTTTCTGAGCAGCTTTTATGGAAATATTTAACTTTATAAAAATATTACTATGGCACAATGAAAGTCTAAAATCTACTAAACACTATTTTTAAATTTACTTCATAAAGAAAATAAGGGTTTTAAGTTACTGTGTATACCACAAAATGAAATATATTTCATCTCTTCTTTTTTTCCCTACATATTCAGTCAGTTCTTGATTCCTCTTTTTTTTTTTTTTTTTTAGGTTTTTGCAAGGCAAATGGGGTTAAGTGGCTTGCCCAAGATCCACACAGCTAGGTAATTATTAAGTGTCTGAGACCGGATTTGAACCCAGGAACTCCTGACTCCAGGGCTGGTGCTTTATCCACTGCGCCACCTAGCCACCCCAGGTCTTGATTCCTCTTAATAGGAAAAAATATGACTATCCTAAGTATCATTTTCATTGGACTCTGAGAGAGCAATATTTCTTCTCTTTTCTTTAATTTTTATGGTACAATGTGGTTAAGTGACTTGATCAAGGTCACACAGCTAGTTAAGTATCAAGTGTCTGAGGCCACATTTCAACTCAGGTCCTTCTGACTCCAGGGTCAGTGTTTTATCCACTGTGTCACTTAGCTGCCCCCTATTTATTTTTGAAAAAGCAAATTTAAATTTTATCCTTGTTCTTCTTTGGGCTAATATTAAAAATTACTGAGCATTCTTGAAAAATATATAACTCAGTGGGAGTGACCCAGAAATACTCAGGGCAATAGAGAAGTAGAAATGTCTATCATTAAATATTTGAAGGAATCAAATACTGATTGAGGTATAAATCAGCAATTTTAATAGTTATTTTCTGTAATTCCCTATTGTCTTTCAAATCCAACAATTATCCAACATTTACTAAATGACTCTGAAGTACCAGGCATGGTTGCTAAGTGCTAGGCATACAAAGACAAAACATGAAATAATCCCCCTTTCAAGAAGTTTCTTAATAGACTTTATTAAATTATTATTCTCACACACATATAAATACAAACACATGTGCACACATGCATATATACACATGCACACGCACATGCACACACACAGACACACTCACACAGTCTTTTGTCTAGACTGCGCACTGAAAAACTGTAGCAATATGTGTAAGATGCAAATACAGTTTACCCTAATTGCTATCAGCTGTAGGGCTGAGTGGCAGATTATGATCAAAGTAAAAAAATAAAATACTTAGGGAACAGAAAATATATAAATAAGAGAAAGATAGAGTAGCACAAATGGGGAACAAAGGAAGAAAATACCAGAAACATGAAGATAAGATAGGAGGAATAACATCTGAGAAAAGAAAAAAAGTTAGCACTTGGAACTGTAATACAAGAGAAGGAACAGAATATAGTAGTGTAGGGAAGTCTGGATTTGAAGTCTGAAGAGCAGAGTTCAAGTTTCAAATCTAAATCAAGTCCAGGATTCTTTTCAATTTCCAATGAGATGACAGTGTAGGGGCAGAAGAGTAAACCTTGAAAGAAAAAAGGAAGAAGGCTCAGAATGGAAACCAGAGCTGACTGCCTGACAGGTGAATGATTAAAAAGGAATAGAGGCAAGAAAAATTCAGGGAGATCAAAAACAAAAAAATGATAGGATCAGAACCAGAAGAAATGAGTTGCTCTTGTGAGTAATTATCTATTTAACATAATTACTACTATGGTAATAGGTAACAGTTCAACTTTGGAGGAGGTGAGTCAATGCAAAAAATAACTCTGATGTGCAGAGGGCACATGAGGCCCTGAACCAAGTCTGGAATGTTTCCAATATACAACTGGTGACAAATTACATGTTCTTTGTCTGAAGATAGATCTAGCTAAGATTAGAGAAGCTCACTACCTCCAAGCTGGCTGTAGGGTGACAATTTCGGCTATAGCAACTCTCAAAAACAACAAAAAGATCAATAAACAAAGATTTGTTAAACTTCAAGTTATATTGTGGTATATGAGTGCAATCAAATATTGTGCTGTAAAAAAAATAGACAAAAAGATTTCAGACTTCTGGGTAAAAATACTGCCGAACTATGTAGAATGCATAGCAGAACAAAACTATAATAAATAGAGCAAACTCTAAAGAAGAGCTAAAAAACCACTAATAAATGCAATGATTTAATCATATCTTCAGAGGACTAATGATGAAGCATATTACTTGTCTTCTGATAAAGAGGTGATGAATTTACAGCACCTAGTCAAAATATATTTGACATGGTCATTATGTGTATTCATTTTCCTTAATTATGCTTTTTCCTTAAAAAAAATTTCCTGTCCCTTATTTAATGGGAGTTGGGGGAGGGGTGAAGTAGATAAGCAGTATTTTGCCAAAGAAAAGGCCATGAAACATTTTTTAAATGCAGAGAACAACAGAAATAAGTTATAAAGGATGAACAAACAAGTATCAGTTTTTCAAAGTTATATATGGAAATTATATAGTTTTTTAAAAGCAATGAAGATCCTCTTTTTGTCTTCTGTTCTATATAGTAAAATCATTTTTTTATTAGTGTTTAAGATCAGAATTTTTAAAAAGTGGGCAGCTAGGTGGTGCAGTAGATAGAACACTGGCCCTGGAGTCAGGAGTCCCAGAGTTCAAATCCAGCCTCAGACACTTAATAATTACCTAGCTGTGTGGTCTTGGGCAAGCCACTTAACCCCACTCCCTTGAAAAAAAAACACCAAAAGAAAAGAATTTTAAAAAAGCAAATGTAAATTTTTAAGAGAAGAGAGGAAAATAAAAGGATAAGAAATGGGTTATAAAAACTAGAGAGAGATGCCAGTTTTGAGTAACGCATAAAATAAATTGAGTAATGTATAATAGACTGGAAAGATATCTTGGGGCCAGCCTGCAAAAGACAAATAGAATAGGTTGTATTTTATCCTAGAGTCAATGGGAGTTTAATGAGCAAAAGTGCAATATGATCAGAACTATAATTATGTAGAGGAGAGAGGAGAGAGGGCATAAGGAATGTTTAAAGTGGTGGCCTTGTGAGTGAAAAGAAGAGACCTACTTTAAGAGATGTTATGAAGTGAGAAATGACAAGACTAGCTATGGGAGAGAGGATGTGAGAAATGGTAGAATTAAGAGCAACTCCTAGGCTGCAAACCAGAGAGACTGGAAAGAAAGTAGTACTTTCACAGGAATAGCAAAGTTGAAAAGAAGAGTCGATTTGAGAGGGACAGTGAGTTGGTTTGAACACATTGAGTCTGTTATGCCTGTGTAATACACAGTTGGGGAGACTTCAACAGACAATTAGGAATTCAAGATTATTGTTCAAGAAAGAAACTAGAACTAAATTATAGATCTTGAAGTCATATGCATAGTAATAATTTAACCATTAGGAGCTAATGGGATCACTTTAAGAGGGTAAAAAGAGAAAAAAAAGGGGTCCCAGAACAGTTATGAAGTTTGCCAATAATGGTGATGACAATGATGATGATGATAATGATGATGATAATAATAATAATAATAATAACTATCATTTATATAGCAGAATTATAAGGAAGAATGAACTTAAGTTATAAACTGAACAATTATTTGCATTTCTGAAATGATGAACTTTCCTATAAACTAAGGATCATCAAACAGTGGCTCATAGGTCAAATTTGCCCTACCAACTGACAATAGTTTAGTAATCCAATCTGAGAGATCTATTACCACATGAAGATGTAGAGCTCATTAGAGCTAGATGACTTGAACTTTTTAAACTGTAGCTAAATGTTCTATCTTCTAAGTTTTTGCATAGTCTATGAGTTAAAAATGATTTCTACATTTTTAAATAGCTTTATGGTATTTAATTTTTTTTAAATTCTTAGCTCACCAATCTATATAAAAATAGGTTGCACTGCATTTTGCTTTTGGTCATAGTTTGTCAATTCCTGCTATAAGTAATCCATGCATAAATAGAATAAAAAATAATTTTCCTGCTTTTTCCTGCTACCTATACATCAGGAGGTTGGTTACTAACTCATGAATAAGGCCTTATGATATGTGATGTCCTTATAGTATGAAAGGAAGCACCTTGGAGAAATATTTTTTTTAAGAATACAGTAAGCCTTCATTTGATTGTTGCTTTAGGACATGCTAAATTAAAAAGACAGATCTCACAGCTGTTTTTATTTTTCATATCCAAGTAGCTCAAAACATAAATAAAATATCAATTCTGTCAATATCTAAGAGCAAATTATTACTTTGTTTTTTGCTGTTATCACTAATTTTTAAAAAGAAGAACTCAATTCAAATGGACTTCGTGATTTACTATAAATTTTGGACCTAGGCTCAGGTCACAGAAAAACTGAAGTCTTAAATTAATAAAAGTAACTTTAAAATGTATATGGAAAGGATCATATAAGTTTCATTTTTTTAATATAAAGGATTTTTTTTTAAATTCTAAATTCACAAGTGAGGAGAAAAAACAAGAAAGCATCACAAATAAAGTAAAATCAGAGTCAAAAAGATATTTCATATGATTATGTGAGTTCAAATCTTTATTTCTATGTAGATTGTAAATGTTCATATTCATATCAGCTTCCTGGACTTGCCTCAATTACTTGCTTATTCTTTTTCAGATAAAAGCTGGTCCTCCTTCTAGCTCCTTATGATATATAAGGATGCTTTGTAACAGACATTAATTTGGTCCTATTGAATCCTTCACACAGGTACCTCTCCAGTTCTCCATGATCTTTAAAAGATCACTGTCAATGATTCAGGAATCTAACATGACAAATCTGACATCACAAGAGGATGCAGAGTTCATATGAATTAGATTAGCTAGGTGCTCCTACTCTTTCCTAAATTTAGAAAGCAATTCTTTATTATTCATTTTGTTCTGACCTTTCTATGTCCAGTACTCAAATGGCTTCACCAATTTATAGTGATGGGGGTTGTTTTATCATGGATATGTATCTTTTTTATAAAACATTTATTGGTCAGATCTATACATAATAAAAATGAGTCTAGAAGTGAGGTAAAATATGGGTTGGAGGACAAAGAATGGGAAAGTAAGAAAAATATGATAGACTACTAAAATCATCAAGACACAGTGATAAGGGTCTATACTAGAACAGTGGCAGTGGGAACTAAAAAGGATAAAGAAGTGAAAGAAAGAATACATTTTTGTGAAAAAAAAAATGATAAAGAACAAAGAAAGGAAACAAAGGAGAGAAAGGGAACTCAAAAACACTCTTTCCTCTTGTCTCTGAATCCAAGGGAAGAAAAATTATCCAGTAATACAGAGATCAGAGACCATGAAGACTGAAAAGAGATCATTAGATCTGATCATTAGTTACTGGTGACTTTTACAAGAACAATTTAAGAGAAAGATTGAAAATAAACCTAGATTTCAAGGGGTGAGACAAGTGTATATGTAGAAAAAAGCACAAGTTACATATACTTTTTTACAATAAGACTGGCAGTGAATAGTAAGAAATAAATAGGTCAATAGGTTGAAGAGTCAAATAAATGAAGGATTTGCTTTTGTTTTTGCTTTTTTTTTAAGTTTACAAAGATTATCTATAGGCTAATGTGAATGAAAGAAATTAAAGAAGCAAGAAAGACAGTGAAAAAGAAGGGCCTAAAGTAAATAGGAAGGGAAAAGATCAAAATAAAAAAAGATTAGCAATAGGAAATATAAGGAAAATAGGAGGGAAGGAAGAGAGAAAAGTTCATTTTGTTGAGATATTTTGAGATATGGAACAGGGAATTTGAATGAACTATCAGTGAATAGTATCAATATTTTAGTGAAGTAGGAAATTATCTGAGCTACTATAAGCAGGAGAGAGGTGGGGATCAGAGTGGGGGGTGGGGGATGAGGGAGTCAGGAAAGGCACTTCCAGTAATAATCTTTCATAAGGGATATCAATTTTCCCTTAAGAATTATTAATCATTTAGACAAAAATAGTACCAATAATTAATATTCTGAATAGGACCTATACTATGCAAATACATTATTTCATTTTTCTATAATCCTCAAAAGTTCCCTATCTTCTTAAATATATATTGACAAAAATAGATATATAAGTATATTTCAATTTTTATTATATATAATATGAGTACACACACATATATTTTAATATTCAAGCAAGTAAAAAAATCAATTCTAAAAATTGAGTAAGATTTTTTTTCAATGCTCATATTAATGTAACCCTTGGAAAGTCTATTCACTTAAAAGGTCATCTAATATGTTATCATTTAAATGTATTCTTTGGCCTGAAAAAGCTATCTTTTTTTTAAAGATGCTCAATTTGTTTTACTATATTTTTAAAAAGTTATTCATATCTTTTGTTATTATATAACTTTTTGGAATTCTCCCCATTCTTCAACTAGCCACCTTACTTCTCTTATAATAAAAGATAAAAAGGAAAGGAGGAAAAAGACAGTTCAGCAAAAATGACCAATACACTAAATATGATAGTACATAAAAGGTTCCAAACATAGACTCCCATCCGTTCAAATAAGGGAAGGAAATAATGTTCAATTTTTAAACACGAATTAGTTTAAGTACTAGAGGAATCTGGCTCCTTTTTAAATAGTGAAAAATAAAGTATTAGCAAATTATTTTGATTTTTAATAAAAGAGACTCACCTCATCATGTGTGTACCTATAATCTGCTTTCTTTGATTTGAGGTCCCATAATGCTACTGTTCCAGACTCGAAGCCAATCAAAAGCTATAATAAAGGAAAGCCATTATATCAAAAGGAACACTATCATTTACATGTAATATTTATCATCAGAAAGTAAAGATTTTAATAGAAACAAGTACCTTAATTCTATGTTTCCTCATTTGCTTTGAATAACTTCTAAAATCACTGAACTATTTCATCCCCTTATCATGCACAGAGGTCAAGTGTGGTATTTCATTTATATAAATATTTACATTTCTGAAAATTAGACACTTTCAATATACATTAAACAGTTACTTTTTTTTTAAAGAACTGTTCTAAAAATCACAAAAATGACCACAGGAAATACATTTTCAGTTCTCTAGAATAGTATTTTGTCATTAAATACTTGCTATTACTTCTTTTTAATCGCTACTACAGTGAATTACCATAATGTCTTTTTTTCCCCAAAAGTATCAAGAAGTATTTTAAATGTTACTCTGTCTAATATAAATTAGTGGCAGGTATATAAAAGTTCAGATGGATTATGTTAATTGTCCAATATTCTACAGGAGAAATTCTAGGAAAGAAACAGTAGAACCTGAGAACGCAAATACTATTTTACCTTTCACCTATAACTCTATTATAACCAATGTAAAACAAGATATTCTGAATACAATTCAAAGTAAAATTCAAAATGTATTTTTAATTTTTTTTCAGTACATGCTTCCAGAATTGAAAGGTTATGATTTCTATCGAATCTTGGAATGGGGAACAAAGTTCAAAAAGCACCAGAGTTCTCAGGAATTTGGAAAGGGTCTCCAACTAGAAATAAGGCCAAAATATGGGGTGAGTGATTAATATATAATAATCAAAAAACTTCACCTGAACAATTTAAAAATCCATAAGCCTCCTGGTAAAATTTGCCTTCTCTTATATTCCCTTTCTTCAACCTCTCCAAATACCTTAGTCAATCAAGAAGTACTGAGTTAGCCATTTTATATAATAATAAGGCAAGTCTCTATTACGAGATATCAAGTGAAAGGATTTCTATAAAAAAAACCTCCTCAATAATGCATTAAAATAGCAAAGAGTATAAAGACATTTAATACTGCATTGGCTCATAATACTTTTCTACAGAAGACTATGCATTTGTTCATTCTCTATTCAAGGGTTCAAATATTCTACAAGTCTATTTCCCCTTCATGGATTATCTTAGGTTATTTTGTAAAACTGACTCATCAAAGCATAGAGTCACATCATAAACAGAGGATAGAGATACCAGATGATGATTTTCTGGATACAGATAAATACATTTTTAAAAATTAAGAAATTTTCATATATGTAAATTTTCATTTAATATTAATAAAAATAGTATACTAATTTTGAATAAAATACTAAATAACCTATCTTTTAACTCAAAAATTTTAAATTATATTTTAAATGCTTTTGATGTACATTTACTATGACACTGAGGCTTTCATTACTTTTGGGTACTAATGACTTAAAATCTTTCTTTAATATGGGGGAACAAACAGTATGAAATTGATTTACCCTAGGAAATGAGGATTTACTTGCAGCCAAAAGGAAAAAAATGCACTACTAATAGTAAGGATACATACATACATATATACATACATACAAAAATCATTTTACAATGAATTATGGGAACAATCTTCAGAAGAAGTGAAGATACATAATTAATCCATATTTGTTTTAGTGGATGATTTATAAATTCTGTGAAGAAACTAAGTTCTCTCTCTTTAAAAGAAAGCAGATTCTAAAAGTAAAATTGCACTAAGATTTATTAGGACATCCTGCATTATTGACCACAGCCCTTATTGATTCGATTGATTCAATTGATTCAATTCCTAAGTTTGGCACAATTTCAATCAGTGAACAATTTAGTAGTTAAGTTGACACAGAAGAAGCAGAGGCTTACAACTCCTCTTAGAGAAAGTAAGATCTACCTGGGAAGTGCCAAGAAGTAGTAGTATAAAAGAAAATTAACTCCCCGATTTTAAATATCATCTGAAAAGAAGATAAGACAACGCAGACCAGAAACCAAAATTTTTGAAGACTGCCTCTAAGCTGAAGAAAAAATAAATAAAATAATTATCTAAATAAAATGAAAATCGGTTACAAACTACATTTAAGTATATTTAGAGTAGTTTTATTTTAATCTTTACTCTTAGGGAAGTCTTTTAATGAATCATTAGAAAAGAAAGTTAATGTCAGAATGTATTTCCTTTTTTAAAATGCCTTTTATTGTGCACTTATTCCTGTTTATATAAATAACAACCCTAATATGAGTTTGTTTTGTCTGTGCTATTTTTGTCAGGTTCTTCTGATTCCAAAGAGACAAAAAAACCAAGTCATGCAGAAACTAAAAAACCATTAAGTTAATTCTTCAATAACTTTAAAACATTTTTAATAACAAATAGTTCCACATCTGTAAAATATATACATACATATATTCTTGTCTAATATAGTTAAAGATGGATCCTATCCTAAAAATACATTAGAAGTACACTCTAGTCTAAGTAGAGTTAGACTATACTATCTCTAAAATACAGCAGAAAGAATCTGTGGGGAGCAAGGCACTTCAGGGAAAAGGAATGAAATCATGATAGTGCTAGGAAAGACCAAAGACAGGGACAGGGAGTAGAGCAATCAGCAACCACAAATTCCATTATCCTTCACAAGCTGTGCCAAAGTAGCACAAAATTCAGTAGGTTCTACTGTTATAGTCATACTTTCTGAGGAATAACCTAAGTACAGAGAGGCTCATCACTACAGGAAAGCCATCTGGTGATCAATTCTTTGGCCAAAATAACCTAGGGAAAAAAAGAAAAATACAAAAATGCACTTCAGTCCTATATAACTCCCTTCTGCTTCCAAACTGACAAAGTGTCAGAAGATGGGGCATAAAGAAAGACTCACTGTTTTCAGTCTGTCTATGTATGATACCTCACAATTACTCCCCGAGGAATAAAAAAAAGGAAGTGGCAGTGCTGGATTTACTGTGCATTCAAATAAGAAACATAATTATAATTTTGTGCTGAGGCATTCAAGATAAGAATTTCCAAAAAAAAAAACCCACCATGAAGATGATCACCATTTATGTACTAACATTTGAGACCAAAGATGATAGATAAAAGGCAGTCTGAGAGAGAAAATCCCTAGAGAGGTTGGGGAGTAAAGAGGGAGAAAGAATTGAGAAAGTCTTCTGCAGAAGAATTTTGTCTTGGACGGCTAGGTTGCACAGTGGATAGAGCACCGGCCTTGGAGCCAAGAGTACCTGGGTTCAAATCAGACCTCAGACACTTAATAATTACCTAGCCGTGTGGCCTTAAGCAAGCCACTTAATCCCATTGCCTTGAAAAATCTAGGGGAGGGGGGGGGATTTGTCTTAAAAGAAGCCAAGGAAAATAAGAGGCAGAACTGAGAGAGCAAAGCACTCCAGGAATAAAGACAGTCAAGGTAAAAGCCCTCAGACTCGCGATGGAGCATCAAGTATGAGGAAGAGCAAGGTGGGCAAGGGAGCTATTTTTTTGATTGTATAGAAGGGAATAAAGTATGAAAACACTGTAAATTGAGGAAGATGACAAGTTTTGAAGAGTTTCCAATGCTCAAGTAGTTCACATATGATCCAAGAGCTAACAGGCCATGGGAACTGCACCTAGGAAGCAGATAGGAGGAACAGTTGATAGCTCACTGGGCCTGGAGTTCAGAAGGTCTGAGTTTAAATGTGAACTCTCTTAGTAGCTGGTTATTGTGCTCTGCCTTGGCATCAACTGTGAAATAGGAATAATAATAATAATAATAATAATAATAATAATAATAATAATAATAATAATGATGATGATGATGATGATGATGATGATGATGATGAGTTACCTTCCCCCCAAGGTCATTGTGAGGATCTAGTCTGTAAGAAAAAATGCTCCTTTCCTGCATTAGTCCCTTCACTCAGTAGAGAGATAACATGGTCAATCCAACATTTAGCAAAATCCACCTTGATAGTTAAGTGAAAGATGCAGAGGGAAGAGACTTGAGGCAAGAGTCTAGACAAGATGGGATGGCAGTGGTGAGAGCCAATGCTGACCTCTGGATAGGTGGACTGAGTGCTAGGGAGCTGAGCTCTGGATAGGTGAACTGAGTGATAGGGAGGAGTCAAGAATGATACCAAGGTTGCAAGCCTGGGTAACTTCGATAGTTAGAAGCAAGTCTGGAAGGGGGGAGAGTTGGGTGGTGAAAGGAGAGAGGGGATATAAGACAAGGAATTATGTTTTAGACATATTTCATGTTAAGTTTGAAATGCCTATGAGACAACTGGCTCAATATAAAAGTGAGATCCAATAGGTACTATAAATACTTCAACAGGAGAGTCCAGTTTAAATTCAGTTCTATTATATTTGGAAATGTGTAGGCTACAGATTAGATTCCCTACAATGAAAATGATTCTAATCCTCTTTTTATTGTTTTCCTGACAAACAACAAAATGGGTAAGCTAGATAATCTATGACACATCAAGCTAAGTATATTTTCGTTTTTTACATATTTTTGTCCTTATGTGGAATATTCAAAAATATTTCAGTAATAAAATTTAAAATACAATCTACCTTTCCTTCATCCATTGGATTATCACTTATATGAACAACAGGTCCTGGGTGAGATTTAGATGATCTAAAAAAAGAAAAAATGTATAGTTAAGATTTTCCTCAATTAACAATTTCCAAAGACTTAAATATATTTATATAAAAGTAATTAAATAGGATGTGAACAAATATTTTTAAAAGATAATAGTTATGCTGTCAACTGATTCTACCCCACCAAAAGTATATAAATGAACTGACATGAACCATCATGGAGATATAGTTAGTGTTGAATCATTATACTAAATCATTACTATTTAACAACTGTTAAAAGAAAAAAATCTGTTTCTTCAAAACTACAATTGCATTTAAATCTACATATAGAAACTAAATGAAGACTGTCCTTGGCAGAGCTAAAAGCTATCACAAAGAAGTATGTCATATACTCTCCTTTCTCCTATAATCTTACCATTTGGGAGGACAGCCCATCTAATTTCATAGCCCAGATCACAAATAGACCAAACTAAAGATAAAGTAATGGCCTATGCTAATGTAAGTAATCACCAAAAGCAATACCACCCACTCTCACTCAGAGACATAGGGCCCCTACAGATAAGAATATGGTTGAGTTGATGCCTATTCAGTGGGTGGAAGCATGTCCCTATTCTTAAATCCCTATAAAGTTGAGAGACCACTCCCACTTCGAGAGCCATCTGTGAGATTATATGGACACCTGCTACCAGTCCCACCCACTTGAAGTTATGCTCTACTGAAAATAGGGAAAGATAATGAAAAACTATACTAACAAGGGACTAAAATATGATAATTGTATCCAACTGTAGGAAAAGAAAAAAAGTTGAAATTTCATGTCTATTACATCTATGCCTACACTTAAGAAGCATATCACTATTACTCTTATGTCAAAGATACAGATATAATATAGCATACAAATAATCCATTATTTCTTGATAAATGAAATACTTAACAATTTTACATTTACAAAGAATTTTTTTAATCAGCATTTGTGATTAACAGACTAGAGGGAGAAAAAAGAAAATGAAAAATTATTATAGTTTCATTATGTCTATAACATTCATTATCTATTAAATTTTAAGAAGAAATGATAATTTCATTGGTGTAAAAGTGAGAAAACTTCCTCGACCAATGCAGATCAGCAACCATTATATAATTTATAATCTCAGAGAATTACATGGAGTTTTGAGAGGTTAAATTAACTGTCCAGAATCACATAGCAATTTTGTCAGAGGAGTGCTTGAATGCTAAGACAAGCTTTCTATTTACTATATCAGGTCTCTACTCCTTTGCATATGCATACTATCCATTAGTACATATTTTAAAATAAGCAAATGAAATCTAAAATTTCACTCAAGGTATTTTATAAATTTTAAGAAAAATTTTTTTAAAAAATATCATCAGGGGGTAGCTGGGTGGCACAGTGGATAGAGCACCAGTCCTGGAGTCAGGAGGACCTGAGTTCCAATCTGACCTCAGAATAATTATCTAGCTGTGTGACCCTGAAAAAGTCACTTAGCCCCACTGCCTTGCAAAAAAACAAAAACAAAAAAATAGTATCAAGTGCAATCCTCCCTTCTTGATTTCTCACAAAGTCACTAGCTTCCCTTAGCACCATTCCACATTTGAAGAAATTATTTTCTTCAGAGAGCTTTTTTATCTCCTTTTTCATCTGACTAGTTTATGAGGGGTACTCCGGCAAACTGGAAAATCTATGAAAAATTTTTTGGTCATCCCTTCATACCAGAGAAGAAGTTTGACTTTTTTCTTTCTCTATTATGGGGTGTTTACAGTACTTTTGGTAAAATTTGGTTATGTTTATTCATTTCTTATGCCAACCCACAATATATCGATGGCATAATTGCAGTAGGTTAGACAAGAATTCATATAACACTGACCCTAAATCACTTGGCCCTAGAGAAAGGAGGACCTGAGTTCAAATCCAGATTCAGACATTTAATAATTGTCTAACTGTGTAACCTTGGGCAAGTCACTTAACCCCATTGCCTTAATAAAAATTAAAAAAAAAATGTGACTTCCTCTCATCCTCATACTCTCAGCTAACCCATAAGTGAGGACTGTAATATGATGAGAAACCTGACACAAACAGAGGTTCTCTGTGGCACAGTGGATAGAGCACTGGCCTTGGAGTCAGGAGGATGGAATTTCAAATCCGGCCTCAGACACTAGACTCTTCCTAGTTGTATGACCTTGGACAAATCACTCAACCCTAATTACCTCACATTCAAGGTCATCTCCAGTCATCCTAATTCATATTTGGCCACTGGACCTAGAAGGCTCTGGAGAAGAAAGTGAGGCTGGAGACTTAGCACAGCTCCCCCCCCTCCCCCACTCAAATCTAATTCATAAGCTTGTCATGGCATCACCTCCCTGATATCATGATCTTCTTCAAAAAACGAAGGACAAATATTGTCTAGGGTTCCATCATTACTAAGTGTTCTGAGACAGTATTGGAACAAAGGTCTTTTTAACTTCAGGCTCAGCACTCTATCCACTGGGCTAAATAGCTGATGATACACGTATTTTAAAAAATAATTTTGAAGGACTCACATAAATGTAAGCCAATAAATTGTCTTATGAGAATTCTGGTGACCACTACAAATCTAACACTAGAAGCATCTGGCAGGAATTCAGGTCCTTTTAACAAAATTTATTAAACAATATATATATTTTTATGTAGCAATAGAATTTTAAAATATGGGATATTTGATCAACTTACAGCTCAATGGCTTTGTTCCACATAATGACGTAGCCTGAGAGTGTGAAGGATTCAACATTGACAATATGTATATTACCTCTTTCTGTGCCTACATAGAGCCATTTGCTCTGAAAAGGCAGATGGCAAAATGTTATCCTGCAAGAGAAAAGATATGCAAAAAAAGAATTAGAAGAATCTAAGGGCAAGTTAAATATTACACTAAAACATTCGGGCAAAGGTAAGAACTAGATGAAAATGTGCTATTTCAAGAAGGCACAGTTCAGAATATGGGATCTAATATACCTCTATTCCAGCACCCTCATTTTTTTCATATGAAGAACCTGATGTCAAGAAGGATTAACTGACTTGCTAAGGTCACAGAGTAATTAACTAGCTGTCTACTCAAACTATGAAAATGGAAATAAGCATCATCATTGTAATCTATCATATATGATTATAAAACTTCAAAGGTCAAGATAATCTGAAGAAGTGATCTATAATCAAAAATAATTAAATAAAGAAGATAAAAAATTAATCAAAGAACAGTAATAGCTGAATAAAAACAAATACTCTATGTTGAAATATCAATGACTTCATATTCACTTTAATGATCATATTCATTTTGCATTTTCCAACTGGCCACATAATATGCAACCTACAGATTTATTTTTATAACATTTGGATCTTCTTTTACTTTACACTATAAATATTCCCTTCAGGTCTTCGTGAGATCAGATTTATAAACCACTGAAAAACTTTGAAGAGCATAAATTTACATTTTAAAAATTCTTTTCAAATAACAGCAACAGCATTAGGAATGTTATGTAAAATTTCCCTACTTTTAAATTATCTCACACACAATCTAAATAAGAATTTAGGAGCCAAAACTCTAAAAGAGTTTTGGAAACAAAAACAAGATATCAAACTGGCAGCATAAACAGTGGAAGTGGGCTAACATAAAGATAATCTGATTTTGAGGCCCCTAAAAAGTGAAATAGAAATTTACAGTAAGCTTGCTAATTAAAGATCACTGATAGAACAGAAAGATTTATAATTGACTGTATCTGTCAGTCAGGCACACATTTGAATTTTCATATTGTTAAATGGGGAAGAATATTGGATCATAAAACTAAAGACTTGTTTTTTAGAAAAAATTTATTTTGAGTTTTACAATTATTCCCCTAATCTTGCTTCACTCCTCCCACCCCCCACAGAAGGCAGTCTGTTAGTCTTTACATTGTTTCCATGGTATACACTGATCTCAGTTGAATGTGATGAGAGAGAAATCATATCCTTAAGGGAAAAAAAATAAAGTACAAAAGATAGCAAAATTACATAATAAGATATCGAGTTTTTTTAAAAAAAAATAAAAGGTAATAAATAGTCTTTGGTCTTTGTTCAAACTCCACAATTCTTTCTTTGGATATAGATAGTATTCTCCATCACAGATGGCCCAAAATTGTCCCTGATTGTTGCACTGATGAGATGAGCAAGTCCATCAAAGTTGATCATCACCCCCATGTTGTAGTTAGGGTGTACAATATTTTTCTGGTTCTGCTCATCTCACTCAGCATCAGTTCATGCAAATCGCTCCAGGCTTCCCTGAATTCCCATCCCTCCTGGTTTCTAATAGAACAATAGTGTTCCATCACATACATACACCACAGTTTATTAAGCCATTCCCCAAGTGAAGGGCATTTAACATAATTTCCATTTTTTTGCCACTACAAACAGGGCTGCTATGGCTATTTTTGTATACGTGATGTTTTTACCCTTTTTCATAATCTCTTCAGTAGTGGTATTGCTGGATCAAAGGATATGCACATTTTGTTGCCCTTTGGGCATAATTCCAAATTTCTCTCCAGAAAGGCTGGATGAGTTCATAGCTCCACCAATGATATATTAGTGTCCTAGATTTCCAACATTGGTCATTGTCCTTTCTGGTCATATTGGCCAGTCTGAGAGGTGTGAGGTGGTACCTCAGAGATGCTTTAATTTGTATTTCTCTAATAAGTAATGATTTAGAGCAATTTTTCATGTGTCTATGGATTGCTTTAACTTCCTCATCTGTACATTGCCTTTGCATACCCTTTGATCATTTGTCAACTGGGGAACGGCTTGTTTTTTGAAAATTTGACTCAGTTCTCTATATATTTCATTTTTTTTTAGGTTTTGGTTTTGTTTTTTGTGTTTTTCTTGCAAGGCAATGGGGTTAAGTGGCTTGCCCAAGGTCACACAACTAGACAATTATTAAGTGTCTGAGGCTACATTTGAACTCAGGTACTCCTGACTCCAAGGCCAGTGCTCTATCCGCTGCGCCACCTAGCTGCCCCTCTATATATTTTAGAAATGAGTCCTTTGTCAGAAATACTAGTTGTAAATATTGTTTCCCAATTTACTACATTTCTTTTGATCTTGGTTACAGTGGTTTCGTCTGTGCAAAAGCTTTTTAATTTAATGTTTTTAATTAATGTTCTCCATCTCTTCCTTGGTTATAAACTGCTTCCCTTTCCATAGATCTGAAAGGTAAACTACTCCTTGATCTTCTAGTTTGCTTATAATATTGTTTTTTTTATAAGACTAAGGACTTTTAAGGTTATCTGGTTTAACCTGTCATTTCAAAAATGAGAAAAAAAGGCCTAAGGAGGTAAAGTGATTTTCCCAAGATCATCCTTGCCATTAATAAAATTACAGTTCTATAGTACAGAAAAGAAAAACATGTTATCAAATATAGAAAGAAATTAAATTCATTCTTAAAATGAATTTGCTCTCCAAAATAAATAACTAATATTGGAAGGGTGTAAAATGGGAGTTTTACTTATTCATAGTTGGTTTAAACTCTTAAGAAAGGAAAACTGCAAAAATTCTTAGTAACCTGACTTCAAAATTCTGTCATTTACAAAACCAATTATCTGTTTTGAAAATAAAGAAATAAGGGGGTGTGGAGCTAAGACTGAAGTCAGGAAATCCTAGAAGCTCTCCTCCAGACTACTCCCAGTATCTTAAAATATGATAGTAACCAAATTCTAGAGTGTTGGAACTCACAGAAAGACTAAGTGAAACAGTTTTCCAACCCCAGACAACTTGGAAGATCCATGGAAAGCATCTGTTACACTGGGGTTACAACCCAATTCATGCCAGTCACTCCTGGAGCAAATCAACTCCAGCCATTGAGGAACAGGATGTGGGATGCCTGGGTCCATGGCAGTGGGAGAGGTTTCCAGACCTCTCAACCCAGGGATTGCTGAAGACAACTTGGAAAGTCAGTGAGAAAACTCTAAGGCACCTAAGTAAGCACAGAGCCCAGGTCAGAACAGGCCTCAGCACAGCCCCACCTAGGGACATATGAAGCCACCCAGTAGCTACTTCCAGAGTATTCAGCCCACAGATGGTAAGAGGGTCAGAGACTGCAGAGGTCTCTCTGTTATTCCTGGGACAGGATTCTGTTACTTTGCCCATACTAAGATCCAGGTTGCAGTCTGAAGTCCCATTCTACCATAGCAGAGCAGGGACTTCCTCTCAGTTCCAGTACGCAGGTGAGTGTTCCTGGTCATCCACAGATCAAAGCACAGACCAGGAGAGCAGTCAGAGCCTCTTATAAAACCTTGAAGGAATTGGGGGGCTGGGGGAAGGAAAGGATGCAATATCCCCAAAACCCTCAAAAGCTTGGAAAGTGTGTCCTCCACTCTACATACAGAGCCCAACATTAACTAAAGAGTTAAAATCAAGTCATAGACTGGGGAAAAGAGCAAACAACAGAAGAAAAAAGAATCTGACCATAGACAATTACTTTGGTCCCATGGAGGATCAAAACACACACACACAGAAGATGAGAAAATGAATATCTCTGTATCCAAAGTCTCCAAGAAATATAGGAATTGACCTTAGGCTATGGAAGAGCTCAAAAAAAAAGATTTTGAAAATCAAGTAAGGAAGGCAGAGGAAAAATCGGTTTAAGAAATAAAAATGCAGAAAAATCATGAAAACCAAGTCAGCAGTTTGGTCAAGGAAATACAAAAAAACTGAAGAATATAACATCTGAAAAACCAGTTCAGGTCAAATAGAAAAAGTAGTTCAAAAGGTCAATGAGGAGAAGAATGCCTTAAAAAGCAGAACTAGCGAGATGAAAAAGGACATAAAAAAAGCTCTCTGAAGAAAATAATTCCTTCAAATGTGGAATGGTGCTAAGGGAAGCTAGTGACTTTGTGAGAAATCAAGAAACAATAAAACAAAACCAAAAGAATGAAAAACTAGAAGAAAATGTGAAATATCTCACTGGAAAAACAATTGACCTGGAAAACAGATCCAGAAGAGATAATTCAAAAATTATTGGGCTACCTGAAAATCATTACCAAGAAAAGAGCCTTGACTTCATTTTTTAGGAAATTCTCCAGGAGAACTGCCCTAATATCCTACAGAGGCTGAAATAGAAATTGACAGAATCCACTGATCATGATCACCTCCTGAAAGAGAGCCCCCCCCAAAAAAAACCTCCCAGGAATATTATAGTCAAATTTCAAAACTCCCAAGGAGAAATATTACAAGCACCAGGAAAGAAACAATTCAAATATCATGGAATCATAGTCAGGATTACACAGGATTTAGCAGGGTCTACATTAAGGGCTCACTGGTCTTAGAATATAACATTCTGAAAGCCAAAAGAGCTTAGTTTACAACTGAGAATCAACTACCCAGAAAAACTAAACATTCACTTTCAGGTGAAAAGATGGGCATTCAATGAAACATGGGACTCAGGTGAAGTATAGAGGGTAGATAGGAAGGGCAAATTATGAGGAGCTTAAATGATACTGAATTGCATGTATTTCTGCAAGGGAAAATGATACTGATAACTCATATGAACCTTCTCATTTATTAGGGCAGTTAGAAGGAGCAAAAGTAGACAAGGCACAGGAGGGAACTGACCTTATAAAATACATTATGAAGATGGAGTTAATGTGCAAGAAAGGAATGTACTGGGTGAAAGGGAAAGGAGAGGTAGAATAGGCTAAGACACTTCATGTAAAAGAAGCAATGGAGTGGAAGAGGGGAAGGTGAGAGGGAATGAGTGAGGCTTCATTCTCATTGGAACTGGCTCAGAGAAACAACATACTCACTTAATAAGGTATAGAAATCTATCTAACCCCAGAGGAAAAAAGAAATGGAAAGGGATGGGAGAAAGGGGACAGAGGAGGGAGGGACTGTAGGTGATAGAAGAGAGGGAAGGTCATGGGAGAGGGTAGTCAGTTAACAATACACTTTTTGAGGAGGGACAGAGTGAAAGGGAGAGAGAAGAAAATAAAATGGGGTGGGAGGACAGGATGGAGGGAAATATGTTAACAATAGCAACTGAGGGGAAAAAATATCGAAGTAGTTTCTCTGATGGACATATAATAAAGAATGTGATCCATCCCAAAGACAGAGCTGATGATATCTGAACACAGACTGAAGTAAACTTCTTTTCCTCTCACTTTATTTTTCTTGAGGTCTCTAGGTTTGTGGGGGGAGGGGGGATTATATTTACTTTTATAACAAATCTATGGTAGTAATGTGAATAGATAAATAAAAATAAAAAATAAAAAAAATAAGGAAACCAGTTTTGCAGTACTTCCTTTTTAAATCAAAGTATATACTCTTTCCAGAGAAGACAGCATAATAGTAGTTTTCAGGTACTAGAAGGACTGCCATATATAAAAATGATTAGGTTTATTCTTTGTCTTTTTTTTTTGATGTCCTAGTATACCTCTAACTCCCAAGAAAAACTAGTAGAATTTAACAGAAACTGCAGAAAGATTGATTTAAGGCATGATAAAGCAAACCAAATAATTTAAATCCCAATAATTCAAGGTGTCTAAAAGCAAAATGAGTTGACTCCAGAGGTAATATACCCACCTTGAGTTCAATTATCAGTTCTATGCAGATGACTTCCAAATTTACTTCTCTATCACTACCCTCTCTTTTGACCTCTGGCCTCACATCACCAATTTAATTCTTGGACATCTCCAATTAGATGATCTATAGCATCTTAAAATAAACATGTTAAAAAGGAACTTAATTTTTTCCTTCAAAACCTCTCTCTACTTTAAACTTTCCTATTACCATAGAGGGTGCCAACAACCTCTCAGTTACCCAGGCTTCCAACCTGAACTTATCCTCAAATATTCTCATCCCACATGTCCAATCTGTTGCCAAGTCTTGTTGCTTCCACCTTCACAACATCTTTTGTATAAAATCCTTTCTGATGTCTGAGTATTATTAGGAGTTTACCATCAGGCTACACACACAGAAATGATTTTTTAGAAACCATTAAATGCGTTTGAATTTAAGAGAAGTGGTTAAACCTTCTGAAGTAGTATAAGCATTTTGTCAGAAAAAAATACTTTAGGGGAACACTTGCAAAAAAAAATTTAAATGATTTTTTAATGCCTACTACTCATAGTACTAAATGACTTAACTTTAATTTTTAAGACAGACCACTAAATATTAGTATTTCTTTTACCTGTCTTCTAAAATTTACCAGATCTAGAATACTAAGCCCTTTTCATTTAGAACTTGTTATATAAAACATTAATAAAAAAAATTATGGTTGCCTACCTACTCCCTCACAATCTGAATCCCCACCATAACAGACTTTTTTAGAGGACAAATTAGAGAGGGGATTAAGATTTATTGTTTTATATATATATGGAAGCCAAAATTAATATAGAAATGAAAGAGGAGACATCATACTTTCAGAAAGAAACAAAGTATAAACTATATAAATCATATATAAACCCCATATAAAAGATCATTCCTTCCCTACATATTATGCTTTCATCAATTCTATTAAGAATTAAGGGGGGGGGGGCGGCTAGGTGGTGAAGTGGGTAGAGCACCGGCCTTGGAGTCAGGAGTACCTGGGTTCAAATCCGACCTCAGACACTTAATAATTACCTAGCCGTGTGGCCTTGGGCAAGCCACTTAACACCATTGCCTTACCAAAAAACAAAACAAACAAAAAAAAAAAGAATTAAGGGAAAGATTAAGAGGGACATAAGTATAATGATCTTATTTTCAAAAACCAAAAATCAGGACATATTCACTCCTTGCATTTAAGGACTCTTCTATTTTATCTTTGTATGGTATGTCCACTACCTAGTACAGTACTTGGTATTCATTAGCTATTTAATACATATTCATTACGTAATGAATAAAATGAAAAGGGGGGGGAGTACCTACCTATGAACGTCCACCAAACTAGATAATGGAGGACAGATATAAGATAGCAAAAAAAAATAACAGTTGAGACCTTTAGAAATTCATAGATGACAAAAACCCAAAACAATTCTTAGTCATAAAATTTTCATGATCTCATATTCCAAAGAGGCTAAAGAAAAGTTCCCTACACATTAAAACATTCATAGTAACACTTTTTCTGGTGGTAAGAACGAGAAACAAAGAAATACTTATAGATTAAAGAATGACTAAGCAAATTGTGGTACATTAATATAATAAGCTATAATCTCATTGCAAGATAGGAATAATAAAGAATTTCAAAAAGACTTAAGAATACATAAGGGCTGATACAGAGCATACAAAACCAGAATGTCATTGTGTATGATTTACAGAAATGAAAATACAAAGAAAAGAAAAATTAAAAATTACTGTCTCATTTTAATGATAAACTTGGCCCTATTTGTTGTTGTTCACATTTTCTTTTTTCATTTTTTTCTTTTTTAAAGATTTTATTTATTTTGAGTTTTATAATTTTTCTCCTAATCTTACTTCCCTCCCCCACCCCCCACAGAAGGCAATTTGCCAGTCTTTACACTGTTCCCATGGTATACATTGATCCAAATTGAATGTGTTCACTCATTTTCAAACATGTCCAACTTTTCATCAGCTCATCTGAGGTTTTCTTGGCAAAGATACTGGAATGGTTTGCCATTTCTTTCTCCAGTTCATATTATAGATGAGGAAATTGAGGTAAATAGGGTTAAGTGATTTGCCTGCAATCACTCAATCTGTAAGTGTCTGAGATCACATTTGAAGTAGGAGATGAATTATCCTATCTCTAGGTCCACAGTCTGTATCTACTATGCCACCTACCTGACCTTGGTCTTAGTGAAAAGATTTAAAAAAAAACTTCACCCTTCTTTACAAAAGACCATAGTTATAAAAGAGAGCAGATCACAGGCTTCACCTCTGAACAGGCATTCCACCTACCACCCTCAGTCCCTGGGCTTTTGGTTGCTAAACCTTCACCATTTTTAGTTCAGTCAAGATTCCTATGAATTCATAAGACAGAGAAAATGAGGAATTACCTGGCCATAAATGAAAAAAAAACATGGAGAAAATTGAAAAAATGTAAAGAAAGATATAATGATCAAGATGATAAAGAAAGGGGCAGCTAGGTGGTGCAGTGGATAGAGCACCGGCCCTGGAATCAACCGGCCCTGAGTTCAAATCTGACCTCAAACACTTAATAATTACCTAGTTGTGTGGCCTTGGGCAAGCCACTTAACCCCATTGCCTTGCCAAAAAAAAAAAAAGATGACAAAGAAAAAATATCCTCTCAGCATGTTCAGAATCATAATTCCTTATCACCAATAAAAATCAAATCAACATTATCATGCCTAGAAAGGCATAGCCTTTCTGAGAATTACAATATGACTCCACACACATTGCCTATAATGTCTTAAACCCTTGAGTTAATACTTGTCCAAAAAAAAAGAATAAAGAGCTAATACTTGTTCCAAAAAAAACCCAAATACTTGTCCAAAATAAAAAAACCAAATAGAGTTAATACTTGTCCAAAAAAACCAAATAAAGAGTTAATACTTGTCCAAAAAAAACCCAACACAAATATAATGTCCTGAACCCAAACACTACTGGTCCCACCAAAACTCCCACTTATATGATGTCTCCTCCAATTAAGATGTAAGCTTATTAAGAACTGTCTTACTTTTTCTCTTTGTATTCTCACCTCTTAGAGCACATTTCTTTTCATATTCTTTTTTCTCAATTGGACCTGTGATTTCATTGGTGTAAGCAAGTCCTAATAAAGAAATACCATTTACATTGCAAAGCAGTCCTGAGATTTGCTCTGCAAGTTAGTCTTTTTTTAAAAGTCTTTTTACTTTGTCAATATTAATATTTCTCAATTACATTTTTAAATTTAATATTCATTTTTTAAAATGTTAGTTCCAAATTCTTTCCCTCCATCCTGCCTCTCTCCTACTCCTTGAGAAGACAAACAATATGATATAGATAGTACATTTGAATTCTTGGGCAAGTTAAGCTAGGGTATTGGGAAGTTACATAATTTATCCAGTATTACACAAGTAATGTATGTCAGAGTTGAGACTAGAACCCACGTTTTTCAGACTCCAAAGCCCATCTTTCCTATCTAAACCACCTCTCAACCTAAAATAAATAGGAATAAGAAAACAGATTGGATTATATTTATAAAATTATCCAGAACTTTTTATTCCTTTTTTATTATTTCCTCCAGAAAAAAGGCACATTTTTTTAATATCAGAATTTTTAGTTGATACTATTTACCTAGATACAAGTCAGGGAAGACCATCATCTCTAAAGAATAAAACGTAATGAAAGAATGGTACTGGAAAAAAGCATGTGCGGGAAAAAAAAGCAGCCTAAATAAAGGACATGATAAGAAAATAAGGTGAGTCAATTATATAGTATTCATGACTGTCCTCCAATAGATTTTGGCTCAGTGAGCCTGAACAAATTACTTAACCTTTCAATTCTGAGGGTGATTCTCTAACGCAGCAATTTGCAGAACAGATACTGGCCTGCACTGGTAAAGGAAGGTTTTTCATCTAGTAGTTCCATATCAAAGGAGTCAAATTCACAATTCCTATTCACTCTTTTATTGGGTTCCAATCACTATGGGAAGTTCTAGGCAACACATAGGACAACTCCTCCCACCCCATCCCCAACCCCTAAAAAAAACTCTTCTCCAAGAGTTCACATTCTAAAAGCTACTTCAGATACGGACTCTAATTAAATCAGAAATCAACTACTTTGAACTAAAAATTTTCATTTGTATTCAATTAAGGTATATTTTCTAAAAATTGTACCAGCTTAGAAGAAAATCATCTTAAACCAAGTCATTTCACTTTCAAAGAGATCAATTAGAGCTGATACTAAACAATACACATAGAAAGATTTTCCATAGTTCTCAAAGAAAGATCACAGTGATAAGACACAATGGACATGATTCTATGACAAATTCTCCCTTAAAGAAAAAGTTTAAAGGGGGATAAAAGTGAAAATATTGATATCCATATTTTTGTCCTAAAATTGTGAGCAAAACAGTATTAACACAGTGACTTTTTTAACATCTCTTCTAAAATGCCAGGACCAAAACCACATCCAAGAATAATACATATTAAAATTTGTGACATGTTTATAATTCAAATTCTATTCTTAAGCAGATAACAGGGATATGGAATCTAAATTTATATACTATTAAATCAGGATTATATAGATGGCAAATTACAATCCTGGGGGGGAAATAGCAAAACTTTTTTTCCAGTAGTGATTTGTCTACCTCAAAAGTTATTATGTTTCTTTAAGATCCAAATAATGTTAATGATGATAATAATGATGACTAGTTGCTATGCTTTCATTGGTTAATAATAGTCATTATAATATTTTATTATTCTAGTAAAACTCAAAGATGTATTAAATGGCCATAGAAAGTACAGCATTAAAGCTATTGAACACTTTCTAAAAGAAAATGTTGTATGTATGGCTAAGAACCCAAACTTGTAAGAAACAGATGATACTATAATATATTCAATTAAAAGAAGCATAAGAATAATCAAAAGAATAAAAATGAGGTAGTAATTGGAATACCAACATAAAATAGCACCATCAAGAAAAGAAAAATGAATGACTGCTCTTAATGTACGTTGCAAAAAATATCAATCTTAAACAGCATGGCATAATCACTCCAATCAATTGTAGTATGCTGGAAAGAATGTAAAATTGGAAGAAACCTGATAGTATGAAAGTTCTTTAAGGACAGGGATCATATAATTTTTAAATTTGTATCTCCAGGGGGTGGAGCCAAGATGGCGACAAGAGTGGAGGGTGTCCTAGGAGCTCTCTCACAAATCTTTGAAACTTAGGACTTTAACTAAATTTTCGAGAGACAGAACCCACAGAGGGACCCAATGAGGCAGTTCTCCTACTCCTAACCTGGAAAAGAGCAGAAAGGCTCTGCTCCCTGGGGTCGGAGGGGCGGCCAGCCAGAGGGGCAGCGCGAAAGAACTTCAGCGTCCCGGAGGCAGCCCCAGGGCGCTGGGAGCCACTGTCCTGACCTGCGCCCCAAGGAGCACCAGGCACAAAGTGGGGGAACAGCAGGGGACCTCTGCCAGAGTGAGCACATGGAGCCTAGCCCTCAGGGCACACAGCAAGCTGCTTGGCCACTGCATTCCAGGTCCAAGAAACAGAAGCAGAAAGTAAGCAGGAGCCCCCAGGGCAATAGCCCATTGAACCTAGGGAGGGGAGTAAAGAGAGACTGCCCAGCTCTGTCCTCTGTCCCTGGAACAGGACTCTGGGGCTCTGACCACATTCAGATCCTGATCACAGTCCAGGCCCCCCCATAGAACAGCAGCCCCCTCAGCCCCGTAGCAAGGCGGGGAGCTTGTGGTCATTTACAGACTAGGAGGGAGGACAGAGCCTCACACACTGAGACTCTTGTGGGAGTGTCCCAAAAGCTCAGGAAGCATCCCAAAAACAGGCTTAGACTGGGAAAATGAGCAAGCAAAGAAACAAGAGAAACACCATTGAGAAATACATTATCTATGAACCCAAGAAAGATCAATACACTCATCTGAAGATGAGGAAGCACAAGCTCCTGCATCTAAAGACTCCAAGAAAAAATAGAAATTGGGCTCAGGCTATGACAGAGCTCAAAAAAGACTTTGAAAATCAAATGAGGGAGTTAGAAGAAAAACTGGGAAAAGAAAGGAGAGAGATGCAGGAAAAACATGAAAATGAAGTCAGTAGCCTAGTCAAGGAAATCCAAAAAAAATGCTGAAGAAAATAGTACACTAAAAACCAGCTTAGGTCAAATGGTTAAAACAGTTCAAAAAGTTATTGAGGAGAAGAATGCTTTAAAAAGCAAAACTGGCCAAATAGAAAAAGAGATAAGAAAACTCTCTGAGGAGAACAAATCCTTCAGACAAAGAATAGAATTCAGGGAGATTGATAAATTTACCAGAAATCAGGAATCAATACTTCAAAACCAAAAATATGAAAAATTAGAAGAAAATGTGAAATATCTCATTGAAAAAACAACTGATATGGAAAACAGACTTAGGAAAGATAATTTAAAAATTATTGAATACCTGAAAGTCATGATCAGAAAAGAGCCTTGACATCATTTTCAAAGAATTACTACAGGAAAATTGCCCTGATATTCTAGAAGCAGAGGGCAAAATAGAAATGGAGAGAATCCACTGATCCCCCCAAGAAAGAGATCCCAAAAAACCAATACCTAGGAATATTATAGCCAAGTTCCAGAACTCCCAAGTCAAAGAGAAAATATTACAAGCAGCCAGAAGGACACAGTTCAAATATCGTGGAGCTGCAGTCAGGATCACACAGGACTTAGCAGCAGCTACATTGGCAACTCGTAGGGCTTGGAATATAATATACCGGAAGGCAAAAGAGCTTAAAATGCAGCCAAGAATGAACTACCCAGCAAGGCTGAATGTCCTCTTCCAGAGAAAAAGATGGACTTTCAATGAACCAGGGGAATTTCAAAGGTTCCTGTTGGAATGGCCAGAGCTGAACAGAAGGTTTGATCTTCAGATACAGCACTCAGGTGAAGCATGGAGATTGGAGGAGAAGGGGAAAATATGAGGGACTTAATGATGATGAACTGCATGTATTCCTGCATAGAAAAGTGACACTGATAATACTCATATGAACCTTCTCAGTTAATAGAGCAGGTAGAGGGAGCTTTTATAGTTGAAGCACAGGAGAAAGCTGAATTCGAAAATAAAATATGGAGTAAAAATGGAGTCAATCGAAAAAAGGGAAATGTAATGGGAGAAAGAAAAAGGAGAGGGGGAATAGGCCAAGATATTTCACATAATAAGATTTTTCTTTATCACAATGAGCTATTGCAATGATATGAAAGGGGGGAAGGCAAGGGGGAATGAGGGAATCTTTGCTCTCATCAGAGGTGGCTAGGAGAGGAAACAGCATAGATACTCAATGGGGTATAGGTATCTGGAGTAAGGGGGGGGGGGGACAGAGGGAAGGGGGAGTGATGTGAGTGATGGAGGAGAGGATGGACCACAGGGGGAGAGTGGTCAGATATAACACATTTTCTTTTTTACTTCTTGCAAGGGGCTGGGATTGGATGGCCTGTCTGGGACCACAGAGTCAGGTAGATGATGGGCCTAAGGGGTGGTGTGGGGGCTCAGGGCCTCTTGGCCCCAGGGCCAGGGATCTGTCTGCTGCGCCACTCAACTATGCTACAGCAGAGTCAGAATGAAAGGAGAGAGAAAATATAGTACATGGTAGTGGATAAATATGAAAGGCAACAGTGGAAAAATATGGAAGTAACTTTTGCCATGGACTTATCATAGAGAATGTGACCCACTCGTGACAGAGTTGTTGGTGTTGGAACGAAGACTGAAGCACATTTATTATTATTATTATTATTATCATTATCATCATCATTATTATTATTATTATTTTGGGGGAGGGAGTGCAGGGCAAATGGGGCTGGGTGGCCGACCTGGGGTCGCATAGCAGGGTGATTGTTGGGTGTCTGAGGCTAGATTTACATCCGGGTGCTCCTGGCTCAAGGGCCAATGCTCTGTCCGCCACCTAAGCCACCTCTACTATTATTACTATTTTCTTTGATTTTTTTTTTTGGTTTTTGCAGGGCAGTGGGGTTCAGGTGGCTTGCCTGTCACACAGCTGGGTGATTGTTGGGTGTACGGGGCAGGATGTGGGCTTGGGTGCTCATGACTCCAGGGCTGGTGCTCTGTCTACTGCACCACCTGGCCATAACTACAATTATTACTATTTTTTTATTTTAATTTTTTTCTCTCCCCTTTACTTTATTGCTCAAGTGAATCTATATTTTGGGGGGAGGGGATATTTTGTTTACTCTTAAACAAGAATATTTTATTAATGCATAAAAAATTTGTACAAAATGATGATAAATAAATATTAAATATAAAAAAATTAAATCTCCAGTTAGCCCAGTGCTTGCCATATAGTAGACCCTTAATAAATGCACTGATCATATAATTTGGACTTTTCCAAACAGCTGTCAAATTTGTCATTTTTGCCACACCTGTCATATATGTCCCTTTCTCATTTCCCATATAGCAACTACTTTCATACAAGGTCTTATCACCTTTTGCTGGCTCTACAGCACTTGTCCTATTAAATCTTCTCCCTTCCTCAAGTCTTTCTCCAATTCAGTCTATTCTCTACATATAGCTGCCAAAGTGATTTTCTTAAGCAAATGTTTGGTCATATAGTTCTCTATTGTCTTTAGGATGAAATGTAAACTGTTGCTTATTTTATTTTTTTATTGCAAAGATAGAAAATACCAAGTAAAATGAGCATTTTTCATATATATTTTTAACAAGAAAAGGCTGTATCTGAAACTGATAATCTCTACTACTTAAGAGTTTATTTTTCTCTTTAGGCATATATTAAATTCAATTATGTCCAAAGGACAATAAAACTGTGCACACCCTTTGAGTCAGCAATACCACTACTAGATCTATATTCCCAAAAAACCCACATGTACAAAAATATCTAAAGCAGTTTTTTATAGTGACAAAGAATTGGAAATTGAGGGGATGCCCATCAGTTGGGGAATGGCTGAACAAGCTGTGATATATGAGTGTGATGGAACACTATTGCTCTATAAGAAATCATGAGGGACTGGACTTCAGAACAGCCTGGAAAAGACTTGTAAGAACTGTTGTTGAGTGAAGTGAGAAGAACCAGAGCTTTATACACACCAGCAGCAACATTGGGTGATGATCAACTATGATGAACTTGTTAGAGTTTAGCAAATACAATAATGACAATCTAAAATACTTGTAATAGAAAACACTATCCATATCCAGAGAAAGATTTGTGTAGTTTAAATGAAGATCAAAATTTATTTTAAAT
Source organism: Macrotis lagotis (assembly GCF_037893015.1). Lineage (NCBI taxonomy): Eukaryota > Metazoa > Chordata > Mammalia > Peramelemorphia > Peramelidae > Macrotis > Macrotis lagotis. The sequence goes on along the minus strand of NC_133662.1, from coordinate 161,350,199 downwards.
TTTTAAAAGTTGTCCTATATTCTTTTTTTCTGTTTTTTTCTCCATTTTGATTTAATTCTTCTCTCACGACATAACTAACATGGATCTATGTTTAGTATAATTATACATATAGGACCATAGGGGATAGGGAAAGGAGAGAGGGAGAAAAATGTAAAACTCAAAACAACAGAAAAATGATTGTTGAAAGCCTACCTTTTCATGTATTTGGAAAAAATAGAGAAATATTAAGAAAAAAGCAAAAGCATATAACAAATTCAAAATATAACATTTCAAAGTTGTACTGCTTCTCTGTGATTCCCTCTCTCCTCATCTCACTTAAGGGATGATAAACCCTAATCTTACACCTATTTCCTATCTCCATTAAGAAAAAACAAAAATGAATAAAAATTCTCATAACAAATATAACTAGTCAAGTACAAGAAATTCCCACATTCCTCACAGTCAAAAAATACAAGGATCATTCTGTATTTTAAGCGAACTATCTCTGTTAAGAGTTCATTAACAGTCCTCTGGATTCAAGGTTGGTCCTTTCACTGCACACAGACAGCCCAGAGCAGAGAGCCACTTTCTCACTAGGTAGAAACAGCAATGGGATTCAGCAACTCCCTGGGTATCTGAGTATCCTTTAGGAAGGACTGTACCACTCTTTTGCAAAGATGATTCCACTAAACATTGGTAGATGAAATGGACACACAATTACAAACCACATGAAATTCAATAGACCTGAAAGATGAACAACTTTTGTTGCAAGAGAATTCAATAGGTTTCTCATCCAAATTGCTCTTAATGAAACAATGAAACAGCCTTAATGAAAGGCTGACAAATTAAGACTGTCTTACTGAAGTGAGAACTGGATCCACACTGTTCTGGAGTGATTGCCACAATGAGAAGCATCCATGAAACTGGTAAAGGTTTTTCACTCAAATCTTATCTAGTCAAGAAGCTTGTATGACTCCAAAAAGGAGTAAACAGGCTTATGATAATGCTAGAAAAGAGTTATGCCATCATTGCTGATGAAGTCGAAGAAAACCTTTTGGGGGGGGTTATTTATTTTATTTTATTTCAATAATCTTGGTGTGAAAATAAACATAAATCCCCCTTCTCTCCCAAGAAAGATAAATAAAGTGAGAAGGAAAAAAATGTCCTTCAGTCTGGGTTCAAATTCCATGGACTGTCTCTGGGATGAGTTGCCTTCTTTATCATAAGTCTACCAGAGAAGTTGCTTCAATATCTTTTCCCACAGCCACTATTACTAGCTGTTATTTCCCGCTATTCTATTCCTCCCCACTCCCATTTACTCAATTCTCTCTCCTTTCACCCTGTCCCCGCTCAGAAGTGTGTTGTACCCATCCTCTTCATGATTGTCCCTCTCTTCTATCACCTATTCCCTTCTCCCCTCCCCCATCCCCCTAATCCCATCCCTTTCCTCTCATTTTTCTCTAGGGCAAGATACAGTTCTATATCTATTAAGTGTGTATGTTATTTTCCCCTATGAGCCACTTCCAATGAGAATGAAGGCTCATTCATTCCCCTTTGTCTTTCCCACTTCCACTCCATTGCAAAAGCTTTTTCTTGACTCTTTTATGTGAAATATCTTAGCCCATTCTACCTCTCCTTTACCTTCCTCCCTTTCCTTTTATCACCCATTGCAACTTTATACTATATTATGCTATTATATTCAATTCCTTCCTATGTCTTGTCCATATACCTTCTAACAGCTCTTATAAATAGAAGGTTCATATTAGTTAGTATCTTCTTCCCATGCAAGAATACACAGAGTTCAGCATCATTAAGTTCCTCATGATTAGTCCTTCTCATACACACTCTCTATGCTTATTGGAGATCAAACTTTCTGTTCAGCTCTGGTCATTTCACCAGGAAAATCTGAATGTCCCCTTCCATTAAAAGTCCATCTTTTCCCCTGAAAGAATGTGCAGTTTTGCTGGGTAGTTGGTTCTAGGTTGCAATCCAAGTACTTTTGCCTTCTGGAATATCATTCCAAGCCCTATGAGCCCTTAATGTAGATGCTACCAAATCGTGTATAATTCTGACTGTAGTCCCATGGTAGTTGACTTGTTTGTTTCTGGCAGTTTGGGAGTTTTGGAATTTGGCGATAATATTCCTGGAAGTTATTCTTTTGAGATCTCTTTCAGGAGGTGATCACTGGATTCCCTCAATTTCTATTTTACCCTCTGCTTCTAGGATCTCAGGGTAATTCTGCTACATTATTTCTTGAAAAAAAAATGAAGCCTAGGCTCTTTTCCTTGTCATGACCTTCAGGTAGCCCAATAATTTTTAAATTATCTCTCTTGGATCTGTTTTCTAGGTTATTTTTCCAATGTGATGTTCTACATTTTCTTTTGTTAATGTTTTATGTTTCTTAATTTCTCGCAAAGTCATCATCTTCCTATAGTTCCATTCTACATTTGAAGGAGTTATTTTCTTTGGAGAGCTTTTTTTAAACTCCTTTTCCAGCTGGCCAATTCTGCTTTTTAAGGCATTCTTCTCCTCATTTGCCTTTTGAGTTGCTTTTTCCATTTGGTCTAAACTGATTTTTTAACGTTATTTTCTTCAGTATTTTTTGTATTTTTTTTTTTTAGTTTTTGCAAGGCAATGGGGTTAAGTGGCTTGCCCAAGGCCACACAGCTAGGTAATTATTAAGTGTCTGAGGCAGAATTTGAACTCAGATACTCCTGACTCCAGGGTGGGTGCTCTATCCACTGTACCACCTAGCCATCGCAATTATTTTATTTCTTTCACTAAGCTACTAATTTGGTTTTCATGATGATTTGGTTTAGCTCTCATTTCTTTTCCTAATTTTTCCTCTACTTCCCTTACTTGTTTTTCAAAGTCTTTTCTGGGCTTATCAATAGCCCAAGCCCATTTCCCACTTCTCTTGGAGGTTTTGGATATAGAAGCTTGGACTTTGTCATCTTCTGAGTATGCATTTTGATCCTCCACAAGATTAAAGTAATTTCCTATGGCCAGGTTCTTCTTTTTCTGGTGTTTGATCATTTGGGGGGGTTGGAACACCCCCACAGGACCATAATTCCTCTAAAGTCTTATGAGAGGCTCTCACTGCTCTTTTGCTTGTGCTTTGGTCTGTGGATGACCATAGGCCCTACCCTCTGCCCTGGAGCTGTATGAGAAGGGTTCCTGCTCCTCTATGGTTGTATGGGGGCCCACACTGCACCTATATCTAAGTGTGGGCAAACAGCAAAGTTCTGTCCCAGGGAGAGCAGAGAGACCTCTGCAGTCTCTCCCCAATCCCTTACCATCTGTGGGTTGAGCACTCTGGAAGTGCTGGGTGGCTCTGCAAGATTCTTGCTGCAGGTTCCCACTGCAGGGTTGCTCTGAGGCTGGCACTGGCCAAGGCTCCGTGCTCAATCTGGTGCTGCAGAGTTCTCTCACATCCCTTCAAGTCATCCCATGTGATCCCTGTTATGGATCCAAGTGCCCCTAGGAACCCAGGTGACCCATGGGCTGTCCCTGGAATGTTGGAGTTAGTTTGCTGCAGCTCTTTCCAACCCAACTCCCCCACCCCCATCCAATTGAAACAGACCTTTCCTGTGGTTCCTCTAAGTTGTACTGGACTGAGAAATTGTATCATCTTTCCATGGGTTTGGCCCCTCTAAATTTTGACTATAATTTGACAGCTTTTGGAGTTTGGGGGGGGGGGGAACAAATTTCTGGGAATTCCTGTCCATCTTGGCTCCTCCCCTTAAAGAAAAACTTTAAGGAGAGACTCATTATCTAAGTTCTGAAAGAGGACAAGTTTTATTGCCAGAGTAGACACACACTATCAGATCTGGCAGAAAATACTTGGGAGCAAGGGAGCTGGAAACAGCAATGGTCACTTATTACAAGAAGACTTGTATGTCTCATGTAGTTATTTTTACCTTCTGTTTACCTAAATGCAATAAAACTTTGTGGATGCACCCTAACAGTAAACACTGGCATTTAATAGACTATGTCATTATAAGAAGGAAAAGAGAGACTGCAAGAATAATGAAGGTAATGTGGATCCAGAACTTCTCCTCTCCAAGATAAATATTCACATTCAAAAAAAGTGATAGCCCAAAGGCAAAATGACTACTAGAAGGCTCAAGGTCAACAAATTAAAAGCGCTTTTCCATGAACTCCAATTAGTAGCTGACTTTGAAGAAAAGCTAAGCCAACACATGGTTAGTAACAGTGGAGCAGAAAAAGAGTAGACAACTTTCAGATATGTGTCATAAAACATCACATTTACTCATCTGTCTCAGAACACTTGCAAATATCAAGATTGGTTTAATGAAAATGATGGAGAAATTCAGAACCTACTAAATGAAAAAATGAAAACTCCATAGAGGTTTACTAGTAGCTCTTCCTCTCTAAGGTAGTTTTCAACTCCATCAAAACTATAAGCAATAGGGGGCGAAGCCAAGATGGCGACATGAAGGGATGGAGTCTTAGGAGCTCTCTGATAAAAACTCATAAACTAAGGACTCTAACTAAACTTTCGAGAGACAGAACCCAGTGAGGCAGTTCTCCTACTCAAGGTAACCTGGAAAAGAGCAGAAAGGCTCTGCTCCCCGGGATCGGAGAGGCGGCCTGCCAGAGGGGTGGCCCGGCAGAGCGAAAGAAATTCAGCCTCCTGGAGGCAGCCCCAGGGCGCTGGGAGCCTCAGCTCACAGCAGCGGGGGAGTCTCCTGAGCTGCCCCCCCCCAGCACCCGCACAAAGTGGGGGAACAGCAGGGGACCTCTGCCAGAGCAAGCACATGGAGCCCAGCCCTCAGGGCACACAGCAAGCAGCTTGGTCTTTCAGCAGCCTAGACTCCAAAACAGAAGCAGGCGGAGCCAGTAAGCAGGAGCCCCCAGGGCATGAGCCCATTGAGCTGAGGGAGGGGAGTGAAGAGAGAGAGACTGCCCAGCTCTGTCCTCTACCCCTGGAACAGGACTCTGGGGCTCTGACCACATTCAGATCCTGATCCCAGTCTAGGCTCCCCCATAGAACAACAGGGCCCCCCCACCTTGGCCCCATGGCAGAGTGGGGTGCTTATGGTCATTCACAGACCAGGAGGGAGGACAGAGCCTCACACACTGAGACCCTTCTGGGAGTGTCCCAAAAGCTCAGGAAGCACCCCCCCCAAAACAGGCTTAGGCTGGGAAAATGAACAAGCAAAGAAACAAGAGGAAGACCATTGAGAAATATTTTGCAAATGAGCCCAAGAAGGATCAAAATACTCAGTCTGAAGATGAGGAAGCACAAGGTCCTGCATCTAAAGACTCCAAGAAAAACAGAAATTGGGCTCAGGCTATGATAGAGCTCAAAAAAGACTTTGAAAATCAAATGAGGGAGTTAGAAGAAAAACTGGGAAAAGAAAGGAGAGAGATGCAGGAAAAACATGAAAATGAAGTCAGCAGCTTAGTCAAGGAAATCCAAAAAAATGCTGAAGAAAATAGCATGCTAAAAAACAGCTTAGGTCAAATGGATAAAACAGTTCAAAAAGTTATTGAGGAGAAGAATGCTTTAAAAAGCGAAATTGGCCAGATGTAAAAAGAGATAAGAAAACTCTCTGAGGACAACAAATCCTTCAGACAAAAAATAGAATTCAGGGAGATTGATGAATTTACCAGAAATCAGGAATCAATACTTCAAAACCAAAAAAATGAAAAATTAGAAGAAAATGTGAAATATCTCATTGAAAAAACAACTGATATGGAAAAGACTTAGGAAAGATAATTTGAAAATTATTGGAATACCTGAAAGTCATGATCAGGAAAAGAGCCTTGACATCATTTTTAAAGAATTACTACAGGAAAATTGCCCTGATATTCTAGAAGCAGAGGGCAAAATAGAAATGGAGAGAATGCACCAACCCCCCCCCCCCCGAGAAAGAGATCCCAAAAAACCAACCCGCAGGAATATTATAGCCAAGTTCCAGAACTCCCAAGTCAAAGAGAAAATATTACAAGCAGCCAGAAGGACACAGTTCAAATATCGTGGAGCTGCAGTCAGGATCACACAGGACTTAGCAGCAACTACACTGGAAGTTCGTAGGGCTTGGAATACAATATACCGGAAGGCAAAAGAGCTCAGAATGCAGCCAAGAATGAACTACCCAGCAAGGCTGAATGTCCTCTTCCAGGGAAAAAGATGGACTTTCAATGAACCAGGGGAATTTCAAAGGTTCTTTTTGGAATGGCCAGAGCTGAACAGAAGGTTTGATCTTCAGATACAGGACTCAGGTGAAGTATGGAGATTGGGGGGGGGGGGGGGGAATATGAGGGACTTAACGAGGATGAACTGCATGTATAGAAAAATGATACTGATAATATTTATATGAACCATTTCAGTTAATAGAGCAGGTAGAGGGAGCTTTTATAGTTGAAGCACAGGAGAAAGCTGAATTCAAAGATAAAATATGGTGTAAAAATGGAGTCAATAGGAAAAAAAAGGGAAATGGAATGGGAGAAAGAAAAAGGAGAGGGGGAATAGTCCAAGATATTTCACATAATAAGATTTTTTTTTATGACAATGAGCTATTGCAATGATATGGAAGGGAGGAGGCAAAGGGGAATGAGGGAACCTTTGCTCTCATCAGAGATGGCTAGGAGAGGAAACAGCAAATATACTCAATGGGGTATAGACAACTGGAGTAAGAAGGAGGGGGGAGCAGGGGGAAGGGGTGGGGATGTAAATAAAGGAGGAGAGGATACCATGGGGGGACAGTGGTCAGATATAACACATTTTCTGTTTTACTTCCTGCAAGGGGCTGGGATTGGATGGCCCGTCTAGGACCATAAGGCCAGGTAGATTCTGGGCCTAAGAGGTGGTATGGGGGCTCAGGGCTTCTTGGCCCCAGGACCAGGGATCTGTCTGCTGCACCACTCAGTGACCCTACAGCAGAGTCAGAGTGAAAGGAGAGAGAAAATATAGTACATGGTAGTAGAGAAATAAGAAAGGAGGGAGTTGCGATCAGCAATGGCAATGTTGGAAAAATATGGAAGTAACTTTTGTGATGGACTTATCATAAAGAATGTGATCTACTCACGACAGAGTTGATGGTGTTGGAACAAAGACCGAAGCACATTTTTTGTTATTATTATTTTGGGGAGGGTGCAGGGCAAGTGGGGCTGGGTGGCCTGCCTGGGGCCACATAGCAGGGTGATTTTTGGATGTCTGGGGCCGGATTCAGACCCAGGTCCTCCTGGCTCAAGGACCAATGATCTGTCTGCCACCCAGCCACCCCTACTATTATTACTATTTTATTTTATTTTGGGTCTTTTTTTTCTTCTTTTTGGTTTTTGCAGGGCAGTGGGGATCAGGTGGCTTGCATGTCACATGGCTGGGTGATTATTGTGTTTACGAGGCTGGATATGGGCTCGGGTGCGTGGCTCCAGGGCTGGTGCTTCATCCATTGCGCCACCTGGCCATACCTACAATTATTACTATTATTTTTTTAATTTTAATTTTTTTTCTCTCCCCTTTACTTTTTCGCCCAAGAAAGTCTATCTATATTCAAGGGGGGGAGGGATATTTTGTTTACATGTAAACAAGTATGTTTTATTAATGTAAAAAAAAACATTTCTACAAAATGAGAATAAAAAATAAATTAAAAAAAAAGAACTTGTGATGGAGAATGTCATCCATATCCAAAGAAAGAACTATGGAGTCTGAATGCCAATCAAAATGTACTATTTTCACTTTTAAAATTTGGTTTTAAAAAACATTGTTTTAGTTTTTTCTTTCTCATGATTTTTAATATGACTAATATGGAAATATGTTTGCCATGATTGTGCATGTATAACCTATTTTGGATTGCTTGCTTTCTTGGGGGAGGGGAGGGAAGAAGAGAAGTAGAAAATTTCACAAAAATGAATGTTGAAAACTATCTTTACATATAATTGGAAAAATAAATAAATAAACAGCAATGTAAAAAAAAAAAGTATAAGCAATAAATACAGCTAAGTAGCACAGTGGATAGAGCACCAGCCCTGGAGTCAAGAGTATCTGAGTTCAAATCTGGTCTCAGACACTTAATTGTTTAGCTGTGTGTCCCTGGGAAAGTCACTTAACCCCACTGCCTTGTTAAAAACAAAAAAAAAAGTATAAGCAAAGCTTAGAGTGAGGCAGGATTCTTGGCTCTGTAGGAAGGCTGATGAAATTCATTTTTATTCTGATAAAAAAACAACCATAGTTGTCCTGAAAGCTATTAATGAACCAAAGACCTATGGAGCATCTCGAATATTCTGTGCTGATAGAGCCATCAGTGATAAGGACAAGATCTTGGAGAGTTGGGTTGAACTTATTTCCATAGTGTCTTCAACAGACTGTCATCAATGTTTGATTGATATCAATCTCTCTAGAATCAATATGGTGTTTGCTGCCTGACAACTCCATGAGAAATTGCAGGAGCAAAACAGAGGTCTATACACAATGTTAATCAATCTGACCAAGGCCTTTGATACTGTCAGTCCTGAGTGCTTGCAAAAGATTGCAGAAAAATTTGGAGTTCATCAGTACTGTACACCATTTTCATGACAGCATGCTTGCAAAGTATCTGGATAATTGTCCAGCATGATATATGTCCAATCAAAGAAGGCACTATACCCCATAAGCAAAGAAAAGTTGCAGAAGCTCAAAAGAAATTTAAGATTTGCAAATTTAGAGACATCTCCATCTCAAATATTCATACAATTATTTGTACCCAATCTGTGGTAGAGCCTTCCAAGTTCATCTTGGTCTTATCAACCATAGCTGGACACAATGTAGAGAGACTTAATATAGTGATAACATTTTGTTCTTCTCTGACTAAAAAGGACAACTATCAACCATCCTTTCTAGCTATATAACTAAACTTTTGGTAACATAAAATAGTAATAAATATATAAATTCACTTATGTAGTACTGTAATTTTGATTCTATTGACTTGACCTATCCATGAACAAAATTATTATTTTTCTACTTGTTTAGGTCTATATTTCTGCAAAGAATGTTTTATTTTTTTAGTCATAATAGTGTTAATGTATGTGTATATATGTGTGCATGTGTATGTAGGTAGAATTCCAAATTCTGCAGTAATTTTGAATGAAATATGTTTATCTCTTTCTGTTTAGTTTTACTATGCCATATAGAAATACTGATGATTTATGTGGATTTACTTTATATTTTCTAATTTTTATGAAGCTATTATTTTAACTTTTAGTTAACTCTAAAGGTTTCAAATTTTCTTCAAAAAGTGATGACTTTCTGTACTTTTTGCCTATCCTGAATTCCTTAAGAAAAATAAATTTACCTTGCTGTATAACAGTATATCTATCAATATATAAAATAATAGTGGTGATATAAGGCACCCTTTCTTTACCTTTAATCTTATTATAAAATTCCTTATTTGTCCTCAATGCATAAAAACTGCTCTTAGTTCTAGAGATACTATTTATCATATTAAGGAAAATTCTATTTCTTACCATGCTTTCTAGTTTTGTAAAAGAAATGAGCACTGAATATTGTCAAAAGTTTTCCCTCCATTTATTGATAAAATCAGGTAATTGTTATTAATTTTATTACTATAATATAGTATGTTTGTAATTTTCCTAATATTAACCAACTATACTAATTAATACAACCTAGTTGTATTTTGAAATTTTATAGTAACCTCTTTGCTAATGTTTCATTTAAAATTTTTGTGTCATAATAGTGGCATTCAGAAGTAATTTTGGTATATAGTTTTCTTTCTTTGATTTGTCTCTTTATAATAGGAAGAAATGAATAGGAATCCTTTTTCCTCTTTTGAATGCTATATAAAATTCACATATAAATCTAATTTTGGGGATGGGAAGTTGAACCCAGCTGAAAAAACGAATTATCCTAGGGGAGATTATAAAATGGAGTATTTGCCAGGCAAGTCAGAACACAACCTCAATGGAGAAGCAGCCCCCAGACTTTGAAGTTGAGTCTCGAAAAGAGAAATATTCTTAAGATTGTCAGCCCTGGGGCGGCTAGGTGGCATGGAGCGGCTAGATGGCATAGTGGATAAAGCACCAACCCTGGAGTCAGGAGTACCTGGGTTCAAATCTGGTCTCAGACACTTAATAATTACCTAATAGTGTGGCCTTGGACAAGCCACTTAACCCTGTTTGCCTTGCAAAAAAAAAAACCTAAAAAAAAAAGATTGTCAACCCTGCTTCCATCAGCCCTAGTTGATTGCTTAGTTCTTATCCACTGTTATCAAAGATGACAAAAATGTCATCACTATGTTTAAGAAAAATTATAGTGAGTTCAACAGTGGCTGATCTGATCATGGAATGCTGTATCACAGTCGGGTACAAATAGTCCATGGGAACATCTGGGGTGGGTACTCTAAACTTACATATGTCATGTTTCTTTTAGCTACTTCAATTCTGCCTTCCTCCTAGAGCACAGCACCCTCAATGACGAGGGCACAGCATGTTGGGTGGTCTTATGCCAGTGACTCCCATGCTATCCATTCAATTCTAAAGTTCTTAAGAGACTTCCAAGTTATCCCAGGATCACTCCTAACCCCATTGTGAGCACTTGCCCTGTGTGAGTTCTTCATAAAGTAGTCTTATTGGCAAGTGTACTTCTGGCATTCTAACAAGTCTAGTCCATCATACTTACGCTCTCTGTGGTAATGTTGGAATGCTAGGCAATTTAGCCTGAGAAAGGTCTCAAGTGTCTGTTATCTTATCCTACTAGGTGATCTTCAGAATTTTCCTAAGACAATTTAAATAGAAATGATTCAGTTTCTGAATGCATTGGTAGACTGTCACTGTCCAAGTTTCATATAGCAATGAGGTCAGCATAATGGTTCTGCAGATCATCAGTTTGGTAGTCAGTTTAATACCTCTTTTCTCTATCATACTTTCTTTTGGGACCTCTAAAATTCTGAGTTGCCTATGTCAACCTCATTTTCAATAAGTACTTCCCTAGAAAGGACACTGCCAAGGTAAGTGAACTTGTCCACAATACTCAAAAATTCTCCATTTGCTGAAACTGATGATTCCATATATGGATGTTGTGGTGCTGGCTGATGGAGTATCTGTGTTTTCTTGGTGTTAATTGTTAGAGCAAACTTAGCACAAGCAGGAGAGAATCGATCCATACTTTGTTGCATCTCAGCTTCAGAAGTTACACTGAGTGCACAACCATCTGCAAACAGAAGATCAAGCACCAGCACTCCCTCCACTATGGTTCTGGCTTATGGTCTTTTCAAGTCGAAGAATTTGCCAATAGTATGGTAGCTGATCTTGATGCTCTGTATTCATTCTCAGTGACAGCAATTGATAGCAGCTGAAAATGTGCTTAAAAAATTATGGAAACAAGGACTCCATTGGTAACTGGGATATCTCGAGAGTAACAACTACTATCCAGAAGTCGGGCAAGCATGCAGTCATGAGAATGACGTACAATACTGATAAACTTCTCCAGGCAACCAAATTTTGACATAATTTTCCATAAACCCTCATGAGTGACAGTCTTCAAAGGCTTTGGTCAGATTTACAAATGTTGTATACAGACTTTGGTTCTGTTCCTAGCATTTTCCTGGAGTTGTCAGCAACAAACACTCTATCGACTGTTCCTGGACACTTTCTGAAGCCACAGTGGTTCTCAGGGAGGTGACCATATTGCAGGTCTTCGAAGGACTGGCCTATTGAGAAAGACTATGGCAAGAATCTTACTAGCAATGACTAAAAAGAGAAATATACCTGTGATCGTCTTTACCTTTATAGAGATGGACAACGGAGGCATCCTTGAACCTCTTCATGCCATAGAGCCTGGCAAAGTTCAGTCAGCTTTTGGATGAGCAATGGACCCCCCATTTTGTAGATCTCAAATGGAATAGAATTAAACACCAGGTGCCTTTCCTCTTGAAAGGAGCCTAATGGCATTCAAAACCTCCTCTTCAGTTGGAACTTCAGCTAGGGACTGATTGACTTCAACTTGAGATAAACAATCAGTGGCTTCTGCATTAATTAATGACAATATGTTAAGAACACTATGGAAGTGTTCCAACCCATCTCTCTAGGATCATGTCCCTATCATTAATCAAAGTAGATCCATCAGTAGTGAGTAGTTAAGATGCACCCTATGTCTTTAGCCCACAAATAGCCTTAGGGCTTTATAAAAGCACTTTGGCTTCTTACCATCTGCATAAAACTGAATTTCATCAGCCTTTCTATAAGTCAAGAGAGTCCTACATCTCTCTAAGCTTCATTTGTACTTTGTTTTTGATGTAATTAAAATGCTGCCACCTTAGAAATGGATGATCTATCCAGCTGGTAAACCCTGTAGAGTTCTTGTTTTTTTCATTTAGCAGTTTCTGTATTTCCCCACCATTTTCACAAAACCAATCTTGATGTTTGCAGGTGTTCTGGCCCAGATGAGCAAATGCAGTGCTGTACACCAGATCTCTGAAAGCTGCTGACTCTTTCTCTGCTCCACTATTGCCAAATGTATGCTGGTTCAGTTTTCCCTTCAAGTTAGCAAAAAATTGTTCCTGCTCAGAGAAACACTCTCTTGATGCTAATTCTTCTAGTAGTCATTTTCCCTTGGGACCCCTGCTTTGGTTGAATGGAATATTTAGCTTAGAGAGGATGAGTCTGTGATCAGTCCAGCACTCTGTACTACACATTGCCTTTGTCACTCTCAATCCTTTCTAGGTACTGTTCTGGATATGTAGCTACTACAGAAGGCAGCAATTACTGTGGACAGGGATTCACTTTCCTAGCACTGCCAATATCAATTGTTGACCAACTATCAGCAACTGGTATTTAACTCAAAACTACCTAGGATTGGTAGCACCCCCCCATTATCATCTATCTTACTTTCAGTCAATTCCTCAGAGACATTATTCAAAAAGGCACCCCCTATGGAGAGTCAACCTGGCAATGGTTTCTGACAGCCTTAGCTCCTCAACAAACACAAGTAATGAAATTCCCAGAAAAGAAGATTTTGCCACCAAATATAATTTTTAATGCATTGTCATCAATAAATGTGTTTACTTTTCTGCATTTTTCTAAAATCACAGCCTAATAAATGGTCCTTGTTTTGTTGGGGGGTTTTAGGTAAAGATATCATGTATAATTCAGATATATATAGATAGATAGATAGATAGATAGATAGATAGATAGATAGATTTATATATATAATATATAAGTCTGAGATACTCCACTTCTTTTTACCTTATTTTCCTCAACTGTAAAATGCTAAAGAAAATATCTAAATATTAGATAGTAACTATATCCAAGAGTTGTTGAGAGGGCAAAAAATTTAAATACTTAAAAAAGTGCTTTGCAAACCTGAAAGTGCTATATAAAAATAAGCTCTTATTTTTAGTTCTTAGTTTTAGAAGGGGCAGCTAGGTAGGTGGTGAGGTAAACAGTGCACTGGGCCTTTAGTCAGGAAGTCCTGAGTACAAATTCAGCCGCAGACACTCACTAGCTATGTGATCCTGGGGAAGTCACTTAAATCTGTTGTTAAACAGTTAAAGTGTTATAAATTCTGTTTATAAAATGAGCTGGAGAAGGAATTGGTACACCATTTTCAGTATCTTTGCCAAGAAAACACCTAATGAAGGAAAAGTCAGACATGACTGAAAAACAACAACACTATTTTTAGTAGTAGTAGTAATGGTAGTCCTATTTAGTAATCATCATAGTGATATTTCTAAAATTCTATTTAAATTTTTATCCTCATTTAAAAATTTTTTTTAGATTTGTATAGATTTGAAAGGAATTCATTAAGGAATCTCACTCATATAATTGCTGTCTACTTCTCTCTTCTTTTCCTATCAGTACTTAAATGCTATGATTTGATACATGATTATTATTATTATTATTATTATTATTATTATCATTATCATTATTATTATTACCTCCTTGTCTGGGGAAGTTAGGTACTGCCCTGGAGTCAGGAGGACCTGAGTTCAAATCCAGCCTCAGACACTTAGTAAGTACCTAGGTGTGTGACCTTGATTGAGTCACTTAACCCCACTGTCTTGCAAAAATTTAAAAAGAAACCTCATTGTCCATGATGCCTTTATGTATAAATATAGTTCTGTGCCTATCTCTTTTAATCAAACTTAATTTTTGCTACTGTTCTAAGTTCATGACTACTACCATATTTATTCTTAAGGTTTGGGTTTTATTTTATATTATTTTTTTAGTTCATTCTATTGTGAACCAAACAAGATTAAAAGGTAATTAGAGATGTTTAACAAAATAAAAAAAGTACAGTACAACATAGATAATGTTCATTTATGGTTTTCTATAGATATTTTTCTATTTATATTTGACACCAATGAGCTAAAGATTAAAAGACTTTGCTCTAGTACTTTAATTCTGTATAAATCTTTATGTGTCAAGTATATTCTTTTCCTGGATATCACAAAAACTTCCTAATTGGAACTTTCTTCCTCCAGTTTCTTTCCTCTCTCTAATACAGGCTAAAAAAAAATCTTTACAATAATAAATGCATATTAAAAAATGACATCTAAAAAGTATAAAATAATTCAAATATTTTTTATTAAGGCAATGGGGTTGAATGACTTGCCCAAGGTCACACAGCTAGGTAATTATTAAGTGTCTGAGGCCAGCTTTGAACTCGGGTCATCCTGACTCTAGGGCTGGTGCTCTATCCACTGCACCACCTAGCTGCCCTCAATGCCACAACATTTTAAAGAATAAGAGCCATTCTCCAGGAAGTAAGTGATCAATGTAAAAATAGACCATTCTCAACCAAAGAAAAATTCTAATAATCAAGTTAAAACAAAAGTCACTTTTAAAATGAGCAAAGACAATAAAATTAAATGTTGACACAGCTACAGAAAAATGGGAACGCTAAAGCTTCAGAAGTTTCAAATAACCTTAATATTTTCTGAAAGCAATTTGAAACTGAATAATAAAAATTACAAAACTGTTCATACTCTTGAACTCACTAAGTTCACTGCTAAATTCATGTAGAATTTTATGCCAGGAATGCAGGGTTGGTTCAATATTAGGAAAACTGTTAGTATACTCAATTATATCAATAACAAACCTATCAGAAATCATATGATCATATCAATAGATGCTGAAAAAGCTTTTGACAAAATACAGCATCCATTCCTACTAAAAACACTAGAGAGTGTAGGAATAAATGGACTGTTCCTTAAAATAATTAGCAGTATCTATCTGAAACCATCAACAAGCATTATATTCAATGGGGAGAGGCTAGAGGCATTCCCAATAAGATCAGGGGTCAAACAAGGGTGCACATTATCACCACTACTATTCAATATTGTATTAGAAATGTTAGCATCAGCAATTAGAGAAGAACAAGAAATTGAAGGAATTAGAATTGGGAAGGAGAGACAAAACTCTCACTCTTCGCAGATGATATAATGGTCTACCTAGAGAATCACAAGAAATCATCTAAAAAACTACTGGAAACAATTAGCAATTTTATCAAAGTTGCAGGTTATAAAATAAACCCCCATAAATCCTCAACTTTTCTATATATGTCTAGCAAGAAACAGCAGGAAGAGCTAGAAAGAGAAAACCCATTCAAAGTAACCTCAGACAGTGTAAAATATTTGGGAGTCTATTTGCCAAGACAGACTCAGAATCTTTTTGAAAACAATTATAAAACTCACACAAATTAAATCAGATTTAAATAACTGGACAAATATCAACTGCTCATGGATAGGGAGACCTAATATAATAAAAATGACAATTCTACCAAAACTAAAGTGTTTAGTGCCCTACCAATCAAAATTCCAAAAAATTACTTTAATGAGTTAGAAAAAAATTGTAAGTAAATTCATATGGAGAAATAAAAAGTCAAGAATTGCCAGGAGCTTAATGAAAAAAAAATGCAAACGAAGGTGGCTTAGCACTACCCAATCTAAAATTATATTATAAAGCATCAGTCATGAAAACTGTTTGGTATTGGCTAAGAAATAGAGTGGTGGACCAGTGGAATAGACTAGGTGTAAAAGCAGGAGAGGAGTATAGTAATCTGCTGTTTGATAAACCCAAAGAGTCCAGCCACTGGGATAAAAACTCCCTCTTTGATAAAAACTGCTGGGATAATTGGAAGTTAGTATGGAAGAAACTTAGATTAGACCAACACCTCACACCTAAAAAACAATACTATAAGCAAGTTAGAAGATCAAGGACTAGTCTACCTGTCAGATCTATGGAAAGGGGAACAGTTTATGACTAAGGAAGAGTTGGAGAACATCACTAAACACGAATTAGGTGATTTCGATTACATTAAATTAAAAAGCTTTTGCACAGATAAAACCAATGTAATCAAGATCAAAAGAAAAGTAGTAAATTGGGAAACAATCTTTACAATTAATGATTCTGACAAAGGACTCATTTCTAAAATATACAGAGAACTGAGTCATATTTTTAAAACAAAAAGCCATTCCCCAATTGACAAATGGTCAAAGGATATGTATGCAAAGGCAATTTACAGATGAGGAGATCAAAGCAATCCATAGCCATATGAAAAAATGCTCTAAATCATTAATTATTAAGAGAAATGCAAATTAAAGCTTCTCTGAAGTACCACTTCACACCTCTCAGATTGGCCAGTATGACCAGGAAGGATAATGATCATTGTTGGAAGGGATGTGGGAAATCTGGGACACTATTACACTGTTGGTGGAGCTGTGAACTCATCCAACCCTTCTGGAGAGCTATTTGGAACTATGCCCAAAGGGCAATAAAAATGTGTATACCCTTTGACCCAGCGATACCACTACTGGGTCTATACCCTGAAGAGATGAGGAAAAAGGGTAAAAACATTACTTGTACAAAAATATTTATAGCAGCCCTGTTTGTGATGGCAAAGTATTGGAAATCCAGTAAATGTCCTTCAATTGTGGAATGGCTTAGCAAACTGTGGTATATGTATGTCATGGAACACTATTGTTCTATTAGAAACCAGGAGGGATGGGATTTCAGGGAAACCTGGAGGGATTTGCATGAACTGATGCTGAGTGAGATGAGCAGAACCAGAAAAACACTGTACATGCTAACAGCAACATGGGAGTGATGTTCAACCTTGAAGCACTTGCTCATTCCATCAGTGCAACAATTGGGAACAAGTTTGGGCTGTCTGCAAAGGAGAGTACCATCTGTATCCAGATAAAGAGCTGTGGAGTTTGAACAAAGTACAAGGACCATTCCCTTTAATTTGGGGGAAAAAAAAAAACAGATATCTTATTGTCTGATCTGGTTACCTCTGAGAATTGTTCTCTTTAAGGATATGATTTCTCTCTCATCACATCCAATTTGGAGCAAGGTACAACATGGAAACAAAGTAAAGACTGACGGAGTGCTATCTGTGGGGTGGGGGTGGGGGGAGGGAAGCAAGATTGGGAGAAAAGTGTAAAACTCAAATAATATCTTTAATAAAAAATAATTAATTAAAAAATAAATTCATATAGAATGAGGTTAGATAGTAAGGAAAAGTAAATTTATACAAGACTACAAATGGTGTTATTTATAACAGTAAGGCAGAATGAAATGATAAATAATGAAATGATTAAACAAATAACATTATTTCATGGAATGAAATGGCATACTACATTGACAAAGATGAAGAATTCAAAGAAATATGAAAAATGTTACATAGAGTATAGAATGAAAAATGCTATCCACATTCAGAGAGAGAACTATAAAGTCTAAATACATATCAAAGCATACTATTTTTACTTTAAAAAATTTTTTGTTTTTTGTGATTTTTTTCCCTTTTTTCACATCATGACTAATGTGGAGATATGCTTGACATGACTAAATACGTATAACCTATATCAGATTACTTGTTGTCTTGAAGAGATGTGAAGAAAGGGAAAAGGGGGGGAAAAATTGGAACTCAAAATCTTATAAAAATCAATGTTGGTGCAACTAGGTAGCACAGCAGATAAGAGTGCTGTCCCTGGAGTCAGGAGAACCTGAGTTCAAATCAGGTCTCAGACATTTAACATGTACAAGTTGTGTGACCTAGGGTAGTCACTTAACCCCGATTACCTAACCAAAAAAAAATAATGAAAACCATCTTTTTTATATATAATTGTAAATTATATAAATAAATATAAAATTATATAAAATGTAAAATAATATTAAGTCAAAAGAACAATGAAATAAGTACAAAAGTATTTACTCTATCCCACAGGGTTAATGTAAAATCAAATAAAAAAAAGCAAGCATAAGTACTACTTAATCATAACAAACTACATAAACTTAAAAATGTGTTAAAAATAAATAATATGTTTATATAACAAATACTTTAGAGATCAAGAATCCTCTTCTTTAGGGATGTTCAAAGTTTTTCTATATTCATTGGAATAGTTATTGTGTGTGTGTGTTTGTGTATGCTATTTCTGATAATCAAACAATTCCATGGTATCTTGCATTCCATAATAAATCATGTGATTGTAAAGATAAGTTCTATTATAGAAAATATCTTTCAAAATCACTCTTGTTGAGAATCCTCTTGAGTGTTATTAATGCTCATATTAAATAAAACTGAAAAAGTAGGTCTAAAAGAAAAAGAATCCTCTTCTTTCTATTACGATCCTCTTCTCCCTTACTAATTTTTAATCCATGTCATAACTGTGGATATGCATCAGTTAATCAGCAGTTAATAACTTTTCTGCGTCATGGACCCTTTAGGAAATCTAGTGAAGTCAATGAACTCTTTCCCAGATTGTTGTTAAATATATAAAAATTTAAAAAATAGGATTTTAAAAGAGAACAATGATGATGAAATATAGAACACTATATAATATTTTACTTGGTGCACCTGCACTTAGTTCACCTGCATTCAAATATCAACTTGCTACAAATTCTTTCCAGCTCAAATTATCTAAATTAGTCTTTCTCATGAGCTCCAGGTCCCTCATCATCTTCTTTGTTTCTTGGACATCTCAAACTAGATAACCTATACTATCTGAAACCCAATATGTCCAAAAAAAGCCCATCATTATCTTGTCCCACCTCTCTCCCTGGTCCCCAACCCTTTTCTCTAATAAGTTACAAACTTTTCTATTACTTTGGAGGGCACTATTTGTAATCTTCAACTACTATCATTCACCCCACAAATACAATCTGTTGACAAATTTTTGCTTCTATCTTCACAACATATTTTGTATATATCTCCTTTCTGTTTACACAGCCATCACTTTTGTGTAACCTTTCTCACACACACATCAAATCTCTCCCTATTCCAAGCCAGATTCCACCGAGCTGCCAAAGTGTTTCTTGACCAATAAACTCCAATGGTTCCCTATTATTTCCAGGATCAAATATAGAATACTGTCTTTGACTTTTAAAGCACCTGGCAACCTGGCCCCTCCTTACCTTTCTGGTCTTCTTACACTTTATTATCCTCTATGCCTTCTACAATCCAGTAAATACTGGTCTACTTTCTGTTCCTCACACACAACACTCCATCTCTCATCTCTGGAACTTTTCTGACTTCCATGACTGCAATGCTCTCCATCCTTATCTACATTTTTTAAGGTTACTGCTTCCTTCAAAACTCAGTTCAAGCACATCTTCTTCTACAGGAGGGTTTTCCCCACTAGCCCTCCCCTTCCTACTCCAAATACCTTGTTCCCTAAGGTTTACCTTTTCATTTACTCTGTATGTAGCTATTTAGTTACATTTCTTCCTTTATTAATCTGTAAACTTTAAGGTACTGATATTTTTGCCTTTATATCTCCAAAACTTAGGACACTGCCAGGCATTTTTTAATCAATAAAAGCCTGTTGATTTTACTTATTTCATTTTTTATAACCAAGAATCAAAGAATAAGTGATATTATTCTGTCTGTGAAAATATTCTCAATGACATAAGAAAAGATATTTGGTCACTGTTCTTTTCTGATGGTAATTCACTCGTACATTATTTTTCATACATCTGCCAATAAACACCTTTATTTTCACTGTAAAATGCAGCCAGTGAAACAGTAATTATATAATATATATTTACTTTATTCTTTTAGTGAAGTTGAGATAATTTTGGGTTTTTTACAATTCTGATTTTCAGTCAAAATTTTTAAAATAAAACTGTTAACAAAAAAAATGAGACCTACATTAATAATAAAGAAATGTAACTATGGTAAAAGGTCATAACTAGTCAAAGACTAGTATAAGAAAGGAATAAGCATAAGGTTCATTTAAACTCAGAATAGAAGAAACTTTTTCCCACAAAAATGTCAGGCCAAAAAAGTTATTTTTTAAAATGTCATCTTTAGGTTCTATGGACAAATTGCATAGAAGATAAATATGGTCCTTTTCCTTAAAAACTGACTAAACTAAATAACTACATAAAGGACACTAATGAAGAAATAGCTCCAAGAGATACCATAAGAAATGTAATATTAGCATAATTCAAGAAAGGTTAAACCTAACACTTTAACCTAAAAATGTATGAAAGCTAAGGTAAGAAAATGATAGCGTTTTGATTCAGACTTAATATGCAAAGCTAAGCTAACTGCAGTCAGGCTGTGTAGGAGAGATGACTGAGTAACATGTGGGGGAAAGAATAAGGAAAGATTGATGGCTTGGAGCACCATGAGAATGTGAAGAGTGAAATATAACTTAAATCTATAATATCTACATTCAGATATGAAGAAAGGTTTAGACTATATATATATATATATATATATAGATAGATAGATAGATAGATATAGATATAGATATAGATACAGATATAGATATAATATATAGATATATAGACAATCGAGCTATACCTATAGCTGAAGTTGTATAGACTCAATAAAGTGCTTGCATAAATCCAGATTAATGAGACTTTAAAAGGCCAGATTATGCAACTCTTTAGATGAAATGGAATAAGGAAAGAGGGTAACCAGGAGCTAATAAATTAGCATTGATGAAGCACAAAAAAGCATTAAATGTAGAGGAAGAAGCTCATGATTCAGATATCTATTGTCAGTTATGATGGAGAGTCACACTGTATCTCTAAATTTCAGTTTCTTCATATGCAAAATAAGATGTGAAAAGTAAATCCTACAATTTTTGCCTTTTGTCATGGGTTTTTCAATAAATGATAAAATGCATAGCATGATAGACATACTATAATATATTTATCAAAATATTTAAAAATAAAAATCAAATTCATAGATCCCAAACTAAATGAGATCCTGAATTGCTTTTGAAATACCATATCATAACTACCATATAACCAAAATTTTATAAAATATTTTCCTTCTGTCACAATAAATAAAACTAGAGGCCAAAGCCTGCTTTCGTTTGTAAACTTATATTTAAAATGGTACCCTATAGATCTTTTGAGCACTTAGTTATGAAATAAATATGGTATATGGTCTAAAGTGTCCTCAGCATGAGAAAAAAATGTTCTCATCCTCTTTCACAAACTTAAAAATATAACCTTAGATAAGTCACTTAAATTTTTTTTGTTTCATCTTTTTAAGCAGTATTAAGTATTCTTGCTTTACCAGACTTTCAGGTTATATATATGGATCAAATATATAAAAATATTTGGATATATGATATATATATATATGGATAAAAAAGATAATACAAGTGAATTATACTTTTATAATATATTAGTATAATATTTTTTAAAAAGGGGACATGGAAAATGAATAAACAACTAAATGAGAGATTAAATTAAAAGATCATATTTCATAAAATGATATAATTCTTACCTTTCTCTGCTAAATTTCAATGAATGCAGTATGGCAGGTCTCTTCTGACGTAAATTCCACAAATGTAAGGTGTCATCAGCCAAGGCACTCACAAGAGCTCCCTTTAATATAATGTCAATTTACATTACATATAAATATTAAACAACATTAAATATTTATAAAAAATTTCTCTTGGAGTTCAAAGTCCTTTTCTGAATCCATTTCTAAGAAACAGATTTAGGAAAACTTTCCCCAATCAAAATGCAAGACAAGTATAATTTACATATACCCAATTTTTTTTAAGGTTTTTAAAGGGAAATTTCTTAACACCAGAACCCAGTACTAAATACACAAACATATATATATATGTATATATGTATATATGTGTGTGTGTGTGTGTATATATATAACTAGAGTTCAGAAAAAGAATATATTGATCAAGTGTGGCAAATTAAATACAGTGGACATCATAGAAAATAGCAGCAATGGCAGATAATGGTAGTTGAAGGAATGTAAACAAATAATTGTGGAATTAGGAATCAACACAAATCATAATAATTTTACACAAAATTTAACTAATGTACAGCAACTGCCATAACAAGTTGACTAAAAGAAAAAAGATTAAGAGCAATTAACCAAAAGTAGTTTCAAGTAATTTTCATTTGAAGCACTGAACTTCCTAATATTACTATCATTTACCACTCCAAGTTTTTATTTACACCATTACCATGACTTACTTAAATCAAAAAAATTAACTCAATTCCAAACTAACACTTTCTATCACCTACCTTTACTATCTATCAGTATTTATTTAATAACAGCTAACATTTCTATAGGCGTGTTAAGAAGATTACAAATATCTTTTATCTTACATTTGAGAAAACTGAAGTATCAGGCTAAATGAATTGCTCAGGGTCATAGAGTTAGTATATGTCTGAGACTATAGGCCTCTAAAATCAAGTCTTCTGGATTCCAAGGCCAGCACCCTCCCCACTATGCCATTTTGCTGCTCCTTTTTCTAGATCTATATGCCACTGTTATTTCTGAAAGGTCTGAATTCCCTCTACTACTCAATAAGTGTCTCCTCCACCTTATACTTCACCTTTTCTTCCATCAAAATAAAGTTATAACTAACTCTTCCCAACAAAGATAGAGACACTGAGAAGGTATAGTCCTCCTTCTTTTATTAATACATGACAAAGCAATTATTACCTTCTTCCCTCATTATCTGAAATTTGCTAGACCAACTACATTTTTACTTATTTTCCAAAATTCTATTTCCAAAATATTTTTAGTAGTCTTTTGTTATTTACAACTTGTCAGATATTTCAAGACATACAAATTAATAGAATGTTGGGAGTTAAATAGGATGTAAGAGATCATCTAAGAGAAATGTTATGATACAGTTGGAAGGTACTAGACCTACAGTCAAGAAAGAAAGGGATTCAAATTATTACTTTTAACACTTATTAATTATACAATCATAGACAAGTCAGTTGCTTCTGTAAGATGGGAACAATAATATCTATAACTTTTCCCAAAGAATAAGTTATAAATATCAAACACTACAATCTATGCAAAGGATTTTGCAAACTTTAAGGGAGGTGTTAACAAATCCACAGCTCTGCTGTATGCAGAATACTTTTTTTAAGTTTACAATTTGATCATAATTTCAAAATCAAGCCATTATTTCTATAAAAATTATTCATCAAATTTTCCAATCTATATCTGCCATATTTGGAGGGAATGTATAAATTATATGAAACTTGGATAAGCAGCAATCATTAAATTTCATTTTCATCATAACTATGCTTATTTTCACAAAGCATAGTGTAATAAAAAGAGACATTGGATTTGAAATCAGAGAACCTTGACTTGAATTCCAGTTTTGCTGGGATTTACTACCTGAGTATGCTTGAGTAAGAAACAAGCTTCCTGAATCTCACTGAAATGTAAGGGTTAGACCAGAAAAATCTCTAATATTTATTTCCACCTCTTAATCTGTGATCCTATCACTGAGAATGAATTGTGAATCATTTGACTATTCCCCAAAATCCAGAAACCAAAAGAAAAATATGATGTATCATATAACAAAGTGAAATTAAAGTACTTCACTAACCTCATTAATCAGGAACTGGAGCTGGATTACTGCAGCACCACTGTCATGCTGGCAATAGCATTCTACTCCTGGACGACCAAAACTGTGATTAATGCTATTAAGGATTTTTTTGTTGAGAAAATGACAAAAGATATAAAAGGTAACTCGAGATACATATCTAGTTACCCGTTTATGTAGTATTATAAGATTTAGATTACAGATTATTAATTGTATATTCAACTAATTGGTAAGTTTTCTCTTGTTTAGAAATCAAAGGGTAGCTAGGCAGAGAGAGAGCCAGAGCCTGGAGTCAGGAAGAGTCATCCTCATGAGTAGTTCAAAACCAATCTCAGATTCTTACTAATTAATTGTGACCCTAAGCAAGTCACTTAAACTCCGTTTGCCTCAGTTTCCTCAACCCCTCAAAGAGTCAGACATGACTGAAACAAAAAGAAATCAAAATTAAGTAATGCACCATAAGTAAGCCTTTTCTAAAAATCAGTGCTCTACAAACACAAATGATATGCTTTAATCTTTAGAAATATAAATAAAATATTTAAATGGTTTTCCTCTGGCTACAAAAAATGTTACTTTAGCACCTTGTCCCATATATAGCAATGATGGAAAATAACTATTTCAACAAACAATTATTAATTTGTGATCTATCCTTTTTACTCTTTTTTTGTTAAACCCTACAGAAAAAGACCTAGTAGTCACTGAAGGGTAGACAAAGTAGTTTGATCACTCATAGTCCCCAAGGTATCTGTTCTAATTTGTCTGGGTTGAGTCCCATCAAATGGAATCCTATCTTTGGTTTACTCAATAAACAGGATCCAGAAGTATGAGCTTTGTCTTTGTTCCCTTCATTAAAGTTTGTAATGAGAGGAGAACAAACTAACAAAACCCTAATTGAGATGGCTTATGTTTTTTTAAGTTCATATTTTTAGCTTAAAGTTGTGCTATTTATTAAGGTAACACAAAAAGAAGGAACTGTAACGAGGAAAAATTGAGTTTAAATATTATACCTTAATAATAAGATAAACATAAATAAATTAAAATTTTAACTGATTATGATTCTTTTCCTTTAATAAACTTTAAGCCAAGGCTAGGGTAAACCATTGGGAAATCAACTCCTACAAAAGCTTAAATGGTGTTAGAAGTATCAATGGATAAATTTTAATTCTAAAAGCAATGAAGACTTATGAATAATGTGGAAAATTTAATAATGCTTAATATCAGACTCAAATCAATGGAGTGTATGAAGGTACAAAATGTAAAAATTACATGAATACTGAATAAGGAATTATTTGTAGTGATACTTTCCCCAGTAGCAAAAATTTTAAATAAAATTCAGATATAATAGTATCCTTACAACCTAGCATGATAAGGTTTTTTTTTAGGTTTTTGCAAGGCAAATGGGGTTAAGTGACTTGCCCAAGGCCACACAGCTGGGTAATTATTGTTTGAGACTGGATTTGAACCCTGGTACTCCTGATTCCAAGGCTGGTGTTTTATCCACTATGCCACCTAGCCACCCTGCATGATAAGTTTTAAAGCAAAAAATATCCAAAACAAATCAATGTATCCTTTGATGTTTAGTGACTTTAATGTAAACTATACTAGAGGGATGGATGACCAAAAAAAAATTTAAAAATATAGCTTACCTCACAGGGTTGTCATGAGAATTAAATAAGGGATTTGTAACATGTTTAGCACAGAGTCTAACAAAAAGTAAGTAATAAATACCTGTTTCCTTCCTTCCTTCAGTATTTTGAAAAAAAAAAGAAGTCCAAGTTTTGCGGAAAAATCTCACCTACATTGTGATCTTTTTTTCAAATTGAGTATATGAAATTGCTAGACAATGGCAAGCAACAGTCAATATCACACACACACACACACAAATGAAACTAGCTAAATCTTAAAAATTAGGAAA
Organism: Macrotis lagotis; assembly: GCF_037893015.1. Classification (NCBI taxonomy): domain Eukaryota; kingdom Metazoa; phylum Chordata; class Mammalia; order Peramelemorphia; family Peramelidae; genus Macrotis; species Macrotis lagotis. Next base: position 161,324,495 of record NC_133662.1, on the reverse strand, counting down.
TGACTGGTTACTAATGATGAAGCCAATTCCAAATCAGTTATGTACAAGACCATCTAGAAATTCAGGAAATCTATGAATAGACATTTTCTGAGAATAATGTTTTGAAATGCTCAAAATAAACATATATGATTACAAAGGAAATCAATTTTATCAAAATTTAGTTATCAAAATAAAATTTTTTAAAAGCTCACTGTTAACAAAGATAGAATTAAAATGAGAAGTTAATTGCATGCAATTACAAAAGATTCAAACAAACAGCTTTAAATTATGAAGAAAAAGAAATATAAAAGTGTACTTATTCATAATCACCTATTAATAAAGATACTCCTCTAAATGTCACCATTGCTTAAAAGGATCTAATAGCTGTAAATTAATTACAATAGACTCCCAAAACTCCCCACCAAAAAAACCCCTCAAAACTAACTTAGCCAGAAGACACTTAGAGCTCTTTTCCAAGCAGAAAATATGAAAACCACAGTCAATGTGTATAAACTCATTTATAGAATATTCCAGTTATGACTATGCCTTAGGATGTTTCAGTTTTTAAATGTCTGAAAATAGCACCGAGAAAAAAGGAAATGCCTCAGAAAAACATGTTTTATTACAAACTATTATCATATATTTAATTTTTCTAGGTTTCACACAATTAAGGGTAATACAGAAATAAGCCATCATATTTAACTCAAAAGTCTACTTACTTAAATAAAAGCCTACTTTGCAATGAGATGTTTTCTTTCCTCCAATAACAAGAAAAACCTTTCCAACTCATTTCTTAGGTAGCAGAACAAAAACCACCAAAAAAATGCCATTTCGGATGAATATTGACAAAAAAAAATAGATTGCCAAAAGTAATGGTTTCTTTTTTTCCTCCAGTACTGCTTTTTACCACCTCTTAAGATGGGAATAATGAATAATGACTGCAGGACTACTCTTCCTACTTCTTTTTAAGTAGTAGGCTTAAAGTTTCAATAGGAATTAATTGAGCTATCTATTCTCTAGTGTAGGAAGATCCACCTGCCTTGCTTGGAAATCACATAATGTAAAACCTAGAAGAAACTGCAAAGATCACCTTGTCCAACCTATACCTGATCAAGAATCCCTTTCATAACATCTAAAAGCAGGGATAATCCAAATGCTACTTAACCTCCAAGAGGTAAAACATACTACCTCTCAAGACAGACAATTTCATTTCTAATCATTAGGAAGTTTTTTTTCCCAGAAGTATATCCATTTTCAAATAATTTATTTAAAAAAAGCAACATGCAAACACATCACATGATTTTCTTTTTTAAAAACTTCATAAATATTGAAATAACATGTAAGTACAAGCTAATTCATTACTGATTAATTATTGAGTTAACTGTAATAGAAATACCAATATTAGCATTCAATAATATATGGTAAGAATCTAAATGTGATAGAAATAAATTAGGAGCTAGATATCATATAATTGTATTTATCATTAAATAGTTCTATAAGAGGTAAATATTTGTCATAAATACACCTGAGGGGGCGGCTAGGTGGCGCAGTAGATAGGCCACCGGCCCTGGAGTCAGGAGTATGTGAGTTCAAATCTGGCCTCAGACACTTAATAATTACCTAGCTGTGTGGCCTTGGGCAAGCCACTTAACCCCATTGCCTTGCGAAAAACTAAAACAAATAAAGAGACACCTGAAATTAACTCAGATTACTATATTCATGTGGATCTATGATTATGTCACGTTTGCTATTCTTTCAAAAGATACAGATCACAACTCATCAATACCTCCCCATCCCACATGACTGCTTCATATCCAACCAAAAATTCCTAGGGAGTTTACTAAAAAACTGGAGGTCTTTCTTGCATTCTTCTAACATTTGCAAAGATTAAAGATCGGAAGCTTCTGGCTATTCCAATATTCCTTTTCTTCTTGCCATAATTTCTTAATGACTTATTTTACTCCAGGTCTTTTTCAAAGTTCCTCATTGATTATAAACAGCAGCCTTGTTACATCCATCATTGACCTGAGTTACCTATCTTTATTTTTTCAGAGACTTGTATTTCACAATTTGTTGATATAATAACATCTGGTGCTAAAAAAGAAATTGACATTATCAAAGGGGGTTTGGGATCATCAAAGAAGTTTTGTAATGTTCCAGAGGCAATTCAAGCTGTTTTCTCCTTTTACCGTGGACAGAGTATTCTATCTGCACTATCTGCTCCAAATGTATAGTCCATAAGTTTTCCATTCAAATTCATTTTTCATCCCATTTAGTTTTTTCTTTACATATGTTCAAGTTAAACATGTAAGTGGTTATGTATCTCTTTTCGAGAAGGCTCTGCAATATCCTGAAGTTTGATGTAGTCAGGATGGTGTCATTTGCAGGTAGGAACATCCAGCGACTTCCAGTATCCAAAGAGAGTCACTCTTTAAGATTTTGTTTCTGATCTCTTCTAATACAATGATTAATAGTTTTGTAGGAATACATCTCCATTTTTAATATCTTACCAGCTTGTTTATGAACATAGTCCTTGAATGAGATTATTTCAAATAATCTTAAAGGATACTGCTAAACTAAGTCAATGAGAAATTTACTGGTAGAAAAGAATCTTTATAATTCTACCAAATCAAATGCTTTTTTTTCAAAATCAACAATTACATAGTAGAATCTTATAATCTCTCCATCTCTCCATCAATTATGAAATAATAAAGATTTGGATCATTATGGGATATTGTTTTTAAAAGCCTGTTTGTACCCTCCTAGTTGAGAATGCCCTTATTTCATGTGTAAATGACTAGAACAAAAATTGTATAAAATTGGAAAAAAGATAAATTAGGTCAGTAGTTATGGTTTTCTTAGCTTTCTCTTTTGAGGATGTTAATATGACTGGCAATTTTTTTCCGCATGCATACATTACATTCCTCTACATCAGATATTTTGTTATTTACATACATTCTAACTGCTTTTCCCAATCCTGTTCAATGATGGCCATTTCTACCACATCTTTAAAACACATCCACGACTGTGATATATATATTTATATTTGGTAGCTCCCATTGTCTCTGATAATGTAAATAACTAATTTTCTAGTAATTCTTTCACATCTTTTGTTTTCCTTCTATTTTTGTCCCTTCATTTTCATCCTTATTATGCCCTTTGCATGCTTTTGCACATTTGGATCTCATGCCAAGATTTTACTTTCTCTCTGCTAAATAAAATAACATTGTTTATAATCAATCACCAAACTTCATAAGAATAAATAGCAATAAGTAGCAATCTTAAGTAGCATAGCTTTTGGCTGACATATCTGTCAGTTTGATAAATAATCAAATAAGTTAGATAGTGCAGAGGACAGAGCCTTGACCTTGGAGTCTGGAGGACAGGAATTCAAATCTGGTCACTTGCTAAGTGTCCTTGGGCAAGTCACTTAACCCTGATTGCCTCCTATCAGGACTATCTCCAGTTGTCCTGATTTGTATCTGGCCATTGGACCCAGATGGCACTGGAGGAGAAAGTGAGGCTGGTAACTTAGCACAACACATCCTTCTCAATCAAATCAAATTCATGTCTTTGTCATGAAATCACCTCCCTGATGTCATGGTCTTTGAAAATGAAGGACATTAAATAATCAAATGTTTGCTAAGATTTGGCTCTTTTGAACTTCTTGTTGTGGCAACAGGTTACTTGTGATTAAATATATATATAAAAAATTTATTAAAATCACTGTTGATGTTATTTAGAATATCTCTTCCCATTTCTCAAATCCGAATGCCTATTAAAATAGTTCTGCATTGAGCTATTTCAATTAGATATCTTCTTTTTCTTCTTTCTTTTTGCTGATTCTTATCTTTGTTCTGAAAAAGCAGATTTATCACTCAGTAAACTCGGCCAAAAAGCAATTTAATATTTTTAATGTGAACTAAATTCAGAGAGGAGATTTGGGTTCAAGTCTATCGTCTAACAGGCACTGGTTTTGGAAATTCAGGCAAATCACTTAATCTCTATATAAGTTAGTAAGTATAAAAGTTACAAAATACTTGCTGATTTGCATTGTAAAGTAGTTTCCTTACTCAGAGCTACACAATTAAAACATTTGTGAATGTGTGATGTTGTGAATGTGTGATTTCATTCATATGAATAATTTTTTACACTGTTGCAAATATGACCTACCAATTCTTTTTCTAAAGAAAGTCCCATGCCCTTAAAGGTGTAAGTCTTAAGTCTTCTCTATAATCTTCAAGTTTTTGCTATTTCTTTTTTTCCTAAACTTTACATTCTTTAATTTTTTTTAATGTTCACCTTTTCTCATCTTTGTACTTAAGTTAGCAAATTATGACAATTTGAAGGGTCTAATCAAGTCAGAAAAATTTCTCTACTTCTTTATGGTAACATTTTGGCAAATACTTAGCAGAACTACAATACAGATTACAAGATATCTCATGAAATAATATTTTTTGTGATTTATTCTCCCATTTTTCTGTATCTTCCTTCTTTTTTTTTCCAGTTTTGTTAATAGCAAGAATATCAAATATATTTCAAGAAAATCAACTATGATTCAGTAACTTTATACACTTGGTCAATGGACAAAGATCTTTCACTTAAAAGCATCAAAATTAAAGTTGATAAAATAATGCAAATCTTCATTAAATTAAAGTTAATACAACATGACTCAACACCCTCTGTTCTTTTTACTACACTTAGCAGCTGTCATTATTGAAATAGAATGAATTTACCCAGCACTGCATGATGTTTTGAATTTTTCTTTGTTTCAGGCTGATCATAGCTAAAAGATTCATCAACTGGCCAGACTACTGGTGATGAGCCTCCCTGTACTTCACTGGACTGCAATTCTCAGACTTTCCAGAATGATAGAACCTGACAGGGCTTACACCCCACTTCAAATTCACCTAAGGTCATATTCACAGTATGATGAGGTACCACGTAAGATCCTGTGGAAAACATTTTTAAAAATATATAGCTATACAGACACTTAATAATTACCTAGCTGTGTGGCCTTGGCAAGCCACTTAACCCCATTTGCTAATATATATATATATATATATATATATATATATATATATATATATATATATATATGTATATGTATATGTATATGTATATGTATATGTATATGTATATGTATATATGTATGTATAGCCATAGTTAGTCTATCAAAAGTAGCCATGGGGGTTAGCTAGGGGGATGGATAGAATACCAGCTCCTGGAATCAAGAGGATCTGAGTTCAAATCTGGTATCAGACATTTAATAACTGCCTAGTTGTGTGACTTGGACAAGTCACTTAACCCCATTGCCTTGAATACATTTTTAAAAGTACACACATTCAGTCTTAGATAAAACAACAGATTTTTAAAAACAATATCAGTATGAAAACAGTAACAAATGAAGAGAAACTCTTTGAATAACTTTTCTCTCTTTTTTTTCTCCTTTTCAAAAGGAAGGGGAAAAAATACCCTAGAAGGAAATCAATTTAGCACAAAAGTACTGAGGAGTTGATATCACTAGACTGATAGTTACCTTTGGCAGGACCTTGCTGTGAAAAAGCAGAGTGACAATCATTACAAGAAAAGATTATGTACTTTTTTTTTAGGATTTTGCAAGGCAAATGGGGTTAAGTGGCTTGCCCAAGGCCACACAGCTAGGTAATTATTAAGTGTCTGAGACCGGATTTGAACCCAGGTACTCCAGGGCCGGTGCTTTATCCACTATGCCACCTAGCCGCCCCAAGATTATGTACTTTTAAGGACAGAATTAATTATTCCCTATAACAAAAACCTAATCAAGAGAGGCTTTAAAAATCAAGTCAATCCACATATTTGGAAGGAAAATGATGGGGAAGAAGAACTATTAATTTATTAGTAATGAAAGAAAGTAAAAAATATGGTAATTCTTTAATAATAAATCTAGAACAAATAACAGTTATACTCAGATATATATATAAAATTCACCTGGATATGTACATATTTTCTTTTTTTAGTAGACAATTTTCTTTTTTTTTAATTTTAAGTTTTTATTTATTTAAGGTATCCACTGGGCCACCTAGCAACCCCCTACATATTTTCAACAATCAACAAACTAGTTTCTATGCAATTTCTCAATTATCATAAGCTGTCTCTGTAGCCTATTTCCCACAATTTTTATTCAACAGTTTAAATCAAGGAAACATTTATCAAGCATCTACTACAATAAAAATAATTTTGGTAGGTGAAGGAGGTAACAGAAATATTAATTTATGGGGCAGCTAGGTGGTGCAGTGGATAGAGCACTGGCCCGGGAGTCAGAAGTACCTGAGTTCAAATCTGGCCTCAGACACTTAATAATTACCTAGCAGTGTGGACTTGGACAATCCACTTAACCCCATTTGCCTTGCAAAAACTAAAAAAGAAAAAAAAATTTAATTTATATAGTTATAGGGACTATGACCTATAATGAGTAAGAAATATAAGATCTCAACATTTTAGAAATTTTTTAAAAAGAGCTGCTTCAAAGACATATCTACTGTGATAAAGCAATACCTATATATCTCATGATGTAAAAACAAATATTAAATACCAAGCAAATTTAAAGTACCCAAAGCACTAACCCTAATTTAGAGAAAATAAGTAGTAAAGGAAGTAAGCAGTAAAACATCTTAGCCCCAAAACTAAACTATCCAGGTTATACCAGTATTATCTATTTTAGGGAAAAATAAGTAGAGTGGGCAACTATTAAAACTATTTTTAAAGTTTATCTTCTGCCAGTTCCTGACTTAAAGAAGCATTTTATTCTAAACAAAATTGAAAAAAAAGAGGAAGGTACAGATAAATGTGAGAACAAATCACAGGGAAGATTATTTATGAAATATCTGGCAAGTGGCAATGAATGTCTGATAATTATTTGCAAAAAGGATACCACAAAAGTAATTTTTGTATATATGAACCAACATTAATTGCTGCGGGCAAAAAAGGTAGAAAGAAACGTGAATGTTTACATTCAAAAAAAATCTACAAAAGCTTATACTAGATTTATGAAATAAAATATCTAAACCAAGACACAAAAGTAATGATTTTCTAAAATTAAGGAAACAAGATTGAGTTTAAAAGTTTTACTGTATATGGAGACAAAATTAATACATTATTAGGAATGATTACAAAATTGTTCCAAATAATATTCAATTAAATATGAAAGCAAATAAGAATAAGTACATCAGTATATTAGTTTTAATACACTAATACCACCAAACCTCTTTCAAAACTACCAGGAACAGAAAAAATTCCTAACAGCAATTATTCTTCACATGAAACTACAAATCATTAAAGAAGATTCTTATCTCCTTCCTTAGAACTACTGTCTTAACACTAATACTTAATGTTCAAACAACTTTTGAAAGAGTCAATGACAAAATCATCAAAAAACCTCTCCCAAACACACATCGATGTACACATAACCAAAGCTGTCTGATTTAAGCTACACATGTAACTACCTTATATGATCTTCAATAGATATATTTATTCATTAATAATTAGCTACTTAAGTCTTTATTTAATTACTATATTAATTACTGAATGACCACTATGTTTTTTTCCTCTATATATGACATGATTGTTCATTCTGAAGATCTGGAACTATACTGTACCTTACATATAATAAGCTATGCCATCCAATTGTAAAGCATACACCATTCAAATTTATCCAATTTACTAGAAAATTTTAAACCATTTTTCCATGACTTGTTATCTCCTAAGAAAATTAGCAATTAGTTTTAATTTATTTAATTTTATATACAAAAATAGTTATTAAAAAAGCATGTGAAACATTAAATAAATTCTTATAAATATTCATATAATAGATCTGGAGTTGGAATTACAGGATTACAGTTTACCATCCTCACTTTACAGATGAAAAGACTGAAGCTAAGCAACACAGATGAAGAAATTAAGGCTAAGCAATATTAAGTTACTTGATCAAAGTCAAACTGTAGATGGGATTTGAATCCAAAACCTCTGACTCTAGAGAGGGTGCATGTTCTACTATATTATGTTTTGTTTTTACATCATATTCATTTCCAAATATGTTCTTCACCATGCCCTACCCAGTGAACTTCCTATGGAGATAAAAAAATTTTCAAAGAAAAATAGTTCAGCAAAACAACTCATCAAACTTGTGATACAGCACATGCAATCTTCCATACTCTTTATCTACTCCTTCCTCCCTCCATTAGCTCTGATATGAATACAGGAATATGCATTTTCTCAGCTATCCTCTAGGGCCAAGCCTAGCAAAGAATACATACTTCAGAAATTTCAAGATTTCATGAGAAAAACACACAGAAGTCAATATTAGTGATCAAACATTTAAGAATATAGATAAAATAAGATAAACCAATGGGACTACTGAGTCACAATAACTGAAAGCTAATAATAAATCTTCATATAAAATTAAATCAACCAAGAAGCATTTACTACCAAGCATTCACTAAGATGCCAGCAAATGTACTAGGTTCTAGGGACAGAGATGACTAGAATAAGACATTGTACTTATAAGAAGCTTCCATTCAACATAATTTCATGGAAATTAATAATTAGCATTTATTTTTTACCAGAGAAAAAAATTCTAAAAGGAAATTCAAAATGAGTTAAATTGGAGTAAAAAAAACTAAGTTAAATATAGACAACCTTTTCACAAAAATGAGACTTTACTAGTGCTGTCAGCTTTTTGATTCATTTCATGAATTCAATACAAATTTAAATGAAGCATGATTAAGGAAGGAAGAGGAACTTCAACTTTTAGAAGCATTTTCCTATTCCTTATCTTTTAATGATTACATGGTTTCAGAAACAAATATTAGTTTTATTAATACAATTGCATACATAAAAAAATACTGATTTGAAGATAAACAATTGGTTTCAAATCCTAACTGCCACATAGTGGAACATCAACAAGTCAAATAATTTCTCTTTAATATAGTTTTCATATTATAAAAAAAGAACTAATAATGTCTGTCTACACACATCAATGATAATCATGAGGTACAATGTGTTATAGTGAACAGAAAACCTAACAAAGAGAGAGCAAGAAGTTGGTTCAAATCCTTTCAATAAATCTGTGTAACCCTGAACAAATCATTTAATCCCTCAGTATCCTAGATCAGAGGTAGCAAATAGATAACCTGCAAGAAAAATGTAGCTCACAACACTCCCAAGAGGCTCCCAATCACAACACTCCCAAGAGGCTCCCAAACCAGATAAAAATACAATTTGGAAATATTTAATAAAATACACTAAAATACAAAAAACTGTAGATAAATATGTGATTTTCTAAGTCATTATGAAGCTACAAGGATCCTTATGTATGGTCTAGCATCTTCCCCCCTCGTTTTTGTTTGAGTTTCAGGCCATTATCTAGACAACTAGAAGGCTTTTAAGTGACAAAACAGTTTAGATTGATAAGAATTACCTGGAATCCCTACCCTACACTAATGTAATCACATTTCTTTCAACAGAAGAAAAAAATCTACTTAATAGTGCTTTACTGAGGATTAAAAATGATAATTACATGTAATTCTTTAAAAGCAATATAACAATAAATATTTCAAAATGGAAACAATAATTAAGTAGATATTTTTAGTTCTTTTAAATCAAATTGTAATGTCAGATGTAAAAGAAAAACTAAAGATTATACAAAGATTATACACTTATTTCTAATCTTCTTTAGTCCATTCATCACTTGGACTATGGCAGGAGAGATATTGATAAACTAGAGAATACCCAAAAGAGGGCAATCAGGAAAGTAAAGAAACTCAAATCTATGCAAATGATACCATTTATTGAAGGATCTTGGGATGCTCAATTTGTAAAAGGAGAATAGAAGTTTATAAATATTTAAAGAGTTGTCAAAGGAACAAAAGATTCAAAACAGCTCACAAGTCAGTCAATGAGCATTTATTAATCACTTACTATAATCGATGATAAATAAATAAATTTAAAGTTCACGTAAGAAAAAAACTTGATAAAAAGCACAGGCAAAAGAAAATAAAATGAGCTGCCTCCAAAGATGGTAAATTAATGTTAAATATTTTGTTAGTCATAAAATACTGGTTAATCTCTTTTCAATCTTAAATAGAAAAAAATAAAGCATGCCAACTTTCCAGTGTCCTTCCTGGATACTATCTCCTTCCTGGATTTTCATAGTATTGCTCTTTCTTGATTTTCCCATCTGTAGGATAACCACACTGCTATTTCCTTTGCTGTATCATGTACCATTCTCAAGTCACAGGAATTCTCCAAGACTCTATTCTGGCCTTCTATCTCTATTCCCTCTCTGTGATCTAATTCCCATGAGTTCAGTCTTAAATGTCCAACAGGGTGAAGAGAACATGAGCCTGGAGTTGAGGAGAGAAACTAAGGATGGATACATAAATTGGAATGCTTGATATGGAAAAAAATAACACATACACACAAACTACACCCTCTCCAATATTGCTAATAGATCCCTCCAAATGTGGAATGGACTGCCTCTTAGAAAGGGTGGTCTGCCCTACTTTGAAGGTCTCCAAACAAATCTTGGACAACTACTTGTCTTGCATGTTTATGCATGGATTGGACAAGAGAATCAATTAGGTGCCTTCCAAATCTCAAATCTTGTGATTTCTTTCCGTTTCAGTCAAATTCCTCCAGAGAATTTTCTGCATTCATTATCTTCATTTTCCCATCTCTCAACACTTTCTGACACATAGCAATCTAATTTCCAATACTACTACTCAAATGCAAGTATTTTCTGATTATCAACAATCTCAACTACTAAATTAAATGGCATTTTCTCAGTGTTCATCTTATTTTATCTCTGGAGATTTTTATACTGACAGCCTTGACTGACTCTTGCTCTATCAGCCTCCCTCACTACAGTGGGACAGTTGCTCGTTGGACCATTACCTATCCAATCATTACCTAAGTAAATCCAGCCACTGGAGTTTGATGACTGAGAGAATGAGGTTGATGACTCTGTGCAACTCTGCCTTACTTAAATCCAAAATATGTCATTCAAAAGGCAAGACATCACTTGAGATGTCATTGGTCCTCTTTAAAAATGAAGGACAAACTGCCACCACCTAGTAAATCAGTCAGGTTCACAACCTCAGTCATTTGTTATCTCTCTCTCTCTTACCGATATTTAATTAGCTACTAAATCTTACTCATTTAAATCTCTCTCATCTGTTCATTTCTCTCCCCTCATACAACAATCTAGTTCAGACATTCACCACTTCTTGCTTGGACTATGGCAATATCCTCATGTTCTGGCTCAAGTTTCTTACCTTTCCAATCCATTCTCCACAAACGCAAAATTAATACTTCTAAAATATAGGTCTGACCATGTTGTAACCTAGCTCAAAAATCTTGAACTGCTTAATCTAATATTTGAAGTAATCTAATATTTGAAGCAATTCACTTTATCCTCAAACTATCTTTCTATTTAATATATTATTCTTTCCTTCATAAACCATGTTTCAGTCACACAATCCTATTACGCCAAACTCTTATTCTACTCTCATCACCATATCTTGCATAGGTCCTATGCTTAGAATGCATTCCTTCCTCCTCTTACCTTCTTAGAATACCTCTCCTTACTTCCAGTTTAGTGCTTGCTTCTTCCTCATATTATATACTTATGAATAGGCTGTACTCAGGCACACTCCCAGCACATCAAATAGAATATAAGTTCAAGGGCAGGGACCATTTAAGTTTTTTACTTGTATGCCTTGTGACTAGTATATAGCAGACATTTAATATTTCTTAGTTTAAGGATATTATAATTAATAAATGGTTCATATGATTCAAAGAAAAGGTATAAGAAGAAAACCATTTCAATGGAAGGAGAAAATGTGCAGAAAGCCACAAATTAATCAGAAATTTAACATTTCACATTTAACATTTCTTTGCATAGTTGAGATAGCTTAGAAATCTCCAGATATGCCACTAACTATTCTTCAGCTATAAAAGGGACACAATATCACAAATTAAACCCTTTAAACTACTAATAAAATATAAACATAGTAAATTGAGCAGAGTTACATAAGAGTCTGAGAAATAAACATTATATCTATATATCTAAAAAACTATATATCCTGTTCTTCCACTTTTCAACATATCAAATTGATAAATTATTTCAATGCTTCTTTAAAAGTTCATTATTTTATCAGTATAGATACTCCTAATGATTTCATAGGTGGTCAGGAGTTACTGTGGTTAAAGAAAAAATAAATCATCAAAGAGCTTATATCCTAGTGATTGACTGGCCTTTCAAACTAATCATCTAAGTTCTTTCGAGAAAAGACAAAGTATTTCTAAGTTCATAGGTATATAGAACTAGAAGTGGAAGACATTTAAGTAGTCATTTCAGTCAACACACTCATTTTACGAATTAAGAAAACAGAGGTCCAAAACTGTTACAATTTGCCCAAGGTCACAAAAGTAATAAGTAGCAGAAGAAGAACTTAAACTAAGGTCCTCAGACTCAAAGTAGGACTTTAGTGGCATATTTTAACATAAAGCAAATAATTAGTTCACAACAGTTCAAAGTTGAAAGAAATCTCAATGACCATCTAGTCCAATCCACACTTAAAAAGAAATGCTCTCCATAAAATATTCAATAATGTTGAAGAAAAGACCTAGAAAAAAGTCTTTTTCTCTACTACCTCCCAAAACAACCCACTGTACTTGTGGGAAAAGTCTTTTTTAAAAGTTTTCCCTTACCTATTATCTACTTCTGCTCTTTAGGACAAAGGTGAATGGATCTAAATTCTTTCCTTACATGACAACCTTTCAAATACTTAAGACATGATTGTTATATCCTCCACTAAGCTTTATCTTCCCCATTTGCTTCAAATGATCCTCATCCAGCACAAATACAAAGCTTTTCACCATACTAGTTTGTACTCCAGAAACTCTTAATGTACTTCCTAAAACATGTCACCTAACTATGTGGGAAATACTAACAAAAGTTTTGCTTGAATAGTATACCTGTTGGAAAATCAGTCTTTTACATCTAGAATGTACAGCAAAAATATATTGGCAAAATCAGAAAGCAGAAATAGGATTAATAATCTTATCAAAATATCCTGACAAAGGACCTCAAAAAAAAGTATAAGCTTCAACTGATTACAATTATAACTCCTCCTGCATACTAGATATATTTCAATAAAAACAGTGAAAAAACTCAAAGTATCCCCCAATTGTCTTATAACTGCACTATCATTTGTACAGCATGAGTCTGAACTAAAGTTTGACAATAATTCATTTGTATTGTTAGCTAAATGTTGGTTGTTATTAATAGATAATAGCTATGGTTGTTATTAATAGATAATAACACAATAACATAGTATAAAGCAAATACACAGGACATACATTTGTAAATAAAAAGTCTTTCCTATTAACTCAGACTAGAAGAAACTCTGAATAGAAATTATATTTTCTATAAAATGTAATCTTCAAAATGTAATCACATGTAATCTTCAAAAAAGATAGGAAGGAGTTTGGGAAAACTTTACCAAAAAATATATTTTATTTTTCTTTGGATGAACCAGAAAACATATTTTTCTTCCATAGCATTTTTTTCTTCCAAATACAACTAAATAACCTAAAATATTTTCTTTAAATTTTACATAATATATAAAAAGTATTTAGAAGAGTATTTATTCATTGACTCTTCAGATTGACAAGAGTAGAATATCACTTTTTAAATATTCAAATTTAAAACCCCAGGATTCATTTAAGATAATATTCAACTTTACTATCTAACAACAGTCACTGTGAATGCAGCTCTTTAATATTTGCAAAGAATTTGGCTTATAGCACATTTGATCACAATCAACCACCCCTGTAAGATAAAAACCGAAGGCACTATAATTTCTAGAGAAAACTAGACTTCACAAGATCACATAGCTAGAAAAGCATCAAGGTGGGAAATGAACTCTTAAGTCTCTACTGCTTAATATTCACTGCATCATGATGTTACATTAATAAGTACAACAAAATTTAGGAAACTAATAAAATAAAAAATGTTATTTTTTCTTTTAATAAAAATTCTTCAACCTGAACTCCTGCAAAAGATAAAATGTTGAACACTTTACAAACAGATGCTACTATTTCCATTTTTCTTCTTAAACTTCTACTCCTTTTAAAGAAAGTTGTAAACTACACAAACTTAACTTTATGTTCATGTTTAAGGACTGTAAACCACAAACGAAAACAGCAAGCCACACAAATCAGCAAGATACACAAAAATATCCAGACTAAAGTCCCTCTACTGAGCACCTGATTTTCACTTTCTGCTGCTTAGAAGCAGAGAAAGATTAGAGGAAATAACATCCGATTTTAAAAATTAAAATGAAAGGATACAGTCTTAAAGCACCAGTCTGAGTTCCAACTGCCAGGATCTTCTGCACAGGATCAAATGCCAAAGCTGAGGGTTGATAGGGGAATCCATGGCGAACAGTCTTGGGATAAGCAAGTGCCGAAATCAACAGCAAAAACAGACAAATAGAAAAAGGGAGGGAGAGAGGGAAAATTCATTATCATATGTTAGAAAAGAATATGTCTAGTTTTTAAAAAAAAAAAAAAACGAACACAATCATTGTCTCAAATACCTATTCATGTTCTGAAACAGAAGTTGAAGGCTGGCAAAAAACCAACAATATGTGAAATTGTGATTTTTTTTTAGCTTAATGTCTCAGATGTTATGCCCTGGAACATCTTCCCTTTAGGTATCTTCCCTCTGGAGTGGCAAAAAATGCCTGCCATTTAAGTCACAGAACATTTTTATACAAATAAAAGAAAACTGAAGACTTTTAATAAAATGGCCAATTGTAAATGGAATCATTAAAATTATTAAAGAGAAATTGAAGAACAAGTTCTGTTTCTCTTAATCAGATTCCTTCAAGATAGAGTTTTAGAAAGGAATATATACTTTTTCTCTCTTCCCTAGGAACCTACTTTCTAAAAAAGAAATATTACTCCATTTTAGGAAAATGTCTAAAATGTACAATCTCAAACAACTCTTTCAACAATGTTTCTGTGTGATATCAGTTTATAAAAATTTAATAGCTCTAACAAGAGAATATTTATTTTAAACATATTAATGGGCTTGACTTATGTTATTCAACTCACACAAACATTAAACACCTCCTTTAGGCAAAGCACAGTTCTGGGTCCTAAAAATACAAAAACATAAAAAAGCAAAAAATAAAAAACAAAATTCCCCCATTCCATCCTCTTAATATTTAATGGGGGGGGGGGAGTAGAGAAGACTTATACAGAAATAAATACTTATGAGGTGTTTAGGGCAAAGGATGAGTCTACAGAAAAGACCACAGAAGTATTCACAAGAATTTTTAGGACAAAAGGTTGTTATTCCTCATCAAAATGAAAAGTCATCATTAACAATTTTCCTCCTTGAGGGAATCTATGTAATGGCTACCAAAAATCCATTTTATAGCTATATTTAACCTTTTCCCCCATATTTAAAAAAAAGCATTATGTATCATATGCTATAAAATGCCCTTTTTGGGGGAAATGGTATCATACTTTGATAAATATAAAGCAATCACCAAGCCTTTTACTTTAAAACTTTTAAAGGGAACATCATAACTCAACGTGAGTAAACCTAGTTATATTGTTACTTTTATGAAGTTTATAATAAAGACAGAGCAATGAGACTAAAAATATATCTGTGTGTCCTCAAAATTGTCTGTCTATATTAAGGGAATGAATGCTTATTTCAGATGATAAAAAATATCAATATTCAAATTAATTTGAATGTCTCATTGAACAAGGAACTAATTTGCTGCATCATCCTTCCTGAACTTAAGGACCCAGGCTTGTGATTATTACAGCACTTAGAGGCAAGAATCCCAGCGTTAACTTTTTACACCAATATCACAAGAAATAATTTATAAATTCAAGTTAGAAGTCATCCACACTACATTTTTAACAAAGAAAATGCAAGGCATAGGTAAATGCCAAACTGCTAATTAAATCAGGCTGCCTGTTAACCAATCTTCATTAGAAGTCATTTCCAAAGGAGGCCACAAGGGTTTCATGATTGTGTCTTATGTTTAAAAAAAAAAAAAAACAGAAAACCTTTCAGATTATTGCAATTGATGCTTCCAAATACTAACAATGGTCAGCATTATAAATGAGGCAATCTTGGAATCACTGTTGCATTAAGGAAGGGTCAGGAGAGTTCACAACAGAGAAGTTGGAGAAAATAGCCTGCTAAGAGGCTTTTAATCACAAAGTGCTTTCTAAGGTGACAGACACAGAGAGAGAAAAGTAGATAGAAAGAGGAATAGATAAATATTACATTAAATAAAGGTAAAATAAATTAGGTAAATTAAAGACAGAGATGGAAAAGTAGATAGGTGAATAGATAAATATTATAGAGATGGATAGATTAGTAGAGGAATAGATACGGATAAGTAGATAGATCAATAGGTAAATTAAATAAAGAGAAAGATGGAAAAGTAGATGAGTGGATAAATATAGAGATGGATAGATTAGCAGAGGAATAGATATTAAATAGAGGAATAGAGTAGAGGAATACATATTAAATAGAGGAATAGAGTAGAGGAATAGATATTAAGTAGAGGAATAGAGTAGAGGAATAGATATTAAATAAAGAGAAAGATGGAAAAGTAGATGAGTGGATAAATATAGATGGATAGATTAGTAGAGGAATAGAGTAGAGGAATAGATATTAAAAAGAGGAATAGAGTAGAGGAATAGATATTAAATAGAGGAATAGAGTAGAGGGATAGATATTAAATAAAGAGAAAGATGGAAAAGCAGATAGATGGATAGGTAAATGGGGGATAGATTAGGGAGAGAGATGTAGATAGGAAGATGAATAGAATAACATTATAGAGAAATGGATAGATCAGTAGGGGAATAGACAGAGATATGGATAAGCAGATAAAGGGATAGATCAATAGATCAATAGACAAATTAAATTTTAAAAAGATGGAAAAATAGATGGCTGGATAAGCAGGCATTTTAGAAAAATGAATAGATTAGTAGAGGAACAGACACAGAGATATGGATGGATAGACCAATAGCTGGGTAAATTACATAAAAACAGAGCTAGAAAAGCAGATAGATGGCTAGATAAGCAGGTGGACAGAACAGGAGAGAAGTAGATAGAAAGATGAATAGATAAACATTTTAGGAAAATGAGTAGATAAAGAGTAGATAAATGGATAGATAAGTAGACAGATCAATAGGTAAATTAAATAGAAACAGCCATAGAAAAGTAGACAGAGGGATAGAGAAGCAGGTGGATAGATGAGAGGGAGAGAAGTAGAAAGCCGAACAGCTAAGCCTTACAGAAAGGGGCCGGATTAGCAGAGGAATCAGGATAGAGGGGGGGATGAGAGTGGCTGAGGGGGAGAGAGCACGCAGAGGAGGGAGGGAGGGAGAGGGCCGGCGGGGCCGGGCCGGGCCGGGCCGGCCCCGGGGCCAGTCACCTTGCAGAGCTGGAAGTGCTCCGCCTGGAGCGTCTCCTGCACTTCGCTCTCGCGGGCCCCGGGCGGCGGCGGCGGCGGCTGCTGCTGCTGCGAGGACGACGAGGACCCGGCCGTGAGGCCGTCCAGCACCTTCCTGATGTTGAATTTCTTCATGGTCTCCCCGGCTCTCCTCCTCCGGCCGCGGGCCCGGGCCGGAGGCTCAGCGGCACGGCTGCGGGCCCGGCGGCAGCGCCGACAGGAGCGTCAGCGGGGCGGGCGGCGGCGGCTCCGCGGGGGGAGCGAGCAGGGGAGGAGGCAGGAAATCCCGCGACGCCGGGCGGGCGGGCCCAGCCTGACACTCAGGGACGGAGCGAGCCAGGCCCCCCGGCCGGCCGCCGGCCCTCCGCGGGGAGGCGGCAGCGGCGGCGGGGCCCTTCACCTGCTGCCGCCCGCTCTCACCGCGCCCTCCTCCGCCGAGTCCATGCCCTCGTCCCTCCGGGCGCCCCCTCCTCACTCTCAGTCCGCGACCCCAAGCGGACCGGACCCACCCCCGCGGCTCCTCGCCGCCCCGGCTGGCTGCGCGGCTCCTCTGCCTCCGCGCACGCCACCAACGCCCGGAGGAGGAGCAGCGGGCTCGGCCAACTGCGGCCGCCGCGGCAGCACCAGCCCCGGCAGCGGCAGCGCCAGCCCCAGCCGCGGAGCGGGGCTGCCGAGCGTGCGCATGCGCGGCCACAGCCGGCCCCCCCCCCCCCCCCCCCCCCCCCCCCCCCCCCCGTCAATTACCTCCTGCTAAACCCCAGACAATAGCCGGCGTTGAGCCTGCTGCACCCCGGGAGCCCCGAGCCCTCGATGGGGGGCAGCTGACAGACTCTACCTTGACCTCTAACAGTTGTGCCTATTACAGGCGCTTGGCTCCTTGGCTTGTTTCTGAATCTTTATTCATTTTAATGTTGCAGAAAAAAAAAAAAAGAGAACACGGAATCTCCCAAAAGGAGAACAGTAGCGATGGGTGGCAAAGGACGCTTCAATGAAAGCACCCCCCAGTCTTCAACAGGGGTACCCCCAAAATGCATTCCGCCCCCGAGCTTGTAGAATCATAGCTGCGAGGAAGCTCAGAAACCATCCAAGCCAACCCCTTCATCTAGAAACGAGGAAACTGAGTCCCAGGAAAGTCAAGGTCCAGAAGTGGGCAAGCAGGACTGGGCCGGACCAGTACCAGCGGGAGGGTGCCCCAGGAAAGCGAGGTCTCTCTGTGCTCTTTGCGGTCATTAACTCCTTTCAGACGGTTGATTCGGGGCAAGAACAGGACAGACTCCCATTCCAAGCTTTTTCCCCCCTAAATACACCCCATCCTGCCCACTTGCTGGTAGCCACGCCGCGCCGCGGGGCGCTTCCTTGGACATGTTCCTTTTTCCCTTCCCCTCACCTCTTCCCCCCAGGACGGTGAGGTGGGGAGGGGCGCACGGATGAAGGGATGCGGGTCTGGTCCAGTCCATTGCGGTTCTCCCCTCTCTACCGACATCCTCCGCCCCATGCGAACCAAAGGCACGAGGAACTTAAATTTGGAAGGTGATCGATTGACTGAGCCAACCATTGCATTCAATATGGTAAAGGGGGATGTGAACTCAAAAGAGTGAAAGGGAAATGTAAGGAAATGCATAACCACGGCTCCTGTCAGAGTCATTACTAGTAAAAAAAAGTGACCAAATACACTCCAGTTGTGTTGCTTGAGGGGGTTCTGGTCGGGAAAGGCGGGGGTCGTGACTCAAAAGTGCTTAGTAAAGCTAAGGAAAGGGACAGAAACAAGTACCTGCCCTTTCTGCCCTTTAACTGGAAGCCCTGAGCCTGGTTCATTCAATTTTTCTCTTTCCATTGGCTCATAGTTCAGGACTAATTGGCTGGGCCTGTTGGATTGGGCCTTAGAGATTTCTGGGAAACGTAGTTCTTTCAACTATTTGTCCGGGACGGGGAGGGAAGCTATTCTGTAAGCAGAATCTAAGCTTTCCTGAAACTGTTTTTTCATTTGTAAAATGAAGGGGTTGGATTAGATGGTTTCTGAGATTCCTTGCCTCTATGATTCTGCAGGCTTTGAGACAGAAATCACTTCGGGGTACCCCAGTTCATCTTGCAAGGGGTCCTGGAAGATTGGGGAGTGCTTTCAGTTGAAATTTAATATTTATCAACCATGTACAGTTTTTTTTGAAATACAAAATACACAATTATACAGACAAGCTAGGCACTAGACCTTTGGATTCCAAAGGAAATGCAAGAATGAAGAAAGCACATCTGGACAGTCTCAGCAACTTAAGACTTAGAGAATTAGCTAAGGCACAGGTGTCAAACAGGGACCAGTGGGAACCAAATTAAAATTTAATTAAAAATATTTAACAAAATAAAACATAGCATTAGATTTCAAAACTATGTTAGTATTTAACCCCCAAGGATTGTTGTACAAATTTCTATTTGAAAATTTCCATTTGAGTTTGACATCTCAAGTATTAAGAAGTGAAGTGGCAAGAGGATCATCCCACCAAGACTTGGTTCCAGATATTGCTGACTATAGGGGCAGCTCTTTATCTACTAATACCATGGAACTTCTCTTAAATAGTTTGCATTCTTCTTATGGTGTCTCAAATGTACCCACAATGTCCAGAAACCATGAATACAACCCTAAGGTTAGTTCCAGTAGATATTCATCTTAGGTTGTGATGTGAGGAATTCTCAAGATTCACTAAACCACTCTCCCCCTCCCATCCATCAAATTTTTCTTACACTGACCTGTTTGAAATTAGTAGTATGTAAGCAATGATTCATTTCAGATCAAAGGAACACAGCATTTAGAACTGGAAGGGCCTTAGGAGCTCATCAACTGTCTACAAATCTTGAAACTATATATAAATGTTAGTTATTACAAATTCATTTTTACAATTGAAATTAAAGTGGAAGAGAATTATGTGATTTGTCCAAGAATAAAATTAAGAAAGTAGCAGAACTGGATTCAAATTCAACTCCTGACTCCAAACCCATTTCTCTTTCTACTATACTGTTAAGTTAGTTAGATAGAATGGGGCACAGGATAAATCATCTTTTGAGGGAAAGGAATAGAGAAAGAAAGGGATAAGTTCAGACCTAGGAGATTTTTATATAACAAAAGAAGCAGCATGAAAGACGAAATGGTAAAGTATAAAAGGCAAACTATTTAACAATTCCCTAGTGTTAATCAAGTAAGAGAAAATAATGAATTTAATAGATTATCCCTCCCACCTCAAATAAATGTGTTTAGTCCATATTCATTTTTGTCAATTGACATATTCCATCTCACTTTTATTAAGGATATAGAACTGGAAGAATTCTCAGGATGTGAACATTTTATAATATAACCCCAGTTCTCCAATCAGACGTTTCATAATCTAACCAAAAGAGAACTTTCACTTGATCATTTTTGTACATATGTGTATGTACACACACACACACACACACACACACACACACACACACAAACACACACTATACAAACCCAAATCAGCATCTCCAAGTCAAGCTCCAAAACAAACAGGAGTGGACCATATTTAAATTTAGGGAACTGAATAGTGTTTTCAATGATCCCAAACTTCTCAAAGTTGCAAAGGCTCATCTTTTCAATGCAGATTATTGTCTTGATAGCAGCATGATGCAGTGGATAAAATCTTGAACTGGGTGTCAGGAAGAGGGGGCAGGGTTCTAGTCCTACTTCCAACATTTATGATGGGACAAATAGCAAGTTACCTAATTTTTCTAAACCTCAGGCAAATGTTTAAAATTATAAATTATACTCAGAATTTAAGGCTATGAATCATGGAGCACCACTCTCTCAGAACTAAGAGATTCTAGTCACCCAAAGATCTCTGGTAAGGTATTTACAGGGAAGGGTAATAGTGTAAGAAAACTGTAGAATTTTACTAATACTAATTTATTCTGAATGTCATGAAAAAAGATCAAGAACAAACATGACTAGAGAAAGTAATGTTATAAGACTGAGAGATAATAGATAGTGTGGATATTTCACATATTTTAAAAATATAATAAAATGTTGATTCTCTCTGAAGTATTTACAGGACTCATATAGACAAAACTGGGTTGCTAGGTGCACATGCCAGTAAGATCAGCCATAGATTGATGAATTAAAATAGCATAATAAGAAAAGGCCTAACAAAAATCCTCTCTATTCTCAAATTTTACCACTTAACCATTTAAGCATTTGGGGTTAATAACCACTAAAAAATAACTCCAATGTCTTATTGCCTGTAGGAACAACCTTGAGTTTTCAAAGGTTATGGCAGCAAAATGAAAGCCCTGGAAGGCTCTTTCAAACTGGAAAGGCTTCAAGTACAGCCTGGCAGTAACAGACTGTATGTCTGCCATCTCCCTAGCTAAATGCAGAGAGGCATATTCCCACCAGAAGGCTGGCCACCAGGGGACAATTTTTTTTTTTTGACATAGCAACCCAGGAGCACCTTCTATTGAGAAATATGAGGGGATACAATCTTTGTCAGTGGTAAAAGTATCTACATCAATGAAATCATGAATCCTTGAAGTATTGATCATACATGATTGAAATCTTTCTCTGCCATCTCATCTTATGTTGATGGAATGAGTATTCAAAATAATGAAATGGAAGATCCTTCAAAGTATATTTCATAAGGACTAAATTATTTACGATTTTATTATGCCAATCATTTTAGCATATAAAAATGTTCTGGGTTCTTATTTCACTTTTTTGGTTATAGGCTTATATTTTACTTCTCTGCTTCAATCCCTGTTTTCTGAAAGTGAAGGTTCATATATTCCTTTTCCTGGATCTATATATTTAAAGCTAAAGACACAATAGAGATCTAGTTTAACCCCCTTGTTTTATATATGAGGAAACTGTGGCCAAGAGAGACAAATTTTCATGCTTAAGGTCATATAGAGTTAGGATTTGAACCTAGGTCATCTGTTTTCAAATTCAGTACAGAAAAAATGTCTCAGATTTTACCACATTATCTTTTGTTCTCAATGGTTAATCTTATATTGTTCAAAGTGCCAAAAATAATGCTTTGAAGCATTGTAAATTGAATATTTTTTATTTAAATAAATATTTTCCTTTGAATTGCTATTCCATTCCTTCATGTATAGGAGATACCTCTAATGATACTTCCTAGGGCCAGAAAACCAACTGAAAAGGGGAAAAAGATGAAGATTTTTCTCAACAAAAATTTTCTGGACAATATAGTATGCCTACTATTAATGAAGTAATATTACAAATTAATTTATCTTTGGAAAGAATGCTAGATTTAGAGAATGTTGGTTAAAATTTCAGTTCTTCCTACACAACTATCTGGGTCTCTTCATGTGTAAAATGAGAGATTGGGATACTTAGTCTCTAAAATTTATTCTAGATCAAAATATATGATCTTAAGAACATTATTAATCTAAAAATGTTTATGAACATGAAATTGGGTGTTGTCATCTTCATTTAAAAGAATCTGAATTTGTCACATTCACTCCAAGGAATAACATTCCATATGTAAAGAATTAAAAGTCCTTATAAGCCATGTTGCTTTCAATGTTTGATCCTGCTGTTGTGAGCTCCACCTGGTATAGGTATTATGGCCAATCTATCTATTTATAGCAACTGACTAATGTCCAAGAATGATTAGGACTTTGGCAGGCTTAATAAACACTATCAAGTAAGTAAACAAACCATAAGGTTGGGAACAGAATAGTCAAGGCAGCCACTGTCGAATAAACTGTCATAATTGCCAGACTTTAACCTATTTTGGGACATACATATTCTGGCAAACATTGGAGTGAGTCTTTACTGCCAAACAAGAACTAAACATGCAGTCAATTATATGTGTGTTAGCATTTTCTCTTGACCAAGTATACTATTAAAAAAAAAACCCATAGACGGATATCTAGCAAACATCAACAGAGCATAAAAGCAGATTTAATATAAATCCATAAAAGCAGTTATTTCTATTGAATATGGTCAAAAACCATGAAATAAGGTAATGCCATTCCATATATATTATAAAATGCATAAATCTCTGAGAGTGAACCTACCAACATACATGCAAGAGTTAAATAAATAAAGGTACAAAAATTTCCTTACAGAAATAAATGTAAACAAATATTTTTACTATTCACCTTTGGGATGGACCAGTATAATAAAATAACAATTTTATGCACATTAATTTAAAGAAATAGTGCTATATAGGGGCAGCTAGGTGGTGCAGTGTGTAGAGACCAGCCCAGGAGTCAGGAGTACCTGAGTTCAAATCCCACCTCAGACACTTAATAATTACCTAGCTGTGTGGCCTTTGGGCAAGCCACTTAACCCCATTTGCCTTGCAAAAACCTAAAAAAAAATAGTGCTATATCAATCAAAATTCTAAGGAAATATAGAACTATACAAAGTGATAAAAATTAACTTAGAAAAACAAAAGGGCCATAATCATAAGGAAAATTATGAGAGAAATATAAATAAAAGAAATAGTATTACCAGATTTCAAACTATATTAGAAAACAGTCACTAAAATTATTAGTTGGTATCAATTTAAAAACATAGACACAAATCAATGGAACATATGAATCAATAAAATAATAAAAAAATAGTTTAGAGATTAACTTAATCAGTCACTTCTCAATGATTTATTAAGCACTTACATTGTGCTATAGGTACTGTGCTAAGAACTGTGGAAACAAAGAGAGACAAAAAGCAGTCCCTGCCCTCAGGGAGTTTACATTCTAATGTGGGAAGATAATTTGTAAATAGCTAGATACATATAAATTATATATGTAGTACATGAGTAACTGAGTAAAATAGAAGATAATCTCTGAGAAGAATACAGAGAGTTGAGGGGAGGAGCTGAGCAACCCTCCTGCAGGAGGTCAGGCATGAGTCAAAAAGAAACCAACAGAGGAAGAATACACATTTCCAGCAATGCAGACAGACCAGTGCAAAGGCATCAAGAGGTGGAAAGGAATGTCTGAAGAATAGTGAGGCAAATGTGGTAGAATTGTAAATTCTAAGACTAGATAGGTAGGAAGTAGCCAGCATATCAGGAGTTTAACAAATAGAGGAGTTTATTTTTGATCCTGGTGGTGATAAGGAGCCACTAGAGCTCATCAACCACCTAGCTTTAGCAAAGTCACCTTGCCACTGAGAGGAAGTGAGATTGGGAGGCCTGAGACAGGAACATCAGTTGGAAGGCTATTTAATAGAAAAAAAAGATAAAAAAAGACAAAATAAGGTGATCGTAACTATGTGAGTGGATAGAAGGGATCCAGTACTCATTCTTCAGAAATAAGCTTCTAAGGCCTATATAGTTTATATCATCAATTTATATCAGAAAATTGTTGTTTTAAATGAGATTTTGTTCCCCTCTCCATGAAAGGCCTCCCCTGATGCATCATGGTAGCTTGGATATAATCTTGGGTTTTCAAAGACTATTTCAGTAGATTGTAAACTCTGACAGATACTATATATTATATATATATATATATATATATATATATATATATATATATATATATATATACATACGTATGTATACATATAATACTATATTTAGTTTATATCTATATATAAATATCAACTTATTTATTAGTATGAGATCCTTGTTCAATGATAAAATATTTCTAGAGAAATACTGATATGAATATTCTTGCTTATATGAAAACAGAAGATACAAAGAAGTTAAAGTTAAATGGGGAAAGTTGATTTGGAGGCTGTGAAAAAGCAAACAAAGGAGTTTCTGCAATTTGGTTTTATAATACAATCAAAAGTAACTATCATGGGAAATTGGGGGTCATCTTGCAGTGCTCATTAACTATAGAAGCAAAAAAGAGTGCCAAGAAATTAAATGAATGTTTATAATATTGTTTAAAGTCTCTCTCAAGTGTTCTTGGTATCTTGTGTTTCCTTTCCCCTCACTCTGCCACCATCAACAGAGAAATGGAGAGTTGAGAGTCATTTTTCATTTTTCTTAGTTTCATTGGTTGTCTTGAACAAAAGAATTCATCTCCTAGTTCAGCAAATATGCCAAAATTTGTGTAAGTGTTCTGGGTTCAGGTCTCTGGTGCTTTATGTAAGCTATTTAAATATTAATAAAAGAAGATTCAGTTAACCATAGTAGGAGTCAAGGAATTGCATTGAGGACATCCTTGCTGACTCAGCTGATCAAAGCTCTTTTGCTAATTTTTGCTTAGCTATTCATATCTAAGGATTAGAGAGCACCTAGAGATCCACAAAGGCTATTTTGTACTCTGGGAATCAGGAAGTGATGTTAACATACTGGGGATGCTTTATAAGCTTGCTAGGTCTTGTCAGTTCTATCTCCACCACACCTCTTGGCTCTACCCCATTTTCACCTCTAATATAACCACCATTCTTGTTCAGCTCTTCACCCTACTTTATCTGAATTATCTCATAATTGGCCTCCCTATCTCCTAGCTTTCCTCTCTCTAATATATCCCCCACACAGTTGTAAACTGCCATTCCATTTTACTGCCTTCCTCAAGTATCTTCAGTAATTCTCTATTGCTTCTAGGATAAAATACAAACTACTCAGCATGGTACTTAAAACCCTTCAAAATAGGACTTCAGTCTACTTTCCAGGTTTATTTCACATTACCTCCCTTCATGCACATTCTGTTCTAGCAAAGTTGACCTAAATGCATCATTGCTTCTCCTACTTAACTTGCTTTTGGACAGGCTGTGTCACATTCCTGAAGCATACTCCCTCTACTCCTCAGTCTTTTAAAACTCCTAAAATCTCAACTCAGGTATGACCTCCTGTGGAAAACCTTTCCAGACACCTCTAGTTTTTGCTGCTCTCTTCCTCCTCAATTTATATTTTGTTTATCCACTTACATGTTGTAGTTCAGTAATATTATAATTAATGAAAACATCCAAAAAGATCTATGACTTTGATATATATGTTTTATCCAACCATGGATATCAAAAATTATCCATACTGTCAAATCTGGTGTGATCCTTTTCCATGTCCTTCCATAAGATTACTGCAAGGTGGGGCGGCTATGTGGCACAGTGGATAAACCACTGGCCCTGAAGTCAGGAGTACCTGGGTTCAAATCTGGTCTCAGATACTTAATAATTACCTAGCTGTGTGGCCTTGGGCAAGCCACTTAACCCCATTGCCTTGCAAAAACCTAAAAAAAAAATCACTGCAAGGATTCCACTGAGTTGGGAGACTTCTTTGCTTTCATGTGACATACAGAGAATATTAGTAGAGCACTTGGTCTGCCTATTATCCCTTCCTTATTCTTATCATGTGATCAGTCAATCTTTTTTTTCTCTCATACAATTTCCCTGGTGATATAATTTATGAAAAAATAATGGAAAAATTTCCAGTATCAAGCCTACTGGAAAATAAAGATTTACTATCCAGAATTAAGGTAGATTGATCAGTGGGTTTTATCTGTATAATGTAGGACCATTAATGTACTTGCAGTGTTATTATTGTTTAATACTTAATATTTATTGAAGTCTTGTGTAAGTACTTTAATCTTCATATAATTCCTCATAAGGTCACACAATTATCAGTGAATCCAGAGTTCAAATTGTTTTCACTAGTCTCTTTACCATGACTCTAGCAAAAGTATTGATTTCACAGACAGATTTTCATCATTACTATCTTTTCCAGTTAACCATTAACATGTTTCCATTATCCAACCAAATTCAGCCTAATTCTAGAGAATATGTATTTGATTTCTTTTATTCTCTCTTCCTTTCACTTAGAAAATAGTTTTTGGGGTAGCTAAGTGGTGTAGTACTGGGTGACGGTGCCCTGGAGTCAGGAGGACCTGAGTTCAAATCCAACTTTAGACACTTAAAAATTACCTAGTTGTTTGACCTTGGGCAAGTCACTTAAATTTGCCTTGCATAAAACAAAAAAAATAGCTTTTTCTTTTCTCATACTTTTTCTTGTCCCCATAATTTATACCCAGCCTAAATTAGACCAAAAATGAAGAATACATTGCTTACATCTGTTTTACTACACAAAGGAAGAAGAAACTTTAGATTCAGCAGCAGTATTTTGATTCTAGAATTTCCAATCATCTAAAATTTTTGATGTCTTCTGATTTCTATAATTTTACCCTTCACTAAAACAGTTCATACCCATGTATAGAAAAAAAGAACTATGTATTTTAAATGCGAAAAAGAGAGATGACAAATGACATAAAAGCATAAAAGCAGTAGCCATCTTATAGACATAGGTCTTACACTATGCCCCAAAGCTTAATAATCTTTTCAATCCATTTAAAATACTTTATGGTTTCAAAGAAGAAGAGAATAAATCACCAATCAATTATAATTCTAATAAACAATTCCCTAATGTGGATCAAGGCTGTTAGAGGACTACCATTCCTCAAACTTCTAAAACACTTTCACCAAACACTTACCCCACAATAAATAAGAAAATAGCATGCATCATAAACCTACTTGAAGATAAAGAATGCATACTTGAAGTTCAGATAGACTGATTGGTGGTCTTACCCTGAAACACCCTCATTTGTTTCCTTACATTAAAGCTATCACACTAACACCAAAAAAGATATCTCCCCCCCCACCAAGGAGGAAAAATGTTTAGTCCTTGGTTGTCTTAGCACAATGTGATGTCAACTGAGGTTGATTGCTATGACAGGGCCTTTCATCTTGGTGTCTCCTCTTAGCTGCACACAAGCTCTGTTGTCTTTTTATTAATATACTGGCTACTTCAAATAATCACACAGACACAGAATTAGAAAGGATTTCAGGGGCCTCCTAGTATAAACCATACCTGACTGGGATTCATAGCTATAACAATCATCAATATGATTATATAACCTTCGCTGGAAGGCCTTTGATGAGGAGAAACCTTTTACTTCCTAAAACAGCAGAACATGATACTATCACTACCACCACCACTATCCTGTCCCCAATCCAATAATTGTTCATTATTTTAGGCTAAACAGATCTTTTAACTGATCTTCCTGTTGCATGATCTTGTTGACTTTCCTTTCCTTAGTTACTTTCTAGCTTACAAATGTTCTTTTTAAAATGTGGCACCCATAACTGAACACAACATTCCATTTATGATCTGACCAGGGCAGAGTTCATTCATCTTGTTCATTCTGCACATTTTCTTTCATGTTATATACTAAAATTGTGTATGTATGTTAAATTTCATGAATTAGATTTCAGTATATTTCATTTTAAGTT
Organism: Macrotis lagotis; assembly: GCF_037893015.1. NCBI lineage: Eukaryota > Metazoa > Chordata > Mammalia > Peramelemorphia > Peramelidae > Macrotis > Macrotis lagotis. The sequence goes on along the minus strand of NC_133662.1, from coordinate 161,295,773 downwards.
TGTCATGTGTATTATAATTTCATTTGTGCTAAATTTTTCTTTTCCTTGAGGAATGAAAGTCATGGTTTCATAGAATTTCAGAGTTTGGAAACACCAAAGAGATTTTTAAAATCCAACCAAATATTTAAGGAAGAAGAGAGAATTAAAGTGACTTATGTAAGGTTTTGTGCAGCTGGTGCATGGGGCTTGGTCAAATTCAAAACTCATGACTCAGTCCAGAGAGACTAGATTATACTATAGGTATATGATGGAGAGTATTAACTGAATCTGGAATAAGAACTAGATTTAAGTCCCAGTTTTGACATTTAATAGTGGTATGATACTGCTTATCTTTAAATTATATCAATATTTTGGTCTGTCATATACACTGTTAACTCAGTCTCATATACACTGTTACATAATCCAATAAAACAGTCAGATATTTTTTCCGAGTAATTGCTATCTAGCTATTTCTTCCAGATCTTACACTTCTGAAGCTGATTTTTTTCTTTTTAACTTAAGTAAAAGACTTAACATTTACCTCCATTCAATTTCATCTTATCAGAGTTATGTCATTATTATAGGGGCACCTGGTCATGTAGTGGATAGAGCCCTAGGCCTAGAGTCAGAAAGAGTCAAGTTCAAATTTGCCCTCAGACACTAACTGTGTGACTCTGGGCAGGTCACTTAACCTCTTTATCTCAATTTTCTCATCTGTGAAATGAACTAAAAAAGGAAGTGGCAAACCACTACAGTATCTTTACCAAGAAAATCTCAAATAGGGCCATGAAAAGTTAGTCATAACTGAAAAATGATTGAACAGCATTATTCTAAACCGTCAAGATATTTTGGAATCTTAGCTTTTACATTTAAAGTGCTGCTCATTTCTCAGCTTTGTATTATCTGCATATTTATTATTCATATCAATAAGGTCTTTAACCAAGTCACTGATAATAATGTTTAGTAAAACAGGGCAAAGATCAGATCTCTAGGACACTCCATTAAAGACTTCTTTCTAAATCAACGTTAAATGGTCCATGATTGTTATTTGGGTTTAGTCATTCAACTAGTTTTAAAACTATGTAACTATATTCTCATCTAATTCATATCTCCAATTTATCCACAAGTATAGCATGACAATCAAAGGCTTTGCTGAAATTTAGGAAGACTCTACATCATTTTTTAGCAAGCATATTTAGAAATATTTTGTATTTTTTCTTTTTAAAGTAATTTTTAGATGTGCCTTAATTTCCTATAGTTTTTTTAGCTTTAATTCTCTATTCTGTTAGTAAGTTCCAATAAAAATCCCATGAGAAACTGAGTAGTAGTTGATAGTAATTTTTTAAATTTATTTAAGGCAATGGGGTTAGGAGTGCCTTGCCCAAGTTCACACAGCTGGGCAATTATTGTCTGAGGCCGCATTTGAACTCAGGTCCTCCTGACTCCAGGACTGGTGCTCTATCCACTGCACCACTTAGCTGCCCCCTGGTAATTTTTTTTTTAAATGAGATCATGGTGGTTACAATGATCTCTCCAAAGAAAATTATCAGCCAAAAGAACATCAATAATAACATTTCAATATGATTTTTAAAGATTTACATAGCAATTCTTCACAAAATCATACTGTCAATGATAATACAAAGGAATTATTGAATTCAGTCTCAAAGAGTTATATTGTCTAATTACCAGTGGAACTTCAAAAATTTGATTATTTATGTTTCACAAAGATTTTTCTAGTTTTAAAGGATGAAATGGGGGAAAGGATTGTCATAAAGCAAAAGAAGGAGTCAAGTCAGTGGTTTTATAAAGAGTGGGAAAATATATTTATATATATATATATATATATATATATATATATATATATATATATATATATATATAGTTTTTCCACACACTTGGAAGCACAGGAATGCAAGCATAACACCAACAACTCCACCCAAGATGAAGATATAGCCTAAGGGTACATACATGCAGAGCCAGCAGCTATGCATGAGCTCTTCCATTTTCATACTAGTCACAATTTTCCCCTTTGTTAGATAGTGAGTACACTTTGATAATCAAGTGCTAAACAGAATAAGAAAGGGCAATAGTAGAGGGATGGTATTATCTCAGTAATGTCTAGTTGGGCATGTTGTAAGAGCCTTCCTAGATACTGAAGATTTATTATTGGCTATCCAGTAGGACCAGTATAGGAACAAATGGTTAAAAGGAAATAACAGCACACCATTAATCAAAGAAATCACGAAATCATGACACTTTAACAGTGGAGAGGACTTCTGATATTATTTAATACTCAGTCCCTCAGCTTTACAGATGAGGAAACTGTGACCCAGAGATGGTAAGTGATTTGCCCATGTTAGATTACCGAGTGAATGTTAAAGCTGGATTAAAAGAGGGTTTCCCAGTTCCTACTTTAGTGCTCTGTCCACCATATTCAGATTGTCTCTCTCTCTCACAGGGACTTCTAAACATATTCTCTATATTAATCTTGAGTCAGTATTGAATTTCAAATTACTATAGTTAATCATCAGCCAACAGTTACATTTATTTTGTCTAGCTAATAGATTGACATAAAAACCTGACAATAAGATCCAAAAATATGTCAGGGATGTGTGATTTTAATATTTTAAAGATTTCTTTTGAGTTGGCTCTTCCCTTTTCTAATGCAAAATGCAATTCATTCAAGTCATAATAAACAATTTAATGAGTCAAAGGTGGCCAAAAACTTTTAAACCTTGTAATTATGGTTGACATTTATGCAACCCTGTAAGGTAGATTCTACCATTATACCCTTTTTTACAAAGGAAGAAATAAAGATAGGTTAAGTAACTTGCTCAGAATTACAAATGTAGACTTACTATATAGGGTTCTAGTAAGTGTGAAATTTGAACACAACTCTTGATTCCAAATCCACCACTTTACATCACACTTCCCCTCCAACCTTGTTATCTAACCCTTTGGGTAGGAACCCTTCTGAATTTAGCTAGGTCTATCCTCAGATACTTTGTAGAAATCTATCCCTCATCCTATATTTCAAAACTTTTTCATTTGGCAGTATCTACCGAGTTTTCATTATTCTGGCATAAACTCAAAATATCAGCACCATATGATGATGAAATATCAAATAAGATTTTGGTGTTATTCCAACAGTATTCTATCTAAAATTTCATGCTTATCTATGATATGTAAATTCCTCCTTTGCTATTGTCACTTCCTCTAGACTTATTCTCCAAAATTGAACTTAAATAAACAAATCAATGAGCAAGTTCCATGAAGGTATTCTTTTGGCTCAGCTGCCAATGATATATTCAGATATTGTTCCAATTCAGTTGACATTTCTACTTAGAAGGGAGATACAAACTAGTCTAGATAATAGTACTATTGTGCAACAAGCTTAGACTATAACTCATTGAGTTGAGGAACTATGTCTTATTAATCCCTGTATTTTTCCTAAAGAATCTAACACAATGTGTAATAAATACTTAAGTACTAAAAGAGCCTTCAATTTAGAGACAGAAAACCTCAGCTTGAATTCCATTTAATGATGACGGATGATGATGATGATGATGATGATGATGATGATGACATGTTGATAGGAATGCCATTTTGAGATTATGCTAGGGGAATGAAAACTTTGGTAGATGCCAACTTGACTCAGTAACTTTTCTAGTCTGCTAATGCCATGTGGAAGAGATCAACTTTTGATTGGCTTTGGAGCCAAAACTGGGGCACATTTAAACGTCTTCCTCATATATCACATCACGAAATCATACAAGTTTCTTTGAAAGATATAACAAGAGAAATAACTTTATTCAACAGCATAAAATAGGTAGAAATATGCTTATCAAAAGTGTCTCTGTTAAAAATGTCAATATGACAAGTGGATCGTGAACTGAAACACCATGTGGCCTGCATGTAACTGGACTTTATGAATAGATCTAGAATATCTCACACCATGTCTCAGAGAGACTTGTGCTCTATCTATGTGGAGAGGCCCAGGAAAACCACATTTCACCTTTCTATTTTCAAAATATTCATTGGACTTGGAATTAAATATATTTATTCTCCATCTGATATTTGATATTTTAGGGGTATGATTCTGTTTTGGGGCTCAGCATAAAAACCAGTATCACAGGATAATCCAGATCCACATCTGGAAGGACATGACTTGAACTCAAATCTTCCTGATTCATAGGTCAGTTTTCAATGTATTATGACATATTTTCTCAAATCATAATATCATGTTATGTAGATCTATTAGGATCATATAGATTTAGAGATAGAATGTATTTCAGAGACTAATCCAACCTCTCTTTACTCTATAGGTAAGAAAACAGATCCAGGGAAGTTCAATGATTTGCCTCAAATCACAGTTAGTAATCCACATGGGTAGGATTTGAACTCTGGTCTTCTTCATACAGAGCCATTTTTCTATCCACTATAACACAAATTCTTGTATTGTTCGGAGAAATGTTGGGAGGAGTGGTATTGATGTAACTAATATCAGTGAGATCATAGTACTGCATTTTACAAAATTGGTCATATCACTTTAATTGCCAGTGTTGACACTTTGGCCACAATTGCAAATGTCATCATGGTAGGACTTTGGGGGAAAATGGAAGATGCATTGTACTTTTAAAAAACACTTTGTATACTTTTTATTCTCTTCTTTTTCAATGACTAAGTATATTAGCATGAAAACAATTTTCCTTGTTGCTAGGAGTTCATCTGCTCATGCTGCTTATTTCTCACCTGAAATAGAAATTTATTTTTAATTCTTAAAATATTCATGTTTAAGGACATTGTCATTATACTTCAAACCTAGAAATATGTAACAATAGAAGTAGCAGCACTCAAACTCTACTTGGAAAGAATACATAAAAAAAATCTGTCATAATTCAAAATTCACTTTTTGGGCTATGTGTAATAATATGTGATGGTTCAAACATACTTATTAGTTATGAAATTACTTTAAAAAGACAGCAGCTATTATATCAATAACAAATACATATTATGATGATTTCCCAGGAGCATGATCTTCAAGATTCCCTTTCCATTGGTGTCCTATATCCCCACTTATTCAGCATGTCCCCACAGCTCATAGTCCTCAATTTTCCTTTTAACCAATCATCCCACTCCCACCTACAAGTCTTCTCCAGGTTATTATCTTTTGAAAAATGCTCTTACTCCCACTTTCAATTCTCCAAGTCTCTCTATCATTCAGAAAAGAACTCTTGATGTTGCATCTACTCAGTGTTTGGTTTTTTTCTGATTTTTTGGAAAAGAGATTAATATCTCTCCTTTTACTCAGTTCAGTCTAAATTTTGAACTTTTTCAAATCATGAGCTCAGATAAAACTTAATTTGAAAATTTTTCAATTTTAATTTTTATTTCATCGACCTAGGGAACTTTCAGAGGGGAAATTTCTCTAATGCAAACCTGTCTGAAATTTTCTGCACCTTATAGTTTTAAGGAATTAATAATATATAATGAAAACATTCAACTTATGAAAATTATAGCTGTTCTGTGCTCATTCTATTTCTGGGGCTTGTTTGCTGTTTGAGATGGTTAAGTACCACTTTCTACAAGAAGCACCATCTTTGTAGATGAAGATTTTTCAGATTCTCAACAGCTAATGTCTTTCCTCCTTAATAACTCTGTATATATTTAACTCTTGTTTATTTTTAACATATTTAAATATTTCCATTCATCTTGTCTTCCTCAATAAGATGTGAACTCCCCCCAATAAAATGTAAACTCCTTGAAGGTAGAGATTGTTTTACTTTTCTATCTTTGTGTCCTCAAGATCTAACAGAGTGCCTGGAGTATAGTAGATGCTTAATCAAGTCTTTTTGATTGATTATTAATAGTAAGTGACCACGATCTTTAAGCAGTACCTACTAAAGTGTTATATTTTGATGAGCTCTTCCTAAGTATATTTATAATAATATTTTAAGAGAATAAACTTTTTTCTTCCCTTTTGGTACTCAATTTGGTACTCAAACACAATTACTCAATCCCTTGATGTAAGGATTTATGGGTTACTTATCTTTTGTGTCCCAGTACATAGCACGTGGAAAGATATTTGCTTATACATTCAGCACATCTAAAGTGGATGATATCTACTATATTCCACATAAATGGTTTGATAAATGGCCCAAAAAAAATCACTGGGAACCCAAAATTTTAGGTGATAGGCCTCATTGAACTCAGCTTAGATTGATGCTCAGATGTCAAACATATGGCTCGTTTATATTTATGTAATTGAAGTTTTTCAAAGTTTGTGCTCATTTGGTATAGAGAATTTAGGATCCCCTTTTACTCCATAAGTAGGCATCAAAATTAGGACATTGACTGTGAAAGTACATATTAGAAGGGGCGGCTAGGTGGTGTAATGGATAAAGCACTGGCCTTGGAGTCAGGAGTACCTGGGTTCAAATCCAGTCTCAGACAATAATTACCTAGCTGTGTAGCCTTGGGCAAGCCACTTAACCCCATCTGCTTTGCAAAAACCTAAAAAAAAAAGTACATATTAGGTTTTGTTATATGTCTGATGTATGAATGGGCTTAAAAAGAGAGATTGTGATTTCATCTAGGTGGGGACCTCTAAAGAGAATGTTGATATAAATCATCAACTCTTCCTCAAGTAAAGTTCTTAGAAAACTAAAGTACAAACAGGTTAATTGTGATTTTTTTTTTTGGTGAACAATCTGACCCTGGGCAGCATAAAAGAGAATTAACTACAGATTCAGGGGAGGATTAACTGTGAAACTTGAGCTGCAGAGAGTACACCCAAGGACCTCATTTGAACTATCTCTACAGGAGAGATACTGAAAGGTTCAGGGTGAGGAAAGCAACCTGACCAATCATCAGTTCTTGTAATGCTGAGAATTCAGCCTGTGAAGGAGAGTGAGGCAGAGCTGGGGAAGTGTAGCTCTCTAAGTGGGTATTATATTTGAATTTCAGTTGGAATGAAAACATTATATTAATATTTTATACTTTTAATGAAATCAAATTTTCTTTTCAGAGTTTAAATTTGTTTGAGCTCAACTATTGTATTTTAGCAACTCTTTGATTTTTTCATTGTGCCCCCTCTTTCCCATCTAAAATTTATATTGTAAAATTAGTTATGAGTCCATTTTGCTATTTCTTGAGAAGCTTTTTTGTGAGATCCTTCATTTTAGAAAATTACATTAATGATGTCAGTAGAATGTGACCTTCAACTTTTTCCACATGGTATATTATTTATCTTCTGTGTAGTGAATAATTGACCTTCTCCTCAACAGGGCAGGAAATTGTTCAAGCTGCTGATTTTCCTTAGGGAATTTCTAACATGTAGTATGTATTAAAAAAATGACTTGGTCTCTTTAGACTACTTGCCAGATTAATTTGTTTTTTTACTTTGTTTTTGTCTTAGAAGCTGTTTATACTATACTGCTTAAAGATTTTTTTTAAATTTAGAAAATCTTGATATGGTTTTTCATGTCTACCTCCTTTTTGACATTCATTCCATATTTGACTCCCCTCACAAAAGTTGCTTCAGTATCATATTATGAGTACTGCCTCAAATATCCCAGCAGACTTAGATTTCAGGAACCAATATCAGCCTCAGTGGGTTAGCTACCTATAATATAGGATCTCACTGTGAGTGGAACTGTCCTCTTACCACTTGATGTTAACTATGACAAATAGAAATGTGATCCAGGACATGTTTTAATCATTTTGAAATATCAGACCAGACATAGTCTCCCAGGGAACATTAAATTAGATCTATTCTTGTTCTTGTCTTTGTCCTTGCTCTTGGTCTTACTTTTCTTCATCTTCTTGTTCTTGTTCTTGTTTTTATTCTTTGTGGTTATCTTGTTCTTCTTTCTCCTCCTCCTCTTTCTTCTTCTGCTTCTTCTTTTTATTTCTTGAATCATTAATATTTCCATTACTATGGTGCAGTGGATAGAACATTGTGTGGAGTCTGGAAGATACAAGTTCAAATCCAAACTTTCTAGCTAAGCTAACTCTGTTTGCCTCAGATTCCTCATATTTAAAATGAGCTAAAGAATGAAATGGCAAGTCTTAGTATCTTAGTCACCAAAACTCCAAAGGGGGGTCATGAAGAGTAATACATGAATGAAACAACTAAACAACAACAACAAAGTTCATTATTCAAGTGATAGCTATTTTGGATCTATAAGTACAAACACACCAGAGTTCTGTTTTTTTTTTTCACTTACAATAGCAGACTGCTTTCTCTTGCTATGTGAAGACTACTAAAGTCTTCTGATAGAGTATCTATGAGCAATCTTTTATAACTTTCATTGGACACTGAAATCAGCCAATAAGCACTTATGAATTGCAAATACCAAGCACCATGCTAGGTCATAGAATTACAAAGACAAAAATATTCTCAAAGAGCCTACATTCTATTAAGGGAGAAAATATACATTAAGTGTACACAAGATAAATACAAGGCATTGAGGGAGACATTATTAGCTTGGGGAGCTCAAATCAGGAAAAAACTTCATGTAGAAGGTTGCAACTGAACTAAATGTTAAAGAAAATTAGAGATTCTAATAGTATCCATTCTAAATATGTGTAGTCAGGAAGATGGAAATTATTCTGTGGCAGAGGTATTAGTTGTTTAATCATTCAGTCATGTCTTTCTTCATGACCCCATGGATCACAGCATGCCAGGACCTTCTATCTTCCACTGTCTTTTGAAGTCTGTCCAAATTTATGCTCATTGTTTCCATGACATTATCTATCCATCCTCTGTTGTCCTTCTTCCTTTTGCTTTCAATTTTCCCAACATCATTTTCCCCCCAATGAGTTCCATCTTCATTTCCAATTCAATATTTGATCCTCCAGTAAATTATTTAATCTAATTTCTTTAATTTTAATTAATTTCTTTAAGTATGGACTGATTTGATCTCCTTGATCTCCAATGGTCTCTCAAAAATCTTCTTCAGCATCATAATTCCAAAATTCAATTCTGCATCTCTCACCTTTCCTATAGTCTACCTCTCACCGTCATCATTGCTACTGGAAAAACCCTATCCTTGACTAAGCAGAACTTTGTGGTAACATAGTGTCTCTGCTTTTTAAAATGCTATCCAGATTTGCCAATAGTTTACCTTCCAAGGAACAATGTCTTTTAATTTCATGACTGCATCTGCCATCTCCAGTGATCTTTGAGTTCAAGAATATAGAATTTGACATTGCTTCCATTTCTTTTCCCTTCTATTTTCCAGAAATAGATGTGACTAGTTGCTACGATCTTGGTTTTTTGTTGTTAAATTAGCTTTTATGCTCTCCTCTTTTACCCTCTTCAAAAGACTTCTTAATTCCTCTTCACTTTCTGCCATTAAAGTAGCATCATTGGCCCATCTAAGATTGTTGATATTTCTCTCTCCTAGTAATCTTAATTCCTGCTTTTTATTCATCCAGCCTGGCATTACAAATGATATAATCTATATCTAAATTAAATAAATATGGTGACAGTATATAATCTTGATTCCTTTTTCAATCTTATATCAATCTGTTGCTCCATATTCAATTCTAATTATTACCTTTTGGTTCACATACAGGTTCCTCAGAAGACAAGTAAAATGATCTGAGATTCCCAACTCTCTGAGGACTTGCCACATCTTGTTGTGACACACACACACACACACACACACACACACACACACACACACAAAACAGGCTTTTTCATATTCAATGAAGCAGAAGTATATGGATTTCTGGAACTCCCTTGCTTTCTCCATCATCTAGCAAATGTTGACAATTTTGTCTATACTTCCTCTGCCTCTTCAAAACTGCTCCTTTGGAAATTCTCAGTTCACACATTGCTGAAGCTTAGATTGCAGAATTTTAAGCATAATTTTGATGATATGAGAAATGATTACAAGTGTTCCTTGGCATTACCCTTCTTTGGGTAAACTTATTTTTTTCCAATTCAGTGGTCATTCTTGTATTTTCCAATACCATCGTATTTTAGGGTTTTATATAGCTCAACTGGAAATCCACTACCTCCACTAGTCTTATTATTAGCAATGCTACCTAACATCCACTTGGTTTCATTCTCCAGCAAGAGGCATTAGACTCAATGTATATTCAGTCTGGTTGCCAACATAGCCTGGGATGAATGCCTCCAACTTATGCCATTACTCTCATTTTTTCTTCACATTTCTACAAATCAAGGTTCACCCTAGCAGTGTATCCAACAATCCTATCATGTGCATACAAAGCCACTCAGAAACACATACTGATTCACTGACTTTTAAATTTTATATAAGAATCTTTCACTTTATCTTTGGCATACTTCTAAGTGTTCTAAACCTAACACTAATTTTCCATCAACTTTCTGCACTAGTTTCCTAGAAATACCTATTCTATCATTTAGTAACCTAAGAAGAAATTCTTGGTCACTCCTTTATATCCCTGAAAGTAATTAATAACTAAATATAACCATATACCTTTTTTCAATCCTAGAACAAGCTATTCAGAGTTAATCAATAGTATTGTTTAATTAAATAAAAGGAATTCCCTGGTTCAGATTAGTGTATAATTTATATATGTATAGAAAGTCAAAGTACTGAATTGACTGGGAAATTGTTTGAGATCATTTACATTTTTTAATGCAGGGGGAGGGAAGTTATAGGATATATCTATCAGTATCTGAATATTCCTATAACATTATATTCAGGACAGGTTCCATTTTTTAGGAGGAATAAAGAATTATAAACCATATTCAACCTTATTTTAGGAAAATTGAATGAAAACGTCTGGCAGGATGACTGAGAGAGTAATAGTATCTACTCCAGTTTTCCATCAATATCTCAAAATAGAGGGAAAAAATCTGTGATAAAGTAATGAAAAATAACAAAATAATTAGAAAAGAAACAATTCCTCATATTATAATTCCTATAGAAAAAAAGTATATAATACCCACTGTCATCCATGTCCAGTTCTTTCCTATTCAATATTTTTGCTCCAAGTTTCACATTCTGGGTTCCTTGAATTTTTTTTTTTATCATTGTCTGCCATTTCATCTTGTAGCAATTCAACCAGACTCTTCACTTCTCAGTCAATAGAGGTTTATGAATTCTCTCCATCCTGGCAGACTGAACAGAACAAAATAATTATCTTTGGGTGGGATGGGTGCCTGTTAGTGCTAAGCCTGCTCAGATGCTTTCTGAAGCAAAAAAAAAAGGAGGGGAGTGGATACTGTCAAGGTGACCAGTTGACAAGTTGTACTTTAGTTTAGGTGCGGTGCCATTTGCCATTTCAAAATAGAAATAAAAGTTTCAAATAGAATAAAGGAATAATAACAATAAAGAAAGAGGGAATAAGAAATATATCATTACAGGAAAGACTTCACAGAAAAACTTGAAAGAAAAAGGAATAAGCCATCAAAAAAAGTTCCAATATAATGAATAAATGTTAAAGAAGAAATCAAATAAAACACTCCTTGTGTACAGCAGAGTATAATAACTGTTTCTATAAGACTACAGGAAGTAACTAAACAACTTTAAAAACTTCCAGAGAGATTAAGGCTAAAGGGAAAAAATGTATATGGAAATTAGAAGGCAATTTTTAATTATTAAAATAAAAATCATAAAACAAGAGTGGAAAATGAAGAACTAAAGCAGAAACTCCAATTAATCCAGCAAAAATATATTTTTAAGTGCCTATTAAATGTCAAGATTTGTCTAAGTCATTGGGGAAGCAAATAGGAGGCAACTAGTGGTTCAAAAGAAATAGAACTAGAGTTGGGAAGACATCAAATCTGGCCTCAGACATCTACTGATTGCTCAACTAAGGAGCTGGATAGGGAGAGCTGAATGGGATGAGGGGGAGTCTGTGATAATTTTATCAGGTAAAGGAAAGAATAAAAAAAGAAAGAAAGAGAGAAGCAATGAAAGAAGAGTCAAGGAATTTGAGTTTGTACAGACTTTGGAATGTTTGCTTCTGGAGATAAGGATCATTAAAGTAATCAAAACAGACAAAAAACCAAAATAAAATACCTTAAGGTTTGTTTGAAAAGTTGAAAAGGGGAAAATTTAATGCAAATAACAAAATTTAATCTACAAAACCAAAATCAATAATGAACTGAACCACAAATTGATCAGATTCTCTAGTAAAATACAAGAAAAACATTTAAATGGATAAGTAATCAAAAACAACATCTTAAAACTTAAAGATATACACTGAGTTAAATAAAAGACTGGAACAAAGTTTTTCATGCTTTAAGCAATTCCCCAAAGCAACAGATTCCAATAATAATTTTAGATAAGTCATTTTCAAGCAAGAAAAACAGGAAACTCCCTTATGTCAACTTACTTAAATCTACATACTATGGACAATGAATCCATATCATGATTAATTATATACATGGTGTGAATATACATTTAGATATAGTTATAGACATAAACATTGAAAACATAGTATCAAAGTTCTGAGAGGAAAGCTAATTAAATGAAAAATATATTGATGGTACTACAAGAATTGTAAATGATTAGATTTATCCAATTCCAAATACTGAATATTAAATAGAAAGATAAACAAGGAAAAATATAGATCTCACTAGACAGCAAAGTGAGGAGAGGTGATAAAAGTTACTGCTGCTAGATCCAGGTAGGAAGGTACACAGTTTTTCTGGTCTCCAAGTTTCATATCCTAGTACAATTCTTAATTTCTCTCTCCCCAATCAAATTTCTTCTTCCACTCAATTGCCAAAAAAGATTTTTACTAAAGATAAGACCATGTGACTTGACTATTCACTGTGTCTTCCTATTGCCACTAGGTCAGGAAAAAAACCATGTGAACTCATTTGTTCAGTTTTTAAAGCCCTACATAAAACCAAATCCCACCCCTCCCCAACCTTTATCTTTCCAGCTTCACTAGACATTCCCTCTCTTATCTCCATGTTTTTTTCCTGTCTCTATCCTCTAGGTTTGGAATCCCTCTGCTTTATAAAAATCCCTCCCTATTTTATAGAAATGGCTCACAGACTACTTTCTACGTGAAAATCTTCTTGATTCCCCACCCCCAGCAGCAAGTACCTCTGTCCCAAGCTACTTGTACATTTATTGTAGTAGTTCAGTTATTTTCAGTCACATTCAATTGTTTGTGATCCCATTTGGGGTTTTCTTGGCAAGGATATTGGAGTGGTTTGCCAATTCCTTCACATGCAACTATTTTGTATTTATTTGTATTTATTCCCCAATAGAATATAAATTCCTTAAGAGAAAGAATCATTTTATTCTTTATAGCTTTGTCCCTAGTACCGACTATAGTATCTAGTACATATTAAGTACTTATCAAATCCTAATTGATTAATTAATTAAGAATGGTAAAAATATAGCATTTTATAATATCCAAGAGAATAAAATTAATAGATCTTTCATAATTAAATTCTATTTATGTGTGCATGTGTATGTACAAATCACTATTGTTTAGCTTAAAGATAAAATTATTTATAAATGCTAAAGATAAATTTTTTGAAGCAATCTGCCAATAAGGATAGAGCCAAAATTTTTCTCTAAGATATTAAGGCAAAATTAAAAAGATCAGATAAAAAAGGATAAAAATAGCTATGGGTTAAAGATTATCTAGAATAACGATCTATTAGTAGATTATCTATCCATAAAATAAAATCCTTTCCATTTTGAAATGATTCAGACAGTTTAACAAATTCTATAAAATGTAAATTCTTAGAGAGTAGGGAATTTTTCATGTGTTGATATTATACCCCCAGTATATATCACAGTACTTTGCCTATAGTAGGTACTTAAATGTATAATGTTAAATGTATTATAAAAACTGATAAGTATTTTTTATATATCATTATAGTCTCCTTCACAAAAGTCATTGTAATGTCTCAACATGACCTAGAGATGGCCCTAGATTTTTGAAGACTACTGTAGCTTGGTTCAAGCATTGGCACGTTCTAGTAAGCTAAAAACAATTTTAATATAGTCCTGGCAACAGCCTATTTCTTCTGTCTAAAGACAGACCTAACTAACTTGGGAGAGACTCAATTCCAGTAGACTGGCCACTTGATGATTCATCTTTGGCCATGGAAACCCAGGACACAAAAGTATAAAATGGGCTGTCAATGCTTCCAGCACTGAAGTGATGGAATCAGAGTAGTGAAAAGGAATCACATACATTTTAAACTATCTATAAAACTTTCCTATTTCCACTCTAAATGGGAAACACTTGTCCAAAGTTCAATGACTTGCTAAACTACTAAAAAAAAAAACTGAATCACATCAATATTAACATTCTCTTTATCACTAACTTTATATCCATCCCCATAAACAAAAGCTGATGATGAAAGAAAGTTGAAGCTAAATAAGATGGCTCAGATTTTCTCTTCTGAGAAACAAAAAAGTTGATAGAGTTGGTTTTACCATTTGCCAAAGGCAAGTATATTTATTCAAATTTCATGGTTATATTTGTTCAAATATTATTGTATTCATGAAAAATATTTACAAAAAAGACAACCATGAAAATAATTCTAGATTACATGTCATCATTAGCTATAGAGTACAAAAAAAGGAAACATTCATTTTTTTATAAGAAAGATTTTATTTATTTTGAGTTTTACAAATTTCCACCCATTTTTGCTTCCCTTCCCCCACCCCCCACAGAAGGCATTCTGCTAGTCTTTACATTGGTTCCATGTTGTACATTAATCTCAGTTGAATGTGATGACAGAGAAATCATATCCTTAAGGAAGAAAAATAAAGTATGAGATAGTAAAATTACACAATAATATAACTTTTTTCCCCCTAATTTGATGGTAATAGTCTTTGATCTTTGTTCAAAGTCCATAATTCTTTCTCTGGATACAGATGGTATTCCCCATTGCAGATAGCCCCAAATTGTCTCTGGTTGTTTCACTGAAGGGACGAGCAAGTCCCATCAAGGTTGATCATCACACCCATGTTGCTGTTAGGGTGTACAATGTTTTTCTGGCTCTGCTCATCTCACTCAGCATCAGTTCATGCAACTCTTTCCAGGCTTCCCTGAATCCCCTCCTGGTTTCTAATAGAACAGTAGTGTTCCATGACATACATATACCACAGTTTGTTAAGCCAATCCCCAACTGAAGGACATTTACTTAATTTCCAGTTCTTTGCCACCACAAACAGGGCTGCTATGGCTATTTTTGCATAAGTCATGTTTTTACCCTTTTTCATCATCTCTTCAGTGGTATTCCTGGGACAAAGGGTATGCACATTTTTGTTGCCCTTTGGACATAATTCCAAATTCCTCTCCAGAAAGGTTGGATGAGTTCACAGCTCCACCAACAATGTATTAGTATCCCAGATTTCCTGCATCCCTTCCAACATTGAGCATTGGCCTTTCTTGTCTTATTGGCCAGTCTGAGAGGTGTGAGGTGGCATCTCAGAGATATTTTAATTTGCATTTCTCTGATAAGTAATGATTTGGAGCAATTTTTCATATGACTATGGATTGCTTTGATTTCCTCAGCTGAAAAATGGGGAATGGCTTGTTTTTTTTGAAAATTTGACTCAGTTCTCTGTATATTTTAGAAATGAGTTCTTTGTCAGAAATACTAGTTGCAAAAATTGTTTCCCAATTTTCTACATTTCTTTTGATCTTGGTTACAGTGGTTTTATGTGAGCAAAAGCTTTTTAATTTAACATAATCAAAATTATCTAGTTTGTTTTGAATGATGTTCTCTATCTCTTCCTTGGTCATAAACTATTTCAAAAAGTATACATTCTAAAAAATAAATCCACACATAATGTTTGTACTTTGCTGGTTCCGTGCAAAAGCAGGCATAAAAAGGAAGGCAGAGAAAATTTCTTGGAAAATATACTTCAAGAATATGACCAATAGATAATAATCAAAAGATGTTTATTAAATTCCTAATATATGGCACAAATATACAGCGAGAAATCAGTCTCCACCCTCAAGAAGCTTATAATTTAATGGGGGAAGATAAACTACAAAAGGAAACTGAAAATGTGAGTGGGAAAAAGGTATTCCAAAGAAATATAGCCAGATGAGAAATGAAGAGATTTCTGAGTTTAAGTTTTTTAAATGTAAGTTTGGACTTCATGCCCCTACCATCCAAGCAGTGAGGCAGAGGGTAGGACTGAGGCAGAGTATCAAAGCTGATGAGCTCTTACAGGATGATGAGTTTATCCCTATAATGAACTTCCTGGAGCATGGTAAGATCATTTCAAAAATTGGTAGATCAAACAGAATCCTTCAAATTCTATATATCATGTTTACTTTCTTCAAGAAAAGAATTGAAAAGCATAGTATATGATGAACACAAAATAACATGAAATGTGACATTTATTCCATTTTAGCAGAAATGATTCATGAGAATGATTTTTGAATCACTTTTCTGAGTACAATACAACGACCAACTTAACAGAATAAAGATCACCATTGATTGAAAATTAAAAGAAAGAAAAAAAGAAGAAAACTTGTTTTGAAATTTAAAAAATTCCTCTAACTTGATTTATTTAAATAATTTATTAATGCTTTTTTTTAAAAAAGGAAACAGATGAAGGAACATCAGTTATAATAATTTTCCATGGAAGTTTAATGGAATTGGAAGTTGAATGAATTGCCCAAACTAGTAAACCAAAAGCACCTAGAATTCCTAAACATAAACACTTCATTTCCAGTCCAGTGAACTAATAAGAGTAGCCGATGATAACTTATATAAATTTAGTAAATTAATAAACATTTATTAGGTATCTACTGTGCTGAGTGTTAGGGATACAAAAATAATTTTAAAAAGAAGGCAGTCCCTAACCTCAAGGATTGTGCTGATGGGAAATAAAATACAAAAGGAAGTGTAAAGTGGGGAGGGAATAGAGGTATTATATGACAAAGAAATCCTAAAGCAGTGTTGCTGGTATAAAATGAGGACTGTGCAATAAGCCCTTTTTCTACTATATTCCACATAAATGGTTTGATAAATGGCCCAAAAAAAATCACTGGGAACCCAAAATTTTAGGTGATAGGCCTCATTGAACTCAGCTTAGATTGATGCTCAGATGTCAAACATATGGCTCGTTTATATTTATGTAATTGAAGTTTTTCAAAGTTTGTGCTCATTTGGTATAGAGAATTTAGGATCCCCTTTTACTCCATAAGTAGGCATCAAAATTAGGACATTGACTGTGAAAGTACATATTAGAAGGGGCGGCTAGGTGGTGTAATGGATAAAGCACTGGCCTTGGAGTCAGGAGTACCTGGGTTCAAATCCAGTCTCAGACAATAATTACCTAGCTGTGTAGCCTTGGGCAAGCCACTTAACCCCATCTGCTTTGCAAAAACCTAAAAAAAAAAGTACATATTAGGTTTTGTTATATGTCTGATGTATGAATGGGCTTAAAAAGAGAGATTGTGATTTCATCTAGGTGGGGACCTCTAAAGAGAATGTTGATATAAATCATCAACTCTTCCTCAAGTAAAGTTCTTAGAAAACTAAAGTACAAACAGGTTAATTGTGATTTTTTTTTTGGTGAACAATCTGACCCTGGGCAGCATAAAAGAGAATTAACTACAGATTCAGGGGAGGATTAACTGTGAAACTTGAGCTGCAGAGAGTACACCCAAGGACCTCATTTGAACTATCTCTACAGGAGAGATACTGAAAGGTTCAGGGTGAGGAAAGCAACCTGACCAATCATCAGTTCTTGTAATGCTGAGAATTCAGCCTGTGAAGGAGAGTGAGGCAGAGCTGGGGAAGTGTAGCTCTCTAAGTGGGTATTATATTTGAATTTCAGTTGGAATGAAAACATTATATTAATATTTTATACTTTTAATGAAATCAAATTTTCTTTTCAGAGTTTAAATTTGTTTGAGCTCAACTATTGTATTTTAGCAACTCTTTGATTTTTTCATTGTGCCCCCTCTTTCCCATCTAAAATTTATATTGTAAAATTAGTTATGAGTCCATTTTGCTATTTCTTGAGAAGCTTTTTTGTGAGATCCTTCATTTTAGAAAATTACATTAATGATGTCAGTAGAATGTGACCTTCAACTTTTTCCACATGGTATATTATTTATCTTCTGTGTAGTGAATAATTGACCTTCTCCTCAACAGGGCAGGAAATTGTTCAAGCTGCTGATTTTCCTTAGGGAATTTCTAACATGTAGTATGTATTAAAAAAATGACTTGGTCTCTTTAGACTACTTGCCAGATTAATTTGTTTTTTTACTTTGTTTTTGTCTTAGAAGCTGTTTATACTATACTGCTTAAAGATTTTTTTTAAATTTAGAAAATCTTGATATGGTTTTTCATGTCTACCTCCTTTTTGACATTCATTCCATATTTGACTCCCCTCACAAAAGTTGCTTCAGTATCATATTATGAGTACTGCCTCAAATATCCCAGCAGACTTAGATTTCAGGAACCAATATCAGCCTCAGTGGGTTAGCTACCTATAATATAGGATCTCACTGTGAGTGGAACTGTCCTCTTACCACTTGATGTTAACTATGACAAATAGAAATGTGATCCAGGACATGTTTTAATCATTTTGAAATATCAGACCAGACATAGTCTCCCAGGGAACATTAAATTAGATCTATTCTTGTTCTTGTCTTTGTCCTTGCTCTTGGTCTTACTTTTCTTCATCTTCTTGTTCTTGTTCTTGTTTTTATTCTTTGTGGTTATCTTGTTCTTCTTTCTCCTCCTCCTCTTTCTTCTTCTGCTTCTTCTTTTTATTTCTTGAATCATTAATATTTCCATTACTATGGTGCAGTGGATAGAACATTGTGTGGAGTCTGGAAGATACAAGTTCAAATCCAAACTTTCTAGCTAAGCTAACTCTGTTTGCCTCAGATTCCTCATATTTAAAATGAGCTAAAGAATGAAATGGCAAGTCTTAGTATCTTAGTCACCAAAACTCCAAAGGGGGGTCATGAAGAGTAATACATGAATGAAACAACTAAACAACAACAACAAAGTTCATTATTCAAGTGATAGCTATTTTGGATCTATAAGTACAAACACACCAGAGTTCTGTTTTTTTTTTTCACTTACAATAGCAGACTGCTTTCTCTTGCTATGTGAAGACTACTAAAGTCTTCTGATAGAGTATCTATGAGCAATCTTTTATAACTTTCATTGGACACTGAAATCAGCCAATAAGCACTTATGAATTGCAAATACCAAGCACCATGCTAGGTCATAGAATTACAAAGACAAAAATATTCTCAAAGAGCCTACATTCTATTAAGGGAGAAAATATACATTAAGTGTACACAAGATAAATACAAGGCATTGAGGGAGACATTATTAGCTTGGGGAGCTCAAATCAGGAAAAAACTTCATGTAGAAGGTTGCAACTGAACTAAATGTTAAAGAAAATTAGAGATTCTAATAGTTAAATTCTAAATATGTGTAGTCAGGAAGATGGAAATTATTCTGTGGCAGAGGTATTAGTTGTTTAATCATTCAGTCATGTCTTTCTTCATGACCCCATGGATCACAGCATGCCAGGACCTTCTATCTTCCACTGTCTTTTGAAGTCTGTCCAAATTTATGCTCATTGTTTCCATGACATTATCTATCCATCCTCTGTTGTCCTTCTTCCTTTTGCTTTCAATTTTCCCAACATCATTTTCCCCCCAATGAGTTCCATCTTCATTTCCAATTCAATATTTGATCCTCCAGTAAATTATTTAATCTAATTTCTTTAATTTTAATTAATTTCTTTAAGTATGGACTGATTTGATCTCCTTGATCTCCAATGGTCTTTCAAAAATCTTCTTCAGCATCATAATTCCAAAATTCAATTCTGCATCTCTCACCTTTCCTATAGTCTACCTCTCACCGTCATCATTGCTACTGGAAAAACCCTATCCTTGACTAAGCAGAACTTTGTGGTAACATAGTGTCTCTGCTTTTTAAAATGCTATCCAGATTTGCCAATAGTTTACCTTCCAAGGAACAATGTTTTTTAATTTCATGACTGCATCTGCCATCTCCAGTGATCTTTGAGTTCAAGAATATAGAATTTGACACTGCTTCCATTTCTTTTCCCTTCTATTTTCCAGAAATAGATGTGACTAGTTGCTACGATCTTGGTTTTTTGTTGTTAAATTAGCTTTTATGCTCTCCTCTTTTACCCTCTTCAAAAGACTTCTTAATTCCTCTTCACTTTCTGCCATTAAAGTAGCATCATTGGCCCATCTAAGATTGTTGATATTTCTCTCTCCTAGTAATCTTAATTCCTGCTTTTTATTCATCCAGCCTGGCATTACAAATGATATAATCTATATCTAAATTAAATAAATATGGTGACAGTATATAATCTTGATTCCTTTTTCAATCTTATATCAATCTGTTGCTCCATATTCAATTCTAATTATTACCTTTTGGTTCACATACAGGTTCCTCAGAAGACAAGTAAAATGATCTGAGATTCCCAACTCTCTGAGGACTTGCCACATCTTGTTGTGACACACACACACACACACACACACACACACACACACACACACACAAACAGGCTTTTTCATATTCAATGAAGCAGAAGTATATGGATTTCTGGAACTCCCTTGCTTTCTCCATCATCTAGCAAATGTTGACAATTTTGTCTATACTTCCTCTGCCTCTTCAAAACTGCTCCTTTGGAAATTCTCAGTTCACACATTGCTGAAGCTTAGATTGCAGAATTTTAAGCATAATTTTGATGATATGAGAAATGATTACAAGTGTTCCTTGGCATTACCCTTCTTTGGGTAAACTTATTTTTTTCCAATTCAGTGGTCATTCTTGTATTTTCCAATACCATCGTATTTTAGGGTTTTATATAGCTCAACTGGAAATCCACTACCTCCACTAGTCTTATTATTAGCAATGCTACCTAACATCCACTTGGTTTCATTCTCCAGCAAGAGGCATTAGACTCAATGTATATTCAGTCTGGTTGCCAACATAGCCTGGGATGAATGCCTCCAACTTATGCCATTACTCTCATTTTTTCTTCACATTTCTACAAATCAAGGTTCACCCTAGCAGTGTATCCAACAATCCTATCATGTGCATACAAAGCCACTCAGAAACACATACTGATTCACTGACTTTTAAATTTTATATAAGAATCTTTCACTTTATCTTTGGCATACTTCTAAGTGTTCTAAACCTAACACTAATTTTCCATCAACTTTCTGCACTAGTTTCCTAGAAATACCTATTCTATCATTTAGTAACCTAAGAAGAAATTCTTGGTCACTCCTTTATATCCCTGAAAGTAATTAATAACTAAATATAACCATATACCTTTTTTCAATCCTAGAACAAGCTATTCAGAGTTAATCAATAGTATTGTTTAATTAAATAAAAGGAATTCCCTGGTTCAGATTAGTGTATAATTTATATATGTATAGAAAGTCAAAGTACTGAATTGACTGGGAAATTGTTTGAGATCATTTACATTTTTTAATGCAGGGGGAGGGAAGTTATAGGATATATCTATCAGTATCTGAATATTCCTATAACATTATATTCAGGACAGGTTCCATTTTTTAGGAGGAATAAAGAATTATAAACCATATTCAACCTTATTTTAGGAAAATTGAATGAAAACGTCTGGCAGGATGACTGAGAGAGTAATAGTATCTACTCCAGTTTTCCATCAATATCTCAAAATAGAGGGAAAAAATCTGTGATAAAGTAATGAAAAATAACAAAATAATTAGAAAAGAAACAATTCCTCATATTATAATTCCTATAGAAAAAAAGTATATAATACCCACTGTCATCCATGTCCAGTTCTTTCCTATTCAATATTTTTGCTCCAAGTTTCACATTCTGGGTTCCTTGAATTTTTTTTTTTATCATTGTCTGCCATTTCATCTTGTAGCAATTCAACCAGACTCTTCACTTCTCAGTCAATAGAGGTTTATGAATTCTCTCCATCCTGGCAGACTGAACAGAACAAAATAATTATCTTTGGGTGGGATGGGTGCCTGTTAGTGCTAAGCCTGCTCAGATGCTTTCTGAAGCAAAAAAAAAAGGAGGGGAGTGGATACTGTCAAGGTGACCAGTTGACAAGTTGTACTTTAGTTTAGGTGCGGTGCCATTTGCCATTTCAAAATAGAAATAAAAGTTTCAAATAGAATAAAGGAATAATAACAATAAAGAAAGAGGGAATAAGAAATATATCATTACAGGAAAGACTTCACAGAAAAACTTGAAAGAAAAAGGAATAAGCCATCAAAAAAAGTTCCAATATAATGAATAAATGTTAAAGAAGAAATCAAATAAAACACTCCTTGTGTACAGCAGAGTATAATAACTGTTTCTATAAGACTACAGGAAGTAACTAAACAACTTTAAAAACTTCCAGAGAGATTAAGGCTAAAGGGAAAAAATGTATATGGAAATTAGAAGGCAATTTTTAATTATTAAAATAAAAATCATAAAACAAGAGTGGAAAATGAAGAACTAAAGCAGAAACTCCAATTAATCCAGCAAAAATATATTTTTAAGTGCCTATTAAATGTCAAGATTTGTCTAAGTCATTGGGGAAGCAAATAGGAGGCAACTAGTGGTTCAAAAGAAATAGAACTAGAGTTGGGAAGACATCAAATCTGGCCTCAGACATCTACTGATTGCTCAACTAAGGAGCTGGATAGGGAGAGCTGAATGGGATGAGGGGGAGTCTGTGATAATTTTATCAGGTAAAGGAAAGAATAAAAAAAGAAAGAAAGAGAGAAGCAATGAAAGAAGAGTCAAGGAATTTGAGTTTGTACAGACTTTGGAATGTTTGCTTCTGGAGATAAGGATCATTAAAGTAATCAAAACAGACAAAAAACCAAAATAAAATACCTTAAGGTTTGTTTGAAAAGTTGAAAAGGGGAAAATTTAATGCAAATAACAAAATTTAATCTACAAAACCAAAATCAATAATGAACTGAACCACAAATTGATCAGATTCTCTAGTAAAATACAAGAAAAACATTTAAATGGATAAGTAATCAAAAACAACATCTTAAAACTTAAAGATATACACTGAGTTAAATAAAAGACTGGAACAAAGTTTTTCATGCTTTAAGCAATTCCCCAAAGCAACAGATTCCAATAATAATTTTAGATAAGTCATTTTCAAGCAAGAAAAACAGGAAACTCCCTTATGTCAACTTACTTAAATCTACATACTATGGACAATGAATCCATATCATGATTTATATATACATGGTGTGAATATACATTTAGATATAGTTATAGACATAAACATTGAAAACATAGTATCAAAGTTCTGAGAGGAAAGCTAATTAAATGAAAAATATATTGATGGTACTACAAGAATTGTAAATGATTAGATTTATCCAATTCCAAATACTGAATATTAAATAGAAAGATAAACAAGGAAAAATATAGATCTCACTAGACAGCAAAGTGAGGAGAGGTGATAAAAGTTACTGCTGCTAGATCCAGGTAGGAAGGTACACAGTTTTTCTGGTCTCCAAGTTTCATATCCTAGTACAATTCTTAATTTCTCTCTCCCCAATCAAATTTCTTCTTCCACTCAATTGCCAAAAAAGATTTTTACTAAAGATAAGACCATGTGACTTGACTATTCACTGTGTCTTCCTATTGCCACTAGGTCAGGAAAAAAACCATGTGAACTCATTTGTTCAGTTTTTAAAGCCCTACATAAAACCAAATCCCACCCCTCCCCAACCTTTATCTTTCCAGCTTCACTAGACATTCCCTCTCTTATCTCCATGTTTTTTTCCTGTCTCTATCCTCTAGGTTTGGAATCCCTCTGCTTTATAAAAATCCCTCCCTATTTTATAGAAATGGCTCACAGACTACTTTCTACGTGAAAATCTTCTTGATTCCCCACCCCCAGCAGCAAGTACCTCTGTCCCAAGCTACTTGTACATTTATTGTAGTAGTTCAGTTATTTTCAGTCACATTCAATTGTTTGTGATCCCATTTGGGGTTTTCTTGGCAAGGATATTGGAGTGGTTTGCCAATTCCTTCACATGCAACTATTTTGTATTTATTTGTATTTATTCCCCAATAGAATATAAATTCCTTAAGAGAAAGAATCATTTTATTCTTTATAGCTTTGTCCCTAGTACCGACTATAGTATCTAGTACATATTAAGTACTTATCAAATCCTAATTGATTAATTAATTAAGAATGGTAAAAATATAGCATTTTATAATATCCAAGAGAATAAAATTAATAGATCTTTCATAATTAAATTCTATTTATGTGTGCATGTGTATGTACAAATCACTATTGTTTAGCTTAAAGATAAAATTATTTATAAATGCTAAAGATAAATTTTTTGAAGCAATCTGCCAATAAGGATAGAGCCAAAATTTTTCTCTAAGATATTAAGGCAAAATTAAAAAGATCAGATAAAAAAGGATAAAAATAGCTATGGGTTAAAGATTATCTAGAATAACGATCTATTAGTAGATTATCTATCCATAAAATAAAATCCTTTCCATTTTGAAATGATTCAGACAGTTTAACAAATTCTATAAAATGTAAATTCTTAGAGAGTAGGGAATTTTTCATGTGTTGATATTATACCCCCAGTATATATCACAGTACTTTGCCTATAGTAGGTACTTAAATGTATAATGTTAAATGTATTATAAAAACTGATAAGTATTTTTTATATATCATTATAGTCTCCTTCACAAAAGTCATTGTAATGTCTCAACATGACCTAGAGATGGCCCTAGATTTTTGAAGACTACTGTAGCTTGGTTCAAGCATTGGCACGTTCTAGTAAGCTAAAAACAATTTTAATATAGTCCTGGCAACAGCCTATTTCTTCTGTCTAAAGACAGACCTAACTAACTTGGGAGAGACTCAATTCCAGTAGACTGGCCACTTGATGATTCATCTTTGGCCATGGAAACCCAGGACACAAAAGTATAAAATGGGCTGTCAATGCTTCCAGCACTGAAGTGATGGAATCAGAGTAGTGAAAAGGAATCACATACATTTTAAACTATCTATAAAACTTTCCTATTTCCACTCTAAATGGGAAACACTTGTCCAAAGTTCAATGACTTGCTAAACTACTAAAAAAAAAAACTGAATCACATCAATATTAACATTCTCTTTATCACTAACTTTATATCCATCCCCATAAACAAAAGCTGATGATGAAAGAAAGTTGAAGCTAAATAAGATGGCTCAGATTTTCTCTTCTGAGAAACAAAAAAGTTGATAGAGTTGGTTTTACCATTTGCCAAAGGCAAGTATATTTATTCAATAGGGGAATGAAAACTTTGGTAGATGCCAACTTGACTCAGTAACTTTTCTAGTCTGCTAATGCCATGTGGAAGAGATCAACTTTTGATTGGCTTTGGAGCCAAAACTGGGGCACATTTAAATGTCTTCCTCATATATCACATCACGAAATCATACAAGTTTCTTTGAAAGATATAACAGGAGAAATAACTTTATTCAACAGCATAAAATAGGTAGAAATATACTTATCAAAAGTGTCTTTGTTAAAAATGTCAATATGACAAGTGGATCGTGAACTGAAGGACCATGTGGCCTGCATGTAACTGGACTTTATGAATAGATCTAGAATATCTCACACCATGTCTCAGAGAGACTTGTGCTCTATCTATGTGGAGAGGCCCAGGAAAACCACATTTCATCTTTCTATTTTCAAAATATTCATTGGACTTGGAATTAAATATATTTATTCTCCATCTGATATTTGATATTTTAGGGGTATGATTCTGTTTTGGGGCTCAGCATAAAAACCAGTATCACAGGATAATCCAGATCCACATCTGGAAGGACATGACTTGAACTCAAATCTTCCTGATTCATAGGTCAGTTTTCAATGTATTATGACATATTTTCTCAAATCATAATATCATGTTATGTAGATCTATTAGGATCATATAGATTTAGAGATAGAATGTATTTCAGAGACTAATCCAACCTCTCTTTACTCTATAGGCAAGAAAACAGATCCAGGGAAGTTCAATGATTTGCCTCAAATCACAGTTAGTAATCCACATGGGTAGGATTTGAACTCTGGTCTTCTTCATACAGAGCCATTTTTCTATCCACTATAACACAAATTCTTGTATTGTTGGGAGAAATGTTGGGAGGAGTGGTATTGATGTAACTAATATCAGTGAGATCATAGTACTGCATTTTACAAAATTGGTCATATCACTTTAATTGCCAATGTTGACACTTTGGCCACAATTGCAAATGTCATCATGGTAGGACTTTGGGGGAAAATGGAAGATGCATTGTACTTTTAAAAAACACTTTGTATACTTTTTATTCTCTTCTTTTTCAATGACTAAGTATATTAGCATGAAAACAATTTCCTTGTTGCTAGGAGTTCATCTGCTCATGCTGCTTATTTCTCACCTGAAATAGAAATTTATTTTTAATTCTTAAAATATTCATGTTTAAGGACATTGTCATTATACTTCAAACCTAGAAATATGTAACAATAGAAGTAGCAGCACTCAAACTCTACTTGGAAAGAATACATAAAAAAAATCTGTCATAATTCAAAATTCACTTTTTGGGCTATGTGTAATAATATGTGATGGTTCAAACATACTTATTAGTTATGAAATTACTTTAAAAAGACAGCAGATATTATATCAATAACAAATACATATTATGATGATTTCCCAGGAGCATGATCTTCAAGATTCCCTTTCCATTGGTGTCCTATATCCCCACTTATTCAGCATGTCCCCACAGCTCATAGTCCTCAATTTTCCTTTTAACCAATCATCCCACTCCCACCTACAAGTCTTCTCCAGGTTATTATCTTTTGAAAAATGCTCTTACTCCCACTCTCAATTCTCTAAGTCTCTCTATCATTCAGAAAAGAACTCTTGATGTTGCATCTACTCAGTGTTTGGTTTTTTTTCTGATTTTTTGGAAAAGAGATTAATATCTCTCCTTTTACTCAGTTCAGTCTAAATTTTGAACTTTTTCAAATCACGAGCTCAGATAAAACTTAATTTGAAAATTTTTTAATTTTAATTTTTATTTCATTGACCTAGGGAACTTTCAGAGGGGAAATTTCTCCAATGCAAACCTGTCTGAAATTTTCTGCACCTTATAGTTTTAAGGAATTAATAATATATAATGAAAACATTCAACTTATGAAAATTATAGCTGTTCTGTGCTCATTCTATTTCTGGGGCTTGTTTGCTGTTTGAGATGGTTAAGTACCACTTTCTACAAGAAGCACCATCTTTGTAGATGAAGATTTTTCAGATTCTCAACAGCTAATGTCTTTCCTCCTTAATAACTCTGTATATATTTAACTCTTGTTTATTTTTAACATATTTAAATATTTCCATTCATCTTGTCTTCCTCAATAAGATGTGAACTCCCCCCAATAAAATGTAAACTCCTTGAAGGTAGAGATTGTTTTACTTTTCTTTGTGTCCTCAAGATCTAACAGAGTGCCTGGAGTATAGTAGATGCTTAATCAAGTCTTTTTGATTGATTATTAATAGTAAGTGACCACGATCTTTAAGCAGTACCTACTAAAGTGTTATATTTTGATGAGCTCTTCCTAAGTATATTTATAATAATATTTTAAGAGAATAAACTTTTTTCTTCCCTTTTGGTACTCAATTTGGTACTCAAACACAATTACTCAATCCCTTGATGTAAGGATTTATGGGTTACTTATCTTTTGTGTCCCAGTACATAGCACGTGGAAAGATATTTGCTTATACATTCAGCACATCTAAAGTGGATGATATCTACTATATTCCACATAAATGGTTTGATAAATGGCCCAAAAAAAATCACTGGGAACCCAAAATTTTAGGTGATAGGCCTCATTGAACTCAGCTTAGATTGATGCTCAGATGTTAAACATATGGCTCGTTTATATTTATGTAATTGAAGTTTTTCAAAGTTTGTGCTCATTTGGTATAGAGAATTTAGGATCCCCTTTTACTCCATAAGTAGGCATCAAAATTAGGACATTGACTGTGAAAGTACATATTAGATGGGGCGGCTAGGTGGTGTAATGGATAAAGCACTGGCCTTGGAGTCAGGAGTACCTGGGTTCAAATCCAGTCTCAGACAATAATTACCTAGCTGTGTAGCCTTGGGCAAGCCACTTAACCCCATCTGCTTTGCAAAAACCTAAAAAAAAAAAAGTACATATTAGGTTTTGTTATATGTCTGATGTATGAATGGGCTTAAAAAGAGAGATTGTGATTTCATCTAGGTGGGGACCTCTAAAGAGAATGTTGATATAAATCATCAACTCTTCCTCAAGTAAAGTTCTTAGAAAACTAAAGTACAAACAGGTTAATTGTGATTTTTTTTTTTGGTGAACAATCTGACCCTGGGCAGCATAAAAGAGAATTAACTACAGATTCAGGGGAGGATTAACTGTGAAACTTGAGCTGCAGAGAGTACACCCAAGGACCGCATTTGAACTATCTCTACAGGAGAGATACTGAAAGGTTCAGGGTGAGGAAAGCAACCTGACCAATCATCAGTTCTTGTAATGCTGAGAATTCAGCCTGTGAAGGAGAGTGAGGCAGAGCTGGGGAAGTGTAGCTCTCTAAGTGGGTATTATATTTGAATTTCAGTTGGAATGAAAACATTATATTAATATTTTATACTTTTAATGAAATCAAATTTTCTTTTGAGTTTAAATTTGTTTGAGCTCAACTATTGTATTTTAGCAACTCTTTGATTTTTTCATTGTGCCTCCTCTTTCCCATCTAAAATTTATATTGTAAAATTAGTTATGAGTCCATTTTGCTATTTCTTGAGAAGCTTTTTTGTGAGATCCTTCATTTTAGAAAATTACATTAATGATGTCAGTAGAATGTGACCTTCAACTTTTTCCACATGGTATATTATTTATCTTCTGTGTAGTGAATAATTGACCTCCTCAACAGGGCAGGAAATTGTTCAAGCTGCTGATTTTCCTTAGGGAATTTCTAACATGTAGTATGTATTAAAAAATGACTTGGTCTCTTTAGACTACTTGCCAGATTAATTTGTTTTTTTACTTTGTTTTTGTCTTAGAAGCTGTTTATACTATACTGCTTAAAGATTTTTTTTAAATTTAGAAAATCTTGATATGGTTTTTCATGTCTACCTCCTTTTTGACATTCATTCCATATTTGACTCCCCTCACAAAAGTTGCTTCAGTATCATATTATGAGTACTGCCTCAAATATCCCAGCAGACTTAGATTTCAGGAACCAATATCAGCCTCAGTGGGTTAGCTACCTATAATATAGGATCTCACTGTGAGTGGAACTGTCCTCTTACCACTTGATGTTAACTATGACAAATAGAAATGTGATCCAGGACATGTTTTAATCATTTTGAAATATCAGACCAGACATAGTCTCCCAGGGAACATTAAATTAGATCTATTCTTGTTCTTGTCTTTGTCCTTGCTCTTGGTCTTACTTTTCTTCATCTTCTTGTTCTTGTTCTTGTTTTTATTCTTTTTGGTTATCTTGTTCTTCTTTCTCCTCCTCCTCTTTCTTCTTCTGCTTCTTCTTTTTCTTCTTGAATCATTAATATTTCCATTACTATGGTGCAGTGGATAGAACATTGTCTGGAGTCTGGAAGATACAAGTTCAAATCCAAACTTTCTAGCTAAGCTAACTCTGTTTGCCTCAGATTCCTCATATTTAAAATGAGCTAAAGAATGAAATGGCAAGTCTTAGTATCTTAGTCACCAAAACTCCAAAGGGGGGTCATGAAGAGTAATACATGAATGAAACAACTAAACAACAACAACAAAGTTCATTATTCAAGTGATAGCTATTTTGGATCTCTAAGTACAAACACACCAGAGTTCTGTTTTTTTTTTTCACTTACAATAGCTGACTGCTTTCTCTTGCTATGTGAAGACTACTAAAGTCTTCTGATAGAGTATCTATGAGCAATCTTTTATAACTTTCATTGGACACTGAAATCAGCCAATAAGCACTTATGAATTGCAAATACCAAGCACCATGCTAGGTCATAGAATTACAAAGACAAAAATATTCTCAAAGAGCCTACATTCTATTAAGGGAGAAAATATACATTAAGTGTACACAAGATAAATACAAGGCATTGAGGGAGACATTATTAGCTTGGGGAGCTCAAATCAGGAAAAAACTTCATGTAGAAGGTTGCAACTGAACTAAATGTTAAAGAAAATTAGAGATTCTAATAGTATCCATTCTAAATATGTGTAGTCAGGAAGATGGAAATTATTCTGTGGCAGAGGTATTAGTTGTTTAATCATTCAGTCATGTCTTTCTTCATGACCCCATGGATCACAGCATGCCAGGACCTTCTATCTTCCACTGTCTTTTGAAGTCTGTCCAAATTTATGCTCATTGTTTCCATGACATTATCTATCCATCCTCTGTTGTCCTTCTTCCTTTTGCTTTCAATTTTCCCAACATCATTTTCCCCCCAATGAGTTCCATCTTCATTTCCAATTCAATATTTGATCCTCCAGTAAATTATTTAATCTAATTTCTTTAATTTTAATTAATTTCTTTAAGTATGGACTGATTTGATCTCCTTGATCTCCAATGGTCTCTCAAAAATCTTCTTCAGCATCATAATTCCAAAATTCAATTCTGCATCTCTCACCTTTCCTATAGTCTACCTCTCACCGTCATCATTGCTACTGGAAAAACCCTATCCTTGACTAAGCAGAACTTTGTGGTAACATAGTGTCTCTGCTTTTTAAAATGCTATCCAGATTTGCCAATAGTTTACCTTCCAAGGAACAATGTCTTTTAATTTCATGACTGCATCTGCCATCTCCAGTGATCTTTGAGTTCAAGAATATAGAATTTGACATTGCTTCCATTTCTTTTCCCTTCTATTTTCCAGAAATAGATGTGACTAGTTGCTACGATCTTGGTTTTTTGTTGTTAAATTAGCTTTTATGCTCTCCTCTTTTACCCTCTTCAAAAGACTTCTTAATTCCTCTTCACTTTCTGCCATTAAAGTAGCATCATTGGCCCATCTAAGATTGTTGATATTTCTCTCTCCTAGTAATCTTAATTCCTGCTTTTTATTCATCCAGCCTGGCATTACAAATGATATAATCTATATCTAAATTAAATAAATATGGTGACAGTATATAATCTTGATTCCTTTTTCAATCTTATATCAATCTGTTGCTCCATATTCAATTCTAATTATTACCTTTTGGTTCACATACAGGTTCCTCAGAAGACAAGTAAAATGATCTGAGATTCCCAACTCTCTGAGGACTTGCCACATCTTGTTGTGACACACACACACACACACACACACACACACACACACACACAAACAGGCTTTTTCATATTCAATGAAGCAGAAGTATATGGATTTCTGGAACTCCCTTGCTTTCTCCATCATCTAGCAAATGTTGACAATTTTGTCTATACTTCCTCTGCCTCTTCAAAACTGCTCCTTTGGAAATTCTCAGTTCACACATTGCTGAAGCTTAGATTGCAGAATTTTAAGCATAATTTTGATGATATGAGAAATGATTACAAGTGTTCCTTGGCATTACCCTTCTTTGGGTAAACTTATTTTTTTCCAATTCAGTGGTCATTCTTGTATTTTCCAATACCATCGTATTTTAGGGTTTTATATAGCTCAACTGGAAATCCACTACCTCCACTAGTCTTATTATTAGCAATGCTACCTAACATCCACTTGGTTTCATTCTCCAGCAAGGGGCATTAGACTCAATGTATATTCAGTCTGGTTGCCAACATAGCCTGGGATGAATGCCTCCAACTTATGCCATTACTCTCATTTTTTCTTCACATTTCTACAAATCAAGGTTCACCCTAGCAGTGTATCCAACAATCCTATCATGTGCATACAAAGCCACTCAGAAACACATACTGATTCACTGACTTTTAAATTTTATATAAGAATCTTTCACTTTATCTTTGGCATACTTCTAAGTGTTCTAAACCTAACACTAATTTTCCATCAACTTTCTGCACTAGTTTCCTAGAAATACCTATTCTATCATTTAGTAACCTAAGAAGAAATTCTTGGTCACTCCTTTATATCCCTGAAAGTAATTAATAACTAAATATAACCATATACCTTTTTTCAATCCTAGAACAAGCTATTCAGAGTTAATCAATAGTATTGTTTAATTAAAAAAAGGAATTCCCTGGTTCAGATTAGTGTATAATTTATATATGTATAGAAAGTCAAAGTACTGAATTGACTGGGAAATTGTTTGAGATCATTTACATTTTTTAATGCAGGGGGAGGGAAGTTATAGGATATATCTATCAGTATCTGAATATTCCTATAACATTATATTCAGGACAGGTTCCATTTTTTAGGAGGAATAAAGAATTATAAACCATATTCAACCTTATTTTAGGAAAATTGAATGAAAACGTCTGGCAGGATGACTGAGAGAGTAATAGTATCTACTCCAGTTTTCCATCAATATCTCAAAATAGAGGGAAAAAAATCTATGATAAAGTAATGAAAAATAACAAAATAATTAGAAAAGAAACAATTCCTCATATTATAATTCCTATAGAAAAAAAGTATATAATACCCACTGTCATCCATGTCCAGTTCTTTCCTATTCAATATTTTTGCTCCAAGTTTCACATTCTGGGTTCCTTGAATTTTTTTTTTTATCATTGTCTGCCATTTCATCTTGTAGCAATTCAACCAGACTCTTCACTTCTCAGTCAATAGAGGTTTATGAATTCTCTCCATCCTGGCAGACTGAACAGAACAAAATAATTATCTTTGGGTGGGATGGGTGCCTGTTAGTGCTAAGCCTGCTCAGATGCTTTCTGAAGCAAAAAAAAAGGAGGGGAGTGGATACTGTCAAGGTGACCAGTTGACAAGTTGTACTTTAGTTTAGGTGCCATTTGCCATTTCAAAATAGAAATAAAAGTTTCAAATAGAATAAAGGAATAATAACAATAAAGAAAGAAGGAATAAGAAATATATCATTACAGGAAAGACTTCACAGAAAAACTTGAAAGAAAAAGGAATAAGCCATCAAAAAAAGTTCCAATATAATGAATAAATGTTAAAGAAGAAATCAAATAAAACACTCCTTGTGTACAGCAGAGTATAATAACTGTTTCTATAAGACTACAGGAAGTAACTAAACAACTTTAAAAACTTCCAGAGAGATTAAGGCTAAAGGGAAAAAATGTATATGGAAATTAGAAGGCAATTTTTAATTATTAAAATAAAAATCATAAAACAAGAGTGGAAAATGAAGAACTAAAGCAGAAACTCCAATTAATCCAGCAAAAATATATTTTTAAGTGCCTATTAAATGTCAAGATTTGTCTAAGTCATTGGGGAAGCAAATAGGAGGCAACTAGTGGTTCAAAAGAAATAGAACTAGAGTTGGGAAGACATCAAATCTGGCCTCAGACATCTACTGATTGCTCAACTAAGGAGCTGGATAGGGAGAGCTGAATGGGATGAGGGGGAGTCTGTGATAATTTTATCAGGTAAAGGAAAGAATAAAAAAAGAAAGAAAGAGAGAAGCAATGAAAGAAGAGTCAAGGAATTTGAGTTTGTACAGACTTTGGAATGTTTGCTTCTGGAGATAAGGATCATTAAAGTAATCAAAACAGACAAAAAACCAAAATAAAATACCTTAAGGTTTGTTTGAAAAGTTGAAAAGGGGAAAATTTAATGCAAATAACAAAATTTAATCTACAAAACCAAAATCAATAATGAACTGAACCACAAATTGATCAGATTCTCTAGTAAAATACAAGAAAAACATTTAAATGGATAAGTAATCAAAAACAACATCTTAAAACTTAAAGATATACACTGAGTTAAATAAAAGACTGGAACAAAGTTTTTCATGCTTTAGGCAATTCCCCAAAGCAACAGATTCCAATAATAATTTTAGATAAGTCGTTTTCAAGCAAGAAAAACAGGAAACTCCCTTATGTCAACTTACTTAAATCTACATACTATGGACAATGAATCCATATCATGATTAATTATATACATGGTGTGAATATACATTTAGATATAGTTATAGACATAAACATTGAAAACATAGTATCAAAGTTCTGAGAGGAAAGCTAATTAAATGAAAAATATATTGATGGTACTACAAGAATTGTAAATGATTAGATTTATCCAATTCCAAATACTGAAAAGATAAACAAGGAAAAATATAGATCTCACTAGACAGCAAAGTGAGGAGAGGTGATAAAAGTTACTGCTGCTAGATCCAGGTAGGAAGGTACACAGTTTTTCTGGTCTCCAAGTTTCATATCCTAGTACAATTCTTAATTTCTCTCTCCCCAATCAAATTTCTGCTTCCACTCAATTGCCAAAAAAGATTTTTACTAAAGATAAGACCATGTGACTTGACTATTCACTGTGTCTTCCTATTGCCACTAGGTCAGGAAAAAAACCATGTGAACTCATTTGTTCAGTTTTTAAAGCCCTACATAAAACCAAATCCCACCCCTCCCC
Source organism: Macrotis lagotis (assembly GCF_037893015.1). Classification (NCBI taxonomy): domain Eukaryota; kingdom Metazoa; phylum Chordata; class Mammalia; order Peramelemorphia; family Peramelidae; genus Macrotis; species Macrotis lagotis. The sequence continues at coordinate 161,261,301 of NC_133662.1, read as the reverse complement.
AACCTTTATCTTTCCAGCTTCACTAGACATTCCCTCTCTTATCTCCATGTTTTTTTCCTGTCTCTATCCTCTAGGTTTGGAATCCCTCTGCTTTATAAAAATCCCTCCCTATTTTATAGAAATGGCTCACAGACTACTTTTTACGTGAAAATCTTCTTGATTCCCCACCCCCAGCAGCAAGTACCTCTGTCCCAAGCTACTTGTACATTTATTGTAGTAGTTCAGTTATTTTCAGTCACATTCAATTGTTTGTGATCCCATTTGGGGTTTTCTTGGCAAGGATATTGGAGTGGTTTGCCAATTCCTTCACATGCAACTATTTTGTATTTATTTGTATTTATTCCCCAATAGAATATAAATTCCTTAAGAGAAAGAATCATTTTATTCTTTATAGCTTTGTCCCTAGTACCGACTATAGTATCTAGTACATATTAAGTACTTATCAAATCCTAATTGATTAATTAATTAAGAATGGTAAAAATATAGCATTTTATAATATCCAAGAGAATAAAATTAATAGATCTTTCATAATTAAATTCTATTTATGTGTGCATGTGTATGTACAAATCACTATTGTTTAGCTTGAAGATAAAATTATTTATAAATGCTAAAGATAAATTTTTTGAAGCAATCTGCCAATAAGGATAGAGCCAAAATTTTTCTCTAAGATATTAAGGCAAAATTAAAAAGATCAGATAAAAAAGGATAAAAATAGCTATGGGTTAAAGATTATCTAGAATAACGATCTATTAGTAGATTATCTATCCATAAAATAAAATCCTTTCCATTTTGAAATGATTCAGACAGTTTAACAAATTCTATAAAATGTAAATTCTTAGAGAGTAGGGAATTTTTCATGTGTTGATATTATACCCCCAGTATATATCACAGTACTTTGCCTATAGTAGGTACTTAAATGTATAATGTTAAATGTATTATAAAAACTGATAAGTATTTTTTATATATCATTATAGTCTCCTTCACAAAAGTCATTGTAATGTCTCAACATGACCTAGAGATGGCCCTAGATTTTTGAAGACTACTGTAGCTTGGTTCAAGCATTGGCACGTTCTAGTAAGCTAAAAACAATTTTAATATAGTCCTGGCAACAGCCTATTTCTTCTGTCTAAAGACAGACCTAACTAACTTGGGAGAGACTCAATTCCAGTAGACTGGCCACTTGATGATTCATCTTTGGCCATGGAAACCCAGGACACAAAAGTATAAAATGGGCTGTCAATGCTTCCAGCACTGAAGTGATGGAATCAGAGTAGTGAAAAGGAATCACATACATTTTAAACTATCTATAAAACTTTCCTATTTCCACTCTAAATGGGAAACACTTGTCCAAAATTCAATGACTTGCTAAACTACTAAAAAAAAAAAAACTGAATCACATCAATATTAACATTCTCTTTATCACTAACTTTATATCCATCCCCATAAACAAAAGCTGATGATGAAAGAAAGTTGAAGCTAAATAAGATGGCTCAGATTTTCTCTTCTGAGAAACAAAAAAGTTGATAGAGTTGGTTTTACCATTTGCCAAAGGCAAGTATATTTATTCAAATTTCATGGTTATATTTGTTCAAATATTATTGTATTCATGAAAAATATTTACAAAAAAGACAACCATGAAAATAATTCTAGATTACATGTCATCATTAGCTATAGAGTACAAAAAAAGGAGACATTCGTTTTTTTATAAGAAAGATTTTATTTATTTTGAGTTTTACAAATTTCCACCCATTTTTGCTTCCCTTCCCCCACCCCCACAGAAGGCATTCTGCTAGTCTTTACATTGGTTCCATGTTGTACATTAATCTCAGTTGAATGTGATGACAGAGAAATCATATCCTTAAGGAAGAAAAATAAAGTATGAGATAGTAAAATTACACAATAATATAACTTTTTCCCCCCTAATTTGATGGTAATAGTCTTTGATCTTTGTTCAAAGTCCATAATTCTTTCTCTGGATACAGATGGTATTCCCCATTGCAGATAGCCCCAAATTGTCTCTGGTTGTTTCACTGAAGGGATGAGTAAGTCCCATCAAGGTTGATTATCACACCCATGTTGCTGTTAGGGTGTACAATGTTTTTCTGGCTCTGCTCATCTCACTCAGCATCAGTTCATGCAACTCTTTCCAGGCTTCCCTGAATCCCCTCCTGGTTTCTAATAGAACAGTAGTGTTCCATGACATACATATACCACAGTTTGTTAAGCCAATCCCCAACTGAAGGACATTTACTTAATTTCCAGTTCTTTGCCACCACAAACAGGGCTGCTATGGCTATTTTTGCATAAGTCATGTTTTTACCCTTTTTCATCATCTCTTCAGTGGTATTCCTGGGACAAAGGGTATGCACATTTTTGTTGCCCTTTGGACATAATTCCAAATTCCTCTCCAGAAAGGTTGGATGAGTTCACAGCTCCACCAACAATGTATTAGTATCCCAGATTTCCTGCATCCCTTCCAACATTGAGCATTGGCCTTTCTTGTCTTATTGGCCAGTCTGAGAGGTTGTGAGGTGGCATCTCAGAGATATTTTAATTTGCATTTCTCTGATAAGTAATGATTTGGAGCAATTTTTCATATGACTATGGATTGCTTTGATTTCCTCAGCTGAAAAATGGGGAATGGCTTGTTTTTTTTGAAAATTTGACTCAGTTCTCTGTATATTTTAGAAATGAGTTCTTTGTCAGAAATACTAGTTGCAAAAATTGTTTCCCAATTTTCTACATTTCTTTTGATCTTGGTTACAGTGGTTTTATGTGAGCAAAAGCTTTTTAATTTAACATAATCAAAATTATCTAGTTTGTTTTGAATGATGTTCTCTATCTCTTCCTTGGTCATAAACTATTTCAAAAAGTATACATTCTAAAAAATAAATCCACACATAATGTTTGGACTTTGCTGGTTCAGTGCAAAAGCAGGCATAAAAAGGAAGGCAGAGAAAATTTCTTGGAAAATATACTTCAAGAATATGACCAATAGATAATAATCAAAAGATGTTTATTAAATTCCTAATATATGGCACAAATATACAGCGAGAAATCAGTCTCCACCCTCAAGAAGCTTATAATTTAATGGGGGAAGATAAACTACAAAAGGAAACTGAAAATGTGAGTGGGAAAAAGGTATTCCAAAGAAATATAGCCAGATGAGAAATGAAGAGATTTCTGAGTTTAAGTTTTTTAAATGTAAGTTTGGACTTCATGCCCCTACCATCCAAGCAGTGAGGCAGAGGGTAGGACTGAGGCAGAGTATCAAAGCTGATGAGCTCTTACAGGATGATGAGTTTATCCCTATAATGAACTTCCTGGAGCATGGTAAGATCATTTCAAAAATTGGTAGATCAAACAGAATCCTTCAAATTCTATATATCATGTTTACTTTCTTCAAGAAAAGAATTGAAAAGCATAGTATATGATGAACACAAAATAACATGAAATGTGACATTTATTCCATTTTAGCAGAAATGATTCATGAGAATGATTTTTGAATCACTTTTCTGAGTACAATACAACGACCAACTTAACAGAATAAAGATCACCATTGATAGAAAATTAAAAGAAAGAAAAAAAGAAGAAAACTTGGTTTGAAATTTAAAAAATTCCTCTAACTTGATTTATTTAAATAATTTATTAATGCTTTTTTTTAAAAAAGGAAACAGATGAAGGAACATCAGTTATAATAATTTTCCATGGAAGTTTAATGGAATTGGAAGTTGAATGAATTGCCCAAACTAGTAAACCAAAAGCACCTAGAATTCCTAAACATAAACACTTCATTTCCAGTCCAGTGAACTAATAAGAGTAGCCGATGATAACTTATATAAATTTAGTAAATTAATAAACATTTATTAGGTATCTACTGTGCTGAGTGTTAGGGATACAAAAATAATTTTAAAAAGAAGGCAGTCCCTAACCTCAAGGATTGTGCTGATGGGAAATAAAATACAAAAGGAAGTGTAAAGTGGGGAGGGAATAGAGGTATTATATGACAAAGAAATCCTAAAGCAGTGTTGCTGGTATAAAATGAGGACTGTGCAATAAGCCCTTTTTCTAAAATAGAGGCCCTGGAGCTCATGGCCCCTGTACTGTGGTTCCATTCTAGGTCCAATCAGAGGTACAGAGAGTACTGATGAGATGTGAGTGACAGATTGATTCAATCTTACAGGATAATGAGATTTCCCAATAATGAATTTCCTGGAGAAAGAAGGCATGATGGAGAATTTCAGAGAAATTCTTAATGCTAAACTACTAGATCGACTATTTGTACAGTCATATTGAGAAGAACTAAAAAATTAGGTTTAACACTTTCTTATAAATAGAGAGAAATCTTGGTGAGAAACACAGCCAAGCAATGTTAACCCAAATGTATTTGATGGAACTGGAAGGACAATAATCATACTTTTAAAAATGGAAAACATATGTAAAGATTTTTAATTACAAATTATTTTTCATCATCAAGAACAGCGGAGTCACTCCATTTTGATTGTATCATGGAGTTCCAAACAAGCTGCATGAGAAAATGGATATAGCATTGAAGCAAGCAAAGAAGGGAAAACAAATGGGCTAAATCAGGAGACAACATGGTAGAATGGAAAAGGAAGTAGACTTCCAAACAGAAGACCTGGTTTCAAATCCCTATTCTACTACTTGCTCCTTATAAATCTTAGAAAAGTAGCATAACTTCTCTGGATGTCAGTTTTCTCATCTGCAAAATGAGAGTTTAGGACAAGATAACTTATAAGGTCTCTTTCAGCTCTAAATATGAGCTGATATTCACACAAAAGAAGTCTGTCCTGTAGGTGATGTAATTATGAAGGCAATGAGAAATCAATTTTCGAGATATTGATAAAAGGAAAAAAAAAACAAAGACTTAGGGGAAACCCCCCACCCCACCCCACCTGAATAGGCTTTAATATTAGCAGGGGAAAAAGTGACCAAGAGAATAGAAAAAAAAAGCTGCTAAACCATGCACCAATTTTCTCGTCTATTCAAAATTTTTATGAGAGTAATCTATAAACAGATCAAGGGCATTCTTGATAAGGTTTTTATAATGGAAACAGGCAGGCTTTGGCAAGTAATATTCCACAGTTAAATACTTTTGTATAATAACACAATTGCCTGAAAGATGTGGAGAGTTTAGGATTCCACTGTGCTTGGTTGACTTCACCTTCCCTCTGAGATAACCTTCAGATTTATGCCTTATAAATATTTTTGTACATGTTATTTACAAAATATCTTATCCCTTAGAATGTTATTGCTTACTCAATTGCCTATTCAATGTTTGCTCCCTGAGGGCAAGAACTGTTTTTGCCTTTCTTTGTATATTTAGCATTTAGTTCAGTACCTGATACTTAAGTCTTAAGAACTTAATAAAGGCTTATTGTAGTTTAGTATTGTTGTTTTTCTAAAGAGGCATTTGATTTGGTAAACCAATCAAAGAGATTCTTTTCCAAATTGTGTCCCATTCCTGTTAAAATCCTACAAGATTGCTTGAAAGACAAACAAGTCAAGTCAAAATGCATTTTTTTTAAAGTCCCTACCATGTGCCTGGAACTGTGGGAATAAAAAGAATACAAAGGCTGGGGGGGGGGGGGGAGTCTCGAGTTTCACAACCCAATGGAGGAGACAACATGTAAACAATTATGAACAAATTATATATATATATATATATATATATATATATATATATATATGTGTGTGTGTGTGTGTGTGTGTGTGTGTGTGTGTGTGTGTGTGTGTGTGTATATATATATATACACACACAAATATGATAAATGATGTGTGTCGTTCATTCTTGAAGATGAGAATTCCTCATCTATAAAGTGAGCTGAAGAAGGAAATGGCAAACCACTCTAAGTATCTTTGCCAAGAAAATCCCAAATTGGGTCATGAAGAGTTGAAATGACAAAAAAACCCAGTGAGAATTGTATAGAATGAGCAAAAATGTATTGATTGCAATCAGCAGTATTGGAGAGAATACTCACATGTATGATATCATAGATATATTGGAATATTGAAATATATATTTAATGTGATATTGTTAGGATATAAATTGATATTCTATATATCATATGTATATTTGAATATATAATAGAATCTATGATATATATATAGGATAGATAAGTTATAAGAAATTTAACTTTAAATTTATTGAATTTTATTATTAATATATAAAAATTCTCTACTCAGATCTTCAAATGAACCTTATGATCTCATTAGCATGGATATTCCTTCCAAGGATGCAAATCACAATTCTTTTTCTACTTATCTTGTGTACTCTTATCCATTCTAACATTCTAACATTCCAATGAATGGGTTGCCCATCAATTATCCCTTATTTCTGGCATATTTTAATGCATATGTATATATATATATATATGCATATATTTACTCATTTATGCATATTAAATGCAAAGATATCTCTTCTTTGAAGAAATACATTTTAGATGATGCCTTTTATTCTTGTTCTTCTTAATAGTTCCTTATTTCTAAATTATGTTTTAAATGAACATTTATTTTCTCTCCTTCCCATTTCTCCCCCGGGGGCGGGGAAACAAATTCCATATATTAAAGATAAGTAATAAATTAAAACAAATATTCATATTGGTCTTGTCCAAAAATGTGTCTCATTCTTCTTCTTGAATCCATCATTTCTCTGTCAGAAGATGGATAACATTCTTCATTTGGGTCTCTAGAATCATGGCTGATCATTGAGTTCTCAAATCTTCCAAAATCTTAAGTTTTTACTATGTTGTTATTATATTAAAGATTGTTTTTCTAGTTCTCACTTTACTCTTCATCTATTCTTATAAGTTTTCCCCAGATTTCTCTGACATCTCCCCTTACATCATTTCTTCACCATTTCATCATTGTATGTGTTTATACACATATATATTTATATACATATACATAATTTGTTCAGTCATCCCCCAAACAATTGGTTCTCTAATTTCCAAAGCTATGTCAACAAAAAAAGAGGAGAGAGAGAGAGAGAGATAGACATACAGACAGACAGAGAGAATTTGAGAAGGCAGCACAAGGGAACAAGTAGAAAAAATAAGAGAAGGACTCTGTGAGGCAGAAGTAGGAAGGGAGTGTATTCCAGGCAAGAGGGACAGTAAATGTAAAGGGATGGAGATGGAAACTAAAATGTCATGCCAAAAAAAGAACATAAAGAATAATTTGGTTAGATTGCAATGTGGGAAGGGATTAATGCCTAATGAATCTCAAAAAAATGGGTAGGGGCCATGTTGTATAGAATTTCAAAAGTTATATGAGTTTATATTTTACCTTAGAGTCAACAGGAAGTCAATAGAATTGATTGAGTAGGAAAATCACGTGATCATATTTGAGATTAAAGAAAATTATATTGATTGCAGTCTATAGTTTGAACTGGAATGGGGAGAGAATTGAGATTGAAAGACCAATTAAAGCAATAGTTATTTGAGCAAAGAAAATAGCGATCAAGTGCGAAAGAGGTTGGGAAGGCACAAACAGTGAGATTTGGTCACTGATTTTCTATTTATGGTATGAGGGAGAGAGAGAGGAGCTCTGAATATTGCTAAGATTATGAACCTTAGATACAGGGAGGAAAGTGATGCCTTGACTTAATCAGGTTTAGAAGAGGGGAAAGTTTAGAGGGGGAAGATAATGATTTCAGTTTCAGACTTATCGAGTTTAACAAGTCTCTGGGACATCTATGTCCAATAAGAAATCTGTGATCCACGATTGAATTCTTGTGGCTTGATTAACAGATATGGACAGCATTTGTGTAGATATGATAATTAAAGTTGTTGGGATTGATAAGATTACTAGAGAGAAAAGAAGATCTGGGATAGAATTAAGGGGAGTAGTAACATCTTATAAAAGGGAAATAGTAGAGGATAACACTAATGTAAAGAGATTTTGGGAGTTGCACTAGTCATCACAAGAGTATTTAAGGATGAAGATGAAATGAAAATAAGCAGAAGAAAAAAGGGGAAAGATTTACAGTTTTTTTTTATAATTAACATTTTATACTATCCAGAACTGTTATAGCCTCTAATATACTTGTTTGGAAACATCTGAGTTGCAAATATGCTTATAGAATTATGCTATAGAATTCTATGCTATAGAATTATAGGATAATTGCACTAAAGAGAACAAATAGAGGGGAAAAGGGCTGTATTAGACAAAGTGAATTTATAAGAGATCTGTGAAATATACAGTACAGCTTTTGGGACACCAAAGCATCAATTCATATGGTCTTTGAAAGGAAGAGAATAGAAATGTGGGGAAAAAATCTGAGACTGTATTAACGCCATACTAAGGGTACTGAGAGAACATAAATAACTACCAATCTACATATCTACTTTCCGAACTATATATTTTCATTTTTTATAAAATATAATAAAGCATAACTGATGAGGGTATTTATCCCAAGGAACTGATGGGCTTTTATAGGCAAACATTTTAATCTACAAAAATAATGACTTTTAAATTTAACCACAGTTTGTTTTCCTTTTTAAAGGCATTCTTTTCCTTAATAACAGAAAAGGAAAAATAATAACTACAGTGCTTAACATTCATTACCTTCTGACTATAGCTTTTATGTAACACTAGGTTTAAAACTTTGTGGACCCTTGTGCAAGGAATCTTTTAGGAACCTTATTGAGTCACTTGCTGGTTATTTTCTCTGTGGTTCTTAAGAGTTACATAGGTTTTTCAGGGAGGACTAAATTCCTCTGGTATGAGAGCTTGCCAAGCCATTTTCAGGGTCATATAGCTTAGTGGCCACCAATAAACTGATTCAACAGAGGGGTTAAACCAGCTTGAGGGTAACCTACAGGTCTCAAAACTGCTGGTGCATTAGGAGGATGCCTATCCCAAGCATGTGAAAATATTATCAAGCAGAATGGGTGGATAAGAATAATTTGTTTAAACATTCATGGAGGTGGCTAAAGCAGGTTTTGTGGAGCACTTTGAACTTAGTCAGGCATTGAAAACATCAAGGTCATCTACTGCATCCTGGACAATCACCAGGTATCTTGACTTTTTTCTTGCCACTGGACTTGAATGACTCAGGGAGAGAGAGTGAGACTGATGACTTTGTACAACTCTGACTCATTAAATCCACTTCATAGGGAAGTCAATACATCACCTGGGATGTCATTGGTCCTTTTTGAAAGGAAGGAAAAATAACAACAACAAAATTCGTACAGTGATAAAATAATAATGACATATCCGTTATTTTGTCTCACTATCCCTATGCAACCAATATAAACTTAGTACTATTATTGATTGGTTAGGGAGATCCATACTTGGATCTACTCCACAGGGCTCAGAATTAGATGGGGAATTGACTGAACAAAAAATTACTTAAGTGCATGTGAGAACAAATTTGCAATCATTTGCATCATTATTTTCAACAATAGAATAGTTATTCCTTAGGGAAGTCTAAATGTAGAAGTTTGAGGTTTCTAAATACATCAAAGTTTTTTTTTAGTTATGTGTCAAGAAATAGTAAAATCTGGAATTTTTCTGTATCCTAAAAATGTGACTGAATTCACTTAATTTTAACTAAACTATCATCCAGGAAAGCTGCATGGTGTGAGTAGGCTAAATACATTAATAACAATGATAATGTTTGTCATTCCATTCTAGAAGAAGATCATGACATCAGGGAGGTGATGCCATGATAAGCCCTTGAGTTGGGTTGGGGGGGGGGGGCTGTGCTGAGTCATCAGCTTCATTTTCTCCTCTGGATTCATTTGGGTCCAATGGTCAGATATGAATCAGGACTCCTGAAGATGACCCTGGGTGTGAGGCAATTAGGGTTAAGTGACTTGCCAAAGTCACACAACTAGTAAGTGTTAAATAAGATGACATATGCAAGAAGTAGTTTAAGAAAAGTTATGCAACTCCTTGAAGACCTTCCTTTAGATCCAAAGGAAGGTCTTCAAGGAGTTGCACCAATTCTCTATGCTATATTTATGGAAAGATATATACAGGACAATAAGATTTGGATAGTAATTTACATCAGTGAAAAGAATATCCACATTAAGTGAGTTTTGGCTCCACTGAAATATAAAAGTAACTTTAGAGACTGATATTGTGGGATAGTTATGAGTGGGAAAAGGAGTTAATGATGAAACTGAAGATTCATTTCTAAGTTATAACAGTTGCTTACAGGCCCAATTTTGTAAACAGACAGCATTAATCTAAAAAAAATATTTATATTGTCACCAATTATTTCTCAGGATAGGGACTAGTTCATACTAAGTCATTCATATTTCTCCTTACTTCTTTGTCTTGCCTATATGTCTAGGTTTTTGTGTAAACTTAGGGTCATTGCATAGCAGCTTTTTTGTGGAAGAAGGTACTTTTTTTCCAGTCTTTATAAATGATCCAAGGTAACTTCAAAAAATTTAAAAGCTTAATTAGTTATTACTAAACTGATACTAAAAATCTAAAGATGAAGCATACTTCTTTAAAGAGAAGAAATAAACTTGAGATGCAAAATGAGATGTATATTTTTGAATATGCCAATGTGATTTTTTTTGTTTGATCATGTATATTTATTTATTTATTTTTCTAGCATTGCTTTTTTTATTTTTTTAGTTTTTGCAAGGCAATGGGGGTTAAATGGCTTGCCCAAGGCCACACAGCTAGGTAATTATTAAGTGTCTGAGGCTGGATTTGAACTCAGGTACTGCTGATTCCAGGGCCAGTGCTCTATCCACTGCACCACCTAGCCGCCCCCAGATCATGCATATTTATTACAAAGGTTTTGTTTTTCTTTTCTTTCCAATTAGGGGAAAGAAAGAAAAGAAATGCTTGTTAATTGAAATTTTTTAAAAGGGGAAAAAAAGTAAAACAAGGTGTCTTTCTACATGAAAGTAGAGCTGGGTAGCTGATAGATATAAGGAGAATTTGATAGAACTGGCATTTGTCATTTTCTTTCATTGAACAAGAAAAAAGAAAAAAGTTGGAGAAGTTTTAAATGTTAAGTTTTAAAAGCTGATATTTATATAACACTATTTGCAAAGCACTTCATACATCTCATTTGATCTTCATAAAAAGTACTATTAGATTAATAATTTAGCTTCATTTTACAGATAAGGAAACTGTCTCAGAGATGTTATAAAACTTGACCATGGTTTCACAATTAGTGTCAGAGGGAATTTGACTCTAAAGTTTCTATTCAATACGCTCTGCTGCCTCTCAAAATGGTGAAATGCATCTTATGTGTTTTATTAACACATAAGTGACACATAGGATCATTGATGTAGAATTGGAAGAGATCTCAGAGGTCATTTGACCCAACTCTCTCTATTTGATAAATGAGGAAATTGAGAATAGATATGTTAAAAGCCTGTGATTTTACATAGATACTAAGCATTAGAAGTGAAATTTAAATTCTGGAGAAAATCCATCCTGAAACCACATTGATTTTGCATTGCTTCATTGCTTGCATAAGGATTTTTGTGGACAACTTAGCCAAATGTAATAGTACTCATCTGCTTTTAGTTTCATTTCTTAGAATTCTAAAAAAGTTCTTATTATTTTTTAAAAGAACTTAAATGACAAATATCACTTAATGGGAAAATGAACTTGAATGAAACAGCATTGCAATGCATGGCTCAAGTATCTGTCAATAGGTTTCATGCTCCACTAATCCATAAAGGAATAACATTTTAAAGGTCTTTGATTTTTCTAACTTCTAACTCTGGAACAAAATGTCCCTGACTTTAAAATAAATGATTTAAAAAAAACCTTTTCACATATTATTGATCACTAGTATTTGAATAATACCTATATATACATAAATATTCACATATACATATACACATATATACATATACAGTTTTGTCATTTAGAAGAGGATGTGGCATCTACTACTAAAGACAAACAGAAGAAGGAAATTGAGATGAATTTATATCTTTGTGCATTGTATTGCCTGAAGGGGTGGGATGTATATGGCCATATAGGGTACTTTTACAATTCTCAATGTGAATAGATAGATTCTAAATGTCTTGAGGTAAGATGCTAAAAATCAGTCATCATTAAAACTTCATTCTTCAGTCATCATTGACCTTTACCTTATTTCCACCTCATCTCAGCACATCCTCCCCCCAAAGTCCCAGTAATCTTGTTCTACCAAGTTTCAGTCTTGAATCACTCCCATCACCCATTCAATACCTTTGCTCCTACTCATAAACAAGACTGAGAAAAATCTTCATGATGATTAGATTCACTACAGATTTATGTTACATAATCTCAACTGTTTCCTCACATGTAAAGATAATCCTTCTTTACCTCCTTAATTGATTCACTATATTATTCACTAAAATGTACAATCTAAATATTTTCATCCTTTTTCAAACTGCCCATGGTTCTCCTTTCACTTACTTTCTCATCTGAAAAACCTTGCTTCATATCTTACTGAAAGAATTGAGGTCATTCACTATTTCCTCTTCTTCCTTCTTTCTCATTTTATATCACTCAAATACCTTCCATTATTATATCCTTTCACCCTGATTTCCCCCAAAGAAGTGGTTCTTCTTGCCAAGTTATCTCCTTTGTATTTACAAGTGATCTTATTCCATTCTGTCTTAAGCATATTTCCCTCTGTAGCATTCCTATTCTTATTAATTTTCAGTCACCCTCTATATGTTAGCAGCTTTCCTATTGTCAACTGATATAGTTATCTCTCCCCTAGTCCTTAAAACCCACCACTTGATCTGTCCATCCCTTATCCCATATTCTTCCTACCTTTTTGTAACTAAACTCCTTCAAAAAACTATATCCAATAGGTACCTCCATTTCCTTTCCTTTCACTTTCTTTCTTTCTACTCTTCAGTTTACTACTCATCTCCTCATTCAACTGAAATTTCTTTCTCAGAAAGTTACCGGTAGTCAATGATCACATCAAATGTCCTTTTCTCAGTCCTTCTCCTTCTCCATCTCTTTTCAACCTTTAATACTGTCAATCACCCTCTTCTCCCCAATATTTTCTTCTCTTAGAATGTCATGACACCTTTGTTTTCCTTCTCCCTTTCTTACCACATCTTCTCCATTTCTTTTTCTCTGTCTTCATCCAGGTTGTGCCTCGTAACCATGGATATTCTCTAAGGCTCTTCTTTGGGCTCTCTTCTTCTACACTATTCTCTTAATGATTTCATCAGTTCCCATGGATTCTTTTATGATCACTATGCTAATGATTTTCAAATTTACTTATCCTATTCCTACCTCTCTTCTAACCTTCAGTTTTGCATCTCCAACATCCAGTAGAACATCTCAAACTGGATCCCAAATATCTCAAAACAATAAAACAGAATTCATTATTTTCTCCTTCCCTAAAACCCTCCCTTTTCTTTAATTTTCCCATTATAATTGAGGGTACTTTAAGTCCCCCCTTCTTCTTGACTTTCCAGTTATTGTTGGAAGCTAAAGCGACATCATCCTCACAATTATATTGACTCATACCTTGGTGTTATCCTCAACTTCTCCCTTTTTCTACTCTTATCTAATCTGTAGCCAATACCTGTTGAATCACAATTGAATCATTGAATCACAATTGAATCATTGAATCACAATTGAATCATTGAATCACAATTGAATCATTGAATCACATTGAATCACAATCCTATATAAATTTTTCTCTCTTTTAATATTACCATTACCTGGGCACATGATAATCACTTCCTATATGGACTATTACAATAACCTTCTTAATGGCCTCTTTTCCTCAAATTTTTCCCTGTTTAAGTCCTTTCTCCATTTAACTATCAAAGTGATTTTCCTAAAGCACAAGTCTGACAAGGTCATCCTAATCTTATATATTCAAACCCAGTGGCTCCCTATTTCCTCTAAGATCAAATATAAAATCCTATGTTTGCTTTACAAAGACTTTTAGACCCATTCATCTTTTACACTTACACACTTCTTATACACCACTCCCTCTCCATGTACTGTAACATTGAACTAATTGTTTAGCTCATAAGATACTCCATCTTCCAGCTCTGAAATTTTGAACTGACTGTCCTTTAGGCCTGGAATTTTCTCCTTCTCTGTTTCCATCTCTTGACTTCTTTGGTTTCCTCTCATGCTCCTTTCCAATTTTATCTTCTATTTTAGCCTGTTTGAACACAGTTGTTTGCATTATCTCCCTTATTAGATTATAACTCTTTTACTTTCTTCATATCTTCTATTCTTAGCCCAATGCCTAAGCACTGTAACCATTGCACAATATATATAAACTTTAAAAAAGATTATTAATTGATTAGTCAATAAGAAAATTCATTGCTCTACCTTATAGTTTAATTACATTCACATCTCTTCCACTTATCTACTTCCTCCTTCAAAAAAATTTCCCCAAATAGTATTACCCAATTTAATCTTATTAAACTCATTCATCAGATTTGACTACAAATGATAATCAATCATTTCTAAATATTAACTCAAATGACCTTCAAAATATAAGATTTTCTACCACAGATGAAGTTCAAAAAATGTGTTCCTAGTAGTGAAAGAAATTCCAAAAGAAAAATTTCCAAAATATTGGAAGGAAAAAGGAAAAAAATATTATTAGAATTGGTGTAAAGTCCTTTAAGATAACCACTTTGCAAGATGAAGAGAAACAACATTGATTTATACATATATAAATTCTGCTATTTTTTGTTTTAAAATATATAACATTTTAGTCACATTCCATATAAAATGCTGTCCCTAATCTCTATGATTAAATTTTTAAGGTCTTTATGGAGACACAAAAGCAGTGTGAGATTGTGGATAGAGTTACACTAGGTTTGGGCCTGGGAAGACATGGGTTTCAGTCTTCATCTTTGACATCTACTAGCTGTGGACTCTGAACAAATCACTTAATCACTGTATGATTAACTTTTTTTGTTGTTATTGTGGAGGATTCATTTGTGTCATGTCTAACTCTTTGTAATTCCATTTGGGGTTTTCTTGGCAAAGACACTGGAATGGTTTGCCATTTCCTTCTCCAACTAATTTTACAGTTGAGGAAACTGAGGCAAACAGGGTTAAGTGACTTGTCCAGTCATATAGCTAGTAAAGTGTCTGAAGCTGGATTTGAGCTCAGATCTTTCTGAGCTGAGTGCCAGGGCTTTATCCATTATAATCCATGACTTATTCTAGTCATAGATAGTAAGGGTCAGCTTCATTCTCTATGCTGTTGAGATCATAGCCCTTTACAATCAGAATTTCTTAGAATTCCCTTTTACCTGAAGATCTAGTACAGTTCCATGGAAGTTCCATTAGAGATACTTGTATTACATTGTAATGGATGGATTGATTAAAAATAAGAACTAGTTCTGAGATCATGAGGCTTTTCAGTTTTGCCATGACTTAAAAGGAATGGATAGTGAAAATAACCCAGCAGGAATAAATTCTACTACTTTGAGGGTCACTGTAACAATGAAGGATCATGAGGAAAAATTCTCAGACAACTTTTTAAGTTTATAAATTATAGACAAATGGCCAGCCTCTATTGGTGAAAGGAATCTCTACAACACAAATTGCCTAAACTGATAAAGTCACAGATGTAGACATATCCTTTCCCCAAATAAAGAAAATAGAATATAAATGGTAGTAATCAAGCAATAATAATCATAACTAAGTTCATATAGTGCCTACTATGTACCAGGAGCTGAATAGATATTATCTCATTTGATCTTTATAACAACCCTGGGAGACATGGTATGATTATCTTCATAATATAGATGGAATAATGGAAGCAAATGACTTCCTTAGGGTCACATAGCTAATAAGAATTTGAAGTGTCATATTTGCACTCAGGTCTCCCTGACTCCAGGTTTAGGGCTCTATCTACTGTACCATCTAGCTGCCAATATTAGAGTTGGAAGCTTCTTTAAAGATCAACTAAATGAAGCCCTTCATATTACAGATAAAAAATTAAGTTCATGAACATTTAGTTGCATGCAGGCCATGCAACTAGTTAATATAAAGCTGGAACTAGATCAAGATCATTTGACTCAATACACTAGAGCTTTTTTCCCCCTCCATTATACCACCGTTTAAAGATTTTAAAATCAAACAACCTAAAGTTAGTACTCTAAAGATATAAGCAGCTAGTAGAAGTCAAAAAAGTCAAGCATTTAATTCAGATCATGTGGAAAGCTACTCCTTGCTCTCAGAGACCTTATATTATAATGGAGAAGAACAATTCATAAAAAGAAGCTTCAGAGGTTCAAACAATAGCATTTTACTTTTGAAACTGACCTATGATTTCCCTAGACGGGAATGCTTCATGAAGTAAACTCTCTTTCCCAATGTAGGTTGACACAAGCTCTGCAGTTTGTTTGAAGGAGACCAAAACCTGATTCTTCTTGACTCTAAGTTTGACTCTTATGTAGAATCTCTTACTGTCTTTCCATAACATCTTTTTTTTTTTTGGATTTTTTTGGATTTTTTTTGCAAGTGACTTGCCCAAGGCCACACACCTAGGTAATTATTAAGTGTCTGAGGCTGGATTTGAACTCAGGTCTTCCTGACCCCAGGGCCCATTCTTTATCCACTTCTCCACCTAGCTGCCCCCACATCTTTCTTAAGGGACAACTGAATTACAAAGAATCAATGGAAATTCCATTAAAAGCTCTAACAAGCCAGTTTTGTTATGGTGCCCATGAGGGGTTAAACAGGGTGTAGTTGCAATAGTATGCTGTGAGGCAAGCGAGAAAAAGATCAGAAACTTGTATAAATTATAAATAAAAGTTAATCCTGGTTCTGCCTTAATTCGTATCCTTGAAGTAGTTCTTTAATTTTCATGCTTCCTCATCTATAATATGTGAGGAGAGGGGGAATGGCTGATTCCAAGGTCTTATATATTATAATATACTCTAAAATTATATATTAATAATAAAATATAACATGTAATACACTATAATATTATTAAAAAGGAATATTTTTGTTTCCTATGCAATATGTGGTTTTCAAGAAGAAATAAAAGAGAATATATAAAAAAGAATAGAAAGGGGAGAAATTCCAAGCCAATCAGTCTTTCCATTCAAAAATTTATTCAATTCTATAATAATAATTTGAACTTTCCCCCAGCCCTATAAAAATTTGACATAATGCCACATTGTAGTAAGAAAGACATGGATCTGACTTTTGCCTGACACTATGTGACCGAGTCAGGTCATAACCTCTTTCAGCTTCAGATTTCTCATCTTTGACAATAATATCTGTAATATCTATCTTATAAGAATGTTGACAAGATCAAATAATAAGCCATATGAAGTGGTTTTTGAACTTTATAAATGCAATTTGAAGTTATTAAAGTTTCTCTCTCTCTCTCTCTTTCCCCTCTCCTCTCCCTCCTTCCCCTCCTCCCTCTCCCATATTTATAATATGTACATAACATATATTTACAACTGTGTTTATCTATCTATAAAGATAAATAAAATCTATAAACATCTATCTGTTAATATATCTAAATCTATATAGAGATATATACATTCATATATTTTATATATATGCATATATAGAGACATAGATATCTTAGTAGCATAAATCTTGAGTTGGAAGGGATATCTGAGTCAGTTTGGTCCAGTTTTCTCATTTTGTAGATAAAGTATCAGATTCAGAGGAGTAAGTGATTTACCCAAGGTCACATAAGTAGTAAATATTTGAGGTAGTATTTGAATTTATGTCAACTGACTCCACAGTTAGCAATCATTCTTCTGTATCATGCAGTTAAGCTTCAATGTATTTCTCAAGTTCAGATTAAAGCTCTATCTCAAATTGTATGCAAATAACTGGATCCAACTTCAAACAACAGAAAGGAATCTTTTTCATCAGAACACTGATGCAACAGGTGAAACCTTTGTCCTTCAGTAGAGTGGGTTACCTCAGAGTACAATGAGTTCCATCACCCTAGAAGTCTTGAAGCATGGGAATAATGTAGAATTTATATGCTAAGTAAATATTGGATTATATGACTTCTGGGGACCCTTCCATGTCTATGATTCTATAGTTCTTTCCCTATCAAAACACAGAAGGCAGCAACTTGTGGTGAAAAGAACAAAGAACTTAATGTTATAAGCTCTGAGGCTAAATTCTGGTTTTTCCATTTACAACCAATATGACCTTAGGCAAATGACAGACTCCCTTGTCTTAGTTTCCTTATCTTTAAAATGAGTGGATGACCTCTGAGATTTTTCAATCACTATACCTCTCTACTGGAGATTGCTAGATAGAAGGAATATCTATGATTATCACTATTTTTCCTCCAAGCCTACCTGGGAGCCATCAGCAAAATTACTGAATAAACACATCAGGTCTCTCCAGACAAGAGTGAGATACTGTGTACTTCTGTATTACCAGTGTCCTTTCCTGGGCTTTTAGTTTTATTCCGATTTGTTACAGGCAGGGGAAATTTCCAAGACCAAATGCCTGAAAGGCTGAATCATACAATGTACCTGGTGTTACTTGATCAAAGCTTCTAGAAGATCTATTTTCTTCCTTCCACCTTTGAATGTGACTTTTTGTGTACTCCCTGGTCCTACATGGGACTAATTAACATGGTTACTGAATTTTCATACAGATATTAATTATCTACAATTATTTATAGGTGTGTTTCCTTCCTCTCCTTAGTTTAAATACAGTTAAAAGAATATTGATCCTTTTTTTTCATCAGGCTAAGTCAAATGATTCTTTTTGAGACTAGCAGCCAGAAGCCTGTTAATACTCTAATGAAAGCAATTTGTATCAGCTGAGTTAAAATGAAGCCATGCCGGAGAAAAGGTTAATCCTGCCAACTGAGTGTCTTACTGAATTAGATAAAGATTGCGGAGTTCATTCCTTTCCATGCACTCCTAGATAAAAAAATTAAAGGTAAAAAACTTTATTTTTGTTTATTTATTTAACCATTTATTATTTATAGACTGTATTTCTTCCCATAGTTTTGCGAAAACTTTCTTATAATCTATATTCTGGTTCTTCTGCTTTTGTTCCTTCACCTAAAGATTAGATTCTGGGATGAGATTCACTTTCTGCCACTTGAGGCAAAAAAAAAGAACAAACCTAATCCTTCCTTCAAATGTGTGAAGAAAGCCCTCTTGCCTTCCCCTCTCCCTACTCCTGAGTCTTCTCTTCTGCAGGAAAAATATCTCTAGTTCCTTTGTCTGATACTTACATAATATGGATTTGAAACTGCCTTGCTAAAGCAAACAAAACAGAAGACTTAGAACAGAAGCATACTCTGCCCCTGAAAATCTGAAGAACCCAACATAAATCTTGATAAAAATATATCATTGCATTCATTTTGTTTAAGGCTAAGACATTTAATAATTTGTTATATTATAGAAGGTGTATATTTCATCAGCCTTTGTTTAGAGATTTAAAATTCAAAATTGGTGTCAATTGTCTTGAATCCATTGCTATCTGATGAGTGGCACAAGAGGTAATGAATGTCTGTAAGTCATTTGTAGAGAGATTTGGTATGTAGGCACAGTAGCTTCTAACACATTGTAAGTATTTCTACTTTCATTTACTGCAAATCAATTATCAATCAGATTGATATGCAAAAGTGATAATTTACCATATGCTCCCTTATTCTGAGTGCCAGACAGTTTTACAGTATATACAGTATATGGATGTATGCATATATGTATATGTATGCATGAACATCTCTTCCCTAAGAGAATCTAAGACTGGAATAATAGGAAGAAAATGCATTTGCCTCTGAATTTAGTACTCTTATTTAAATTTGTGTGTGTGTGTGTGGGGGGGTGTAGCTACTTTGTCATTTGGAATATCTTTTTCAGAATCAGAGTTTGGATCAAACAGAATTTGTTATCAGCATCTAATCTTTTCCCCTTCAATTGAAGGCTCTCTTTCAGTTTCAACTTTTATCTAGAAGACAAAGTTTATCATCAATTGACAATGTGATTTTGATGCATTGTGTTCATAAGACTCCCTCAGTGGCTACTTTGAAAATAGGCAAATTGCCTAATATTTCCCCAACTAGATATGGGATAACTTTCCACCAGCATACTAACTTGTATTTCCCATAAACATCAAGATTTCTAAGAATCCTTTCACATTGCTGAAAGTCCTATTAGTGATTTTTCAACTTTATATGTGATGTTGTGCTATATTGACTATTTCAAGACTTCTAGATGGCACTGGCTAGGAAATTAAAGGACAATGTTTGTCTCCTCAAGACCCTAAAGAAGTGTTTTGGATTGGGGATATGGTTTGTGTTCACATTGTACTCTGGGCAATATGCCAAAATCATTTACATTTTAAACAAAGGAACTGACCAGCAACAAGCATAACTCTTTTGAAAAATTAACACCATTTTTTCCTTAATATAATTTATTTTTTTGTTAAAAAATTTCCAATTATATGCAAAAACATTTTAAGAATCATTTTCAAAATTTTTGAGCTCCAAATTTTCTCCTTCCCTTCTACCCCTTCCCCCTTCTCAAGAAGGCAATCAATCTGATATACATTCCACTTTCAAAGTCAAGCAAACTATATTTTCATACTTGCCATGTTGCAAAAAACTCTACAAAAATAAAATAAAGTTTTAAAAATACACTTTGTTCTGAATTCAGAATTCATCAGTTTTCTTTCTGGAAGTGGGCAGCATTTTTATCAAGGGTCCTTTCAAATTGTCTTAGATCAGAGAAGTTAACTCCTGATGAGAGAAGTTGTCTTTCTCATTTGATCATCCTTATAATTTTACCACTAATGCTACACAATGTTCTCCTGATTCTGCTCAAGCCACTTTGGATGAGTTCATATAAGTCTCCTTAGTTTTTTTTTCCTAAAACTATCCTGCTTTTAATAATACAATAGCATTTCACCAAAATTATATATCATAACTTATTTAGTTATTCTCCAATTGATGGATATCCCCTTACTTCCCAATTCTTTGTCATCACAAAAGAACTGCTATAGATATTTTTATACAAATAGGTCATTTTACTTTTTCTTTGTTCTCTTTGGGATGCAGACCAAGTCAAAGAATATTTGCAGTTTTAAAACTTTTTGGGTGTAGTTCCCAATTGTTTTCCAGAATGTTTGGGTCAATTCATAACTCTATAACAATATATGAATGTCTCAATTTTCCCATATTCTATATTTGTCAGTTTCCTTTTTGTTCAAGTTAGCCAATCAGACAGTTGTGACATGGTACTCAGAGTTGTTTTAAATGTCATTTCTCTAATCAATAGTGATTTAGAGCATTTTTTCAAGTGACTATTGATAGTATTGATTTCTTGTTCTGAAAACTGATATCCATATCAGTTGACCATTTATCAACTGGGTGATGGCTCTTGGTTTTGTAAATTTGTCTGTTTCCTAAATATTTGCAAAGTAAAGCCTTTATTAGAAGAGTTTGCTATAAAATTCCTCTCTGCCCCAGTTTTTCTTCTAAGATTTTACTATAATAGCTTTGTTTTTGAAAAAGATTTTTAATTTCATGTAATCAAAATTATCTATTTTTAATTCCTGTGATTCTGTTTACTTCATTTGGTCAAAAACTCTTGGGGTGGGCACTGAGGGGGTAGTGAGGTAGCCCAGTTGATAGAGTACCAGCCCTGAAATCAGGAAATCTGACTTCAAATCAATAACTGTGTGAGCTTGGACAAGTCACTTAACCCCATTGCCCCCACAAAAACAAAATAAAGCCAAAAAAGAAAAAACAAAATTTCTTCCTTTTCCCATAAATATGACATGTTATTTTATCCATACTCCCTTCATTTACTTATGATATACCCTTTATTTCTAAATCATTTGTCCATTTTGACTTTATCTTGGTATATGATATGAGACATTTCTGTAAACTACTTTCTTGTTTTCTCAGAAGTTTTTGTCAAATAGTGAGTTCTATTCCCTAAAACTAAGATCTTTGGTTTATCAAATATTAGATTACTAAGGTCATTTACTACTATATATTATATAATTAATCTATTCCACTGATCTACCACTCTATTTCTTAACTAGTACCAAATTATTTTCATGATTACTGCTTTGTAACATAAATTGAAATCTGAACCTGCTAGGCCATGTTCTTTCACATTTTTTTCTTTGAAGTCCAGCTTTTCATTCACTCAAAATTCATTTAGATGAATTTTGGTATTATTTTTTCTGGCTCTATAAAATAATTCTTTGGTAGTTTGCTTGGTAGACAAATTCAGTTCTTATGAGCATGAACAGCATACTTAGCTTGGGACTCCAAATAGGTTTAGGTATGTGCGATTTTTAACCATTTCTACTCCTCTTAGAATGTGATAGGGAAAGTTTTCTGATAGGCTTCTGAGCTAAGGATACATTTTTTTAGGCCTCAATGAATTGGATTTGGTTTGGATTTGTCTATTTTGGTTGTGTTCAAGTGAGGAGACTATAATTGATGTTTAAAGTCTCTTCCGCCTATCTTTATAATATTTATTTTAAAATATAATTATTATATAATAATTATAATAATTCATATTATTCCCTATCCCTATTGTGTACCCCTTTTTCAATTAAACCAGCTCAAGTTAAAAGAAACCCACTAGTTGTTTTCTATGTCAATGAATCTGTGTTTCTGTACATAGGTATTCCCACCTCACCTCCTCCTTGCAGAATCATAGGAACATGTTTAATCCTATAAGGGAAATCAGAGACCACATAGTTTAATACCTTCATTTTATTGAGGAGAAAATTGAAAACCTAAGATTTTCACAAGATCAGAGAAATAGTAAGCACCAAAAGCAAGATATGAACCTAGCTTCTCTGATTCCAGATTTAGCTCTTTTTACTGTACTACATTTCTTTCAAAACACAAAAATGGTGCCAGCTCCTACATGAAGTCTTTCCTGATTCCACTCTCTCCTTACTGAAATCATTCTATCTCACTTTTTTTGTGCTCTGAACTTGCTTATCTAGTAAATGTATTTCTCCAGTAGAATGTAAACTCCTTGAGGGCAGGAATTAATTTATTTTTTTATCTTGCAAAATCCTATCCACAGTGGTCATTTGAAAAACATTTGTGAAGTTGAATTGAAAAGAGGAATGGACCATGAGCAAGTCAATTAATTCCACAGCATCTCAGAATCCTCAATTGTAAATGGAAATGATAATGCTTATATTACCTTATTCTATAGGATCATTGAAAGGAATGAATTTTGCAGACTTAGAAGAATTATACAAATGTGTGCTGTTAGTATTATATTGAGTTTTCTGTTGGTCTGTGTTTATCTCTGGGAAGATGGTACAACATGGTTTGGATTGAAGGAAGATCATATGGTTGGAAGAATGAAAAAATTATCTAGACCTTGTTAGTGCACACTTGACTGAAGTTCCTTCATTCTGTTATAGAGAGCCCACAGATGAGAAAGGAAGTAGACTGTTTATAATTCTTGCTTGTCTTGTGGGTTTGTGCTATTTCAACACTGCAATTTCAGGGACTTTTTTGAAGGCATATAGTATGATTATCTTGGATCTGGAATTCACATGGAGCTCTCCAATGACATGTCATGATGGATTGACTCAACTTTACCTATGTAATGGACAATAGAAAGCAAGAACTAGTGAGATTCCATCACTGCCTGTTCCAGAAATGATAGAATCATGTGGGCAGAAAATACTAGACAACAAGGTCAAGAGAACACAGGAAATAAATATATCATGGTAACTAGAGATAGGATCATGAAGACTACCTCCTTATCAGGCTGCTAGGGGGTTGTGCTCAGGCCCCACTTTTAGTGGTCTTATATGCATGATAGTAAGGCTCCAGAGGGGTTTTCAATTCAGAGCATCAATGGCAAAATGACTCAGGATATTGAAATATTTCAAATCATATTCTGAGTACAAGATGAAATTTAACTACATCTGTGATAAATCATTTTTTAAAACTGAACCCAGGATTGCTTTAGTATAAGTAACTCCCAATGAGAAAATTTCCTTTACCAAATTACAAGATAATCCAGAATGCCATATGTCCTTGAATTTTTAACAGTAATGAGAGGTTATTATATGATTTGACCCTGACCACCTAGTCAGCTTTTGTTAGAAGAGGGACTTTAGGGTTTCCTATTTTCAAGGCTGGATCTCTATCCTGTCTAGCATACTGTTCCTTAATCATCAGAAAGGAAGTAAGCATTTAATAAAAAACTTTTTGAGGAAAGTCTTCAGGAAGAAGTTGGGCTAGAATACCTCAGTTCTTTGTCAATTCCAAGAGTCTTTGATTCTGAGAGTGATTTCTAAAATTTTCCCTGTTTCTCAACAGAAAACTCAGTTCATCAAGAGGAATAAATTCTACTGAATTACTTTGGATTGTAGCTCATAATATGCCTTTATCATCTCCTTTTTTTTTGTCCTGACCCAAAGCAAAGTTGGTGAGATGATGAGCAGGATCCACATCTGGCAAGAGAAGGAAATACATCGAGGAATGAATTAACAAACTTCAGTTCAGCCAAGATTCAGTCAAAAAGGCAGCAAGAAAATCTTTCTGGACCAAGCAGCATGAGGAAGCAATGTTACTCAAAGAGTCAGAGGAAATTTTGGATCTTGGAGTTCAATTCAAAATGATTCCTGTGAGGAAGACAGGAACCTGTAGAACTAAGTAATAACATGAGAGTTATAAGGGCTGATAAAACAAGGCAGGAAGAAACAAGGAAGATTTTGGGTTCCATCCACAAACATGGACTTATATTGCTTTTCTGCTTTGATGACAGGCATCTTTCCATAAGCAAGGAAAGAAGTAAGATAGCTTTGCTCTTCCCCTTTACTTTGTAATAGCCAGGTGGGTACAACAGGTGGCTCTAAAGTTTATTTAAACTTATCTAGAGATTTGTAAGATTAATAGTTATTGTTCTGTTTGGTATTGTTTTTTTGCCTTTTTACAACCAGTTAATCTTTACTAGAATATATGGAAGGGAACCAAGGTGCGGTCCAAACACTCACTTGGCGATCTTATCAGCTTTCTTGTATTTAATTACCATTTCTAAATTTATGATTCTCAAATCACCTATCCTGCTCCAAACTTTCTGACCTCCAGTATCCACCCCTAAGTGGATGACATCTCAAATTGGACATTCAGTAAACATCTTAAGCTCAACTTGTCCAACAGAAACTTCTTATCTTTCATCTCAGCAACATCTCTTATAAACTCTTTATCTCCTCTGAACCAGCCACTATTTCAGCATAGACCCTAATTCCCTTATGCCTGAATTGTTGTAATAGCTTGCTGATGAATCTACCTGTCCATTCCAATCCATCTTTTATTTAGCCACCAAAGTGATTTTCCTAAAATGCAGTTCTGATCATGTCACCCCTTCCATGACTTCCTTTTGCTTCCTGGATCAAATGCAAAATTTTCTGGGTGGCATTTAAAGTTCTTCATAACTTCATAACTTAGTCCGCTCCTACCTCTCCAGTTTTCCACATCAACGTTCTCTTTGATCCAGTGACACTGATGTCTTGGCTTTTCTGTGAATGGCACATTCCTTATGTCTTTTGGCTCTGGATATTTCTCTATCTCTCTCCCATCCCTGTAATACTTTCCCTCCTGTACTTTGCCTATTTTGACCACCCTGGCTTCTTCTAAGACTTAATTAAAATCCTGTATTTATTAGAAGTCTTCACCAACCCTTCTTAATTCTAGTGCTTCCCTTTGTGAATAATGTCCTATTTAACTTATAAATAATTTACTTTGCATTTTTTATTTTTTGCTTGTTATTTCCTCATTAGATTATAAGTTTTTTGAGGGTAGGGACTGTCTTTTGACTTTTTTGTTTTGCATGGAGAGTTCACTTAGCATACTTAGCACTAATTCACTTAGCACAATGCTTTGCACATTGTATGTGTTTAATAAATGTTGATTGATTGATTGGTTGATTATCACTAAAGTCAAGAGTCCATTTCAGACACAAACCAGCATGGAGATAGGCCTTTGTGGCACTGTCATATTAATCATCTTGGAAAACATTTAATCCCAGATGAGAGGAAAAACAATAGGATCTTGTCTCCTTTAGAGTCAGCTGACAATGATACTTTGGCTACATCTGAGACTTGACAAGAGTCATGAAGTAGAGGGAACAATAATTCCTCTCTGGTTACCACAACCGCTGAACTAAGTCACCTGGAATTCCCATATCTATTATGGTAATAAAAAGACAACTTTGAAAAAAGAGAAACCTCTGATTAACCAACAGATTCTTTTAGCTAAATGAGGTGGGTATTGTGGTCTAACGTTAGGCTTTTGTTTCTTCTGAGTTCCTATACTTATTTGCCGTAGTGGTTTAAGGGGAGGTTTTACTCAAAAGAGGTTTGCAGCAATAAGGGACTGGCATATTAAAGGCTTCCTTATCCCTTGCTTTTTCTTCTGAAATGTACCACAACAAAAAGCTTGGAAGAATGTCAGAAACAATATGTGACTCTGACCTCTGTTGGCCTGGAGAGAATTTCTCTGGTTCCAAACAGCATACTATTTGCTCTTGCCAACTGTGTGCCCTTGTAATATTAAAATAAATTGTATTTCTCACAAATAAAGTAAAAGAATTCACTGATATAGGCATGGCTGCTGCTAGATGTATAAAGAATGTTTCCTGTGATGAGTCAGCCTTATAAGCAAAACTAAAATGGTTCATAATAGACTGCATTTTATTGCTGAATATTTTGCTTTTAAAGCTATCTGAAAATGAATGAGGCTTCCTAAATATTTGTCCTTTGACAGCTAAATTCTATATTCATAAATTCTATAGCTAGTTCTGAAAAGATAAGGACTCTCTTTAACTGCTTTGTCTTTTTGCCTATTAAGGAAAGTCCTGGTTATCCTTGTAATAAGTAATGATGGTTTAATATATTTTTATAATTATGTATTTTATATTATTATATATAATTATGTATTTTATAATTATGTAATCATCTTGCCAGACCTATGCAGATCATTCTGGCACTATTTATTAAAGTCTTCTGACTGCTTCATTGAAGCATCAAACTGTTATTCTTTGTCATGCACTGAAGGTAGGTAGGTGAGAAATGAATATAGTGGGAAAGCTGGAATCAGGAAGACCTGAGTTCAAATCCTATCTCAGATACGTAATAGCTCTGTGACTCTGGGTAACTAATTTACTTTACCTTTCTGTGTTTCTGTTTGTCAGTTGGAGATAATAGTACCTCTCTCACATTGATGTTGTAAGGATCAAGGATCAAATGAGATAACATATATATATATATATATATATATACACATATATATATATATACACACATATATGTATATATACATAATGTAATACAAACCTTGGAGCATTCTATCAAAATTAACTCTTCTTTTTTATTATTGTAATTGCCTGTTATGTTCAGACATGATCTAAAAAGGATTTTTGATATTCAAAGCAAAAGGATGGTCAGATGGTCAGCTAGTCCATTTTTAGTTAATTCCTTCTAAGAACAAGACATATCAGTCTTTCTTCACATCCCTTCTTATGTCTTTCTATCCTTTAAAATGCCACAGCTCTAGTTCAGTTTATTTCAAAACCATCATAACTTCTTAATAAATCTCTTTATGTCCAGGCTCTTCTCTTTCCAATATTTATACATACATAATTGCATGATATGTATTTATAAAGTTAATCTAAAGGAGTTCATCTAGGGTTGGCTAGGTGGCACAATGGATAGAGCACTGGTCCTGGAGTCAGGAGTGCCTGAGTTCAAATCAAGCCTCAGACACTTGATAATTGCCTAGCTGTGTGGCCTTGGGCAAGCCACTTAACCCCACTGCCTTGCAAAATCCTAAAAAAAAAAAGTTCATCTAAAGAATTGTTCTAAATCAGAGAGGCAGTGTTTGGCATACCAGATAAAATTTCACAGAGATCTAGAAGACTTGTATTCAAATTCTACCATAGGCACTATTATTTAACTTCTCTTTGTCTCAGTTTGTTCATTTGTAAAGCAAGGGAATTGGACTCACTGGCTTCTAAAGTCTCTAAATTGCCTCAGTTTCCTCATCTATTAAATGAAGGGGTTAGACCTAATGGTTTCTAAGACCCTAAGGTCTAAATCTATAACCTTATGTGCCACTCCTGTGTTTAAGTTTGTTTCTTATTGCTTCCAGGATAGGGTTCAAACTGTTTACTCTAGCATTTAAGATCCCTGTTAATCTGATTTCCACAAGATTTTCTGCCTGTATCCCCCATTACTCAGCTATAAGAAAACCCTGATGTTGCTAAACAAATGCCAAAATCATGCCCACACTCACACCTTTGTTTACTCTAGTCCTCACAATTGAAGTACCTTCTCCATTCTTTTCTAGTTACTTAATTCCTTCCTAATTTATTTCTGATGTCTTCTATGGAGCTCGTCTTGACTATTCCACAGAGATCTTTCCTTTTTAATCATTACATGCAGTGGAAACTGGTTATGTATAACAAAAGTAGGTTTTACCCTACTCTCTTTTACTGGATTACTCTTTATTCCTACCTCATCGCTTTTGTTATTACCCTATAGGAAATAAGTCTCCATCAGAAAGGATCTGCTTTTTCCCAGTCTGATGATATCTTCCCTCCTAAAGTTACTTTACTGGTGGTTGGCATGCATCTTATGTGTACCTATTTATGCTCATGTTTTCTCATCCATTGGAATAGAAACTTTCTGAGAGCAAGGACTAATTTTGATTTTTTGTTATATCCTCAGCCCTTGGTCCAGTGCCTATGCTTGAGAAGTTGATTTTTTATTTTCAATACTATTCCTCTACATGAATCCATGCATAGGGACCAGACTATACAAATGTGTGAATAAAGGAGCTGTAATCTTAAGTTCAGAAAAAAACTAGCATGCCAGTTTGATTTAATGGAGTAAAATGTAGCCTTAGATAATCTTTTGTGATAAGGTGTCTCCTACATATGTAAGATTCTTTAACAGATACAATCATAATGATTATTATGTTCAATGATCCTCTGATTATCAATATCAAGTGAGGCATAAATCAGGAAGATAAGTTTCTCAAAGGTGTTCGTCAGTGCCTTTGGGGATGTTCAACATTTACATTATATTGTACCTATTGCATTCAAACTCAGAAAATTATGGGGCTTTATGAGTTCTAAGACCACATGAAAGATGTTATTTTCTATAACACTCAGAAGAAAAACCAAGTAGATGAAGAATAAATTTTGCCCAGATTATGACATGTAGTTGGAAGGCCACCCCATCTGCCTAGTTTATAAGCACATATGTCATAGGTCCACTTAAGATGAGCAATGAAGTGGTATGAGAACTAAAGAGGCTGAAAAAAACCAAATTTTTTGGTATTTGCATAATGATGCAGTACCTTCAATATTAAAAAATTCTATGCCACAGCAACCCATCTCTTAAAAACTAAGGTTCTCTTAGCAATTTAATGTTCTGCAAATCATGGAACACCAAGATTTCAAAAGCTGAAGTTTTCCCAAAGAACAAAGATACACATAAATATGTAGCTTACCAATAAATAACTAGCTTATAGCCTATCAATAATGTTGATCTGCATCCAATAAATGGTGCAAAATGTATTATCAAGTTCAAGTACAACCATAAAAATGAAATAGGGTGGTCATGTATAAAGAATGGGAGATAACAGATGGAGACAATAAGTATTGGCATCAATATCTTTAATTATAAGGTAGATCCAAGGGAGAAGGAAAATGTACTGGATAACTCATATTTGGAGAGAACAAAGGAATGGGCAGCAATCACTCAAGATGAAGAGGCATGGGAAGAGTTGTGAGAGTATGCATTTTTGTATGTTTGTCCTATTGAATCATCCTTATTCATATCTGGTCATTGGACCCAGATAGTTCCACAGGAGAAAGTAAGACTGGTAACTCAGCATAGCAACCCCTCACTCAAATCTAATTCACTTGCTTTTCATGGCATCATCTCCCTGATGTTGTGGTCTTCTTTGAGAATAAAGGAAAAACATTATCATGATCTTATTTAGTGTGTGTAAGTTGCATATTTGTACCATGTTTTACCTTTCTGATCCCCTAAGATACAGTACTTTACCAATCTTTTTATTTCTACCAGTGATAACATAGTTTCAGACAAGATATGTTGTTAGAATCCATTCTCCTCATTAATGATAGTACTATTGAGCCAATGCTTGAATTAGTGTTTGTCTCATCTCCCTAATTGGTCTGGTCTTGGCATCCTCCACAACACCCAGCCAAGGGCCTCCCACATCATAGTTATATGTCAGTTGACTGAATGACTACTGTGGTTTTAACCTCTCATCAGGAAGTTCTGCCTTATCTCTAAACCAACCTCCTTCCCTACTGCCAAAAGAGAGGACCATTTCCTCCTGTTTTGCACCAATAATTTTGAATAACTGGCCACTGTGGCAATGTACTTCAAGAGCATTCTTCTATTGATCTTTCTATTTTTTTATCTCCATCTATTTTTTAAAATGAAGTTTGAAGCATTTATTTCAGATCTGACTGTACAAAGTGCTTTGGACAAAGAATAAAAATTCGTCTCTTCACAAGTGAGCCCAAAAGAGGCTGGAGAACAATCTCTTACCTTGTTTCCTTCTCTCTCACCCTCCCTCATCTTCCACATGATTGAGTTTCTTGACTGGGACCACATGACTAATTATTTTTGAAATTTTGGAAAAGAAATTATTCTTTCTATAGAAACTAAACTATCCCCAGGGATTGATTTATTTAATGGCTCTAACAGAGAGAAAAGATAGGTAATCAGACTCCATTCACCATGAAGCTCCCCTCTGAGGCTCAGAATACTTGACTCTAGTATGCTAGCTAGTTTGTTCAACCGAATGTGTGTATATATATATGTGTTTGTTTGTGTGTATATATATATATGTATATACATATATATATATATATATATACCTATGTGTGTGTGCAAATATCTCATTTCAATACTTGTCTTATAATCTTCTGTCAATAATTTTTTTCTAAAAGCCATTCTCCAATTGACAAATGATCAAAGGATATGCAAAGGCAATTTACAGATGAAGAGATCAAAGCAATCCATAGCCATATGAAAAATTGCTCTAAATCATTAATTATTAGAGAAATGCAAATTAAAGCTTCTCTGAGGTAACACCTCACAACTCTCAGATTGGCCAATATGACCAGAAAGGATAATGATCATTGTTGGAAGGGTTGTGGGAAATCTGGGACACTATTACACTGTTGGTGGAGCTGTGAACTCATCCAACTTTTCTGGAGAGAAATTTGAAACTATGCCCCAAGGGCAACAAAAATGAGCATACCCTTTGATCTAGCAATACCACTACTGGGTACATACCCTGAAGAGATGATGAAAAAGTGTAAAAACATCACTTGTACAAAAATATTTATAGCAGCCCTGTTTGTGGTGGCAAAGAATTGGAAATCAAGTAAATGTCCTTCAAATGGGGAATGGCTTAGCAAACTGTAATATATGTATGTCATGGAACACTATTGTTCTATTAGAAACCAGGAGGGACAGGAATTCAGCAAAGCCTGGAGGGATTTGCACGAACTGATACTGAGTGAGATGAGCAGAACCAGAAAAACACTGTACACCCTAACAGCAACATGGGGATGATGTTCAACCTTGATGGACTTGCTCATTCCATCAGTGCAACAATCAGGGACAATTTTGAGCTGTCTGCAATGGAGAATACCTTCTGTATCCAGATAAAGAGCTGTGGAGTTTGAATAAAGTTCAAGGACTATTCCCTTTAATTTAGGAAAAAAAACCAGATATCTTATTGTCTGATCTTGTTATCTCTTATACTTTTTGTTTCTTCCTTAAGGATGGGATTTCTCTCTCATCACTCAGTTTGGATCAATGTACAATATGGAAACAAAGTAAAGACTGACAGATTGCTTTCCATGGGGGTAGGAAGTAAGATTGGGAGAAAAATTGTAAAACTCAAATAAAATCTTTAATAAAAAAAAATAATGATTTTTTTCTGAGAAGTCTACAAGCTAAAGAGTCCATAATGCAACCAATGAGCCAGAGGAAAATGGGTCTATAAGGGCAGCATCACTTGTGACAACACATTTCCAAGAATTCCCCCCAGTTATGATCCTCACATTCTCATGCTTACTCCATATTAGGTTTTATCTACTTATTCACTATCCCTAAATCAACAAAGGGCTGCTCTTCAACTTTTGTTCTAAACAGCTAGGAAGGCATACATGTAAATTATAAGGTATACAAAATAATAAACTGAACCTACAAAAACACATTGAAATATGTAAACTATATACAGGAAAACATATATTACACAATATATGATATTATTAAAATATGTAATATACACAAATATGCTATAAATGATTTGTACAGAATATATACATATATTACATATGATATTTCTCTGTATATTTGTGTATATAGCATTGTGTATATATATATATATATAAAATCACTTTATACATAATTATAGATCTAAAATATAGAGTAGAACACAAAAGGATCAGGAAACCAGCTGTTACTTTAAGATAGCATGCATGAGTAAGACTAAATATGCCATCTATCATTCCAAATAAAGATACTAGATATGAGCATAAATAAGTTTGTCTCTAACCTAAGTTCATAACTTAACTCTTCACTTTCCTGAGAATACCTCTAAACTTTAAAACATGCTTTACAGAATACCCTCTGTAGCTATCATCCTCTTAGCTGTATATAATATACACACTGAAAAAAGCCTTTTCTATACAATGTTTTTCAGTGTTCTTCAAGTATGGGAATGATTGCATTAAGAAAAGTCTACTTTGGAAATGCTGTAACCACTCAGGTTTCCACTCAGGTTATGCCTCTTTAAAAGTTTCTAAATCAGTTAAAATAATGGGATTTCACTAGATGATCCGTAAGAACCATTCTTGCTTCAATCATTGTAAATATAAAATGGAAACTGTAGTGTATTGTGAGGATTTGAATATCTGTATTTAGAATATCTAATGATTCTATTAAGAAAGCAAAAGATTAAAAATAAAATCACATGATTTTTTTTTTGGTAATTACAAATGTTTGAGGTTCATAAGGAAAGAACTTGTCTTGACCATAAGTAATGTGATAAAGGAGATATAGTCTCTGAAGACAAAAAAGAGGAAGAGGAAAGAATTTGAAGTTAAAGTTTATGTGAAAAAAGAAGAATTTGGATTTTCTTACAGAATTAAAGTATTTTTAACCAATTTAGATGAAAGAAATCTTATAATATTATCGATAATTTTATTGTAACATATAACAATAAATACAAGTAATTGTGTTTATATGTTTGTATGTATATATATATACAATATCTTTTCCCATCAAACTTTATGGTCTTCAAATTTCTGCTTTTATTACTAACTATATCTCTATCTCTAGTTTCATCCCTATCTTGATCTCTGTTACACATGGGGCCTTCCTTTAGGATACTGAACTTCTGCATTTTGCTATATTTGGTAGACTTGTCATACTTCTCCTTTATAGTTTCTTAAAGGGAACTCCTATGCAAGTCAAGACTTAGGTTGTTAAATTCTTTTACTTCCTCATTTCTTCCAGCCATCTTTTTCTTTCCTATCTTCCATCAGCTTTTGTCTCAGTTGAATATACATAAGTAAATATGTAGAGATAGCTCTTTGCTGTGTATATATACATAAATATATTTGCAGAGATTGTTTTCTATTTGTTTGAAAATGGGGCTGTTTTCATGATGACAGTGTTAGTCATGTGGGTGGGTGTAACCTTTGCTTCAATAAAAGTCTCAATTTACTTCTATGGAAAACTAAATTTTCCCATAGAATTATAATGGAGGACAGAATTTTAAAACTAATTACCATGCACTAATTACCACAAATTTTCTTCATAAACCAGCTTTGTAAAGAAGTATAAAAATTTTACCATCCCACACAAAATTGCTTTACCAGTATGCTCCCACACTTCACCACAAAATTAGCAGTAAACAGATTAATTGACAGTAAAATGAGTTAAATTACTGCTTTCACCTAGGAATAATTCTTGATCAGCATCTAACTATTTCCAAACTTAGAGAGAGTTTATGCAAAAGTTTTGGCACAGTTAAAAGATTCTGTCAGAGCACTGGCAGAATTTTTTCCAGCAATGTAAATTATCCATTTACTGTAATTATTATTTGGTACTTGAGTACCCACAATCTTCAGAACACTGCGCAGCACCCACACACAGATCCTCAACCCTTTAGGGATAAAATATTCAGAAGCATAATTATTCATCTTTTCTGTTGGTTTGTTTAATAGGAAGGATCTCATGGAACTAGGTCAACATGCTGGTTCTGTGGGAATGAATTCTTGCTGGACATACACTCTGGATATATATATATATATATATATATATATATATATATATATATATTCTATATACTCATGAATTTCTTGCTGGACATGCACTCTGGATATATATTCTATATGTATGTTCATGAATCTCTTGCTGGATATGTACTCTGCTTTGATGAGATGAATCAGCAACCAGGATCCTTCTTGGTCCTTGGGATGGTATCAATTCAGTCAATAAAAGCCTCCTATCTTAGGGATGTTAAGAGAAGTTAAGGGAAAAATTTTGCCTCTGCTTTGATCACATCTAGTACTGCTAGGAGACCTTGATCAAAAGGTCAAAAATGGGGAAAGGGAACCTTTTTCCTACTGGCCATTGTGGCTACCAGGGTATGGCAATAGGAGTATATGCATGCCTAGGTAAGCCTGAGACTGTTTCAAGTCCCTGACTTTTATTTCTTTGCCTAATTCCAGGACACTAAACATCAGTCCTTGAAAGCTGACAAATTTTGGAAGAAGTTTTTGAGTTTCATAGATCAGGAATGGATCAAGTGGAATGATGGCTTCCCATGGAGAGTTGTCTATTAAAAGCACATTGTTTTTCACAGAAGATGATAACCAGTCAGATGCTACCCATTCCACTTGACCAATTTGTTTGGAACTTGTGAATTATTCTAATAGTACAGCTGTAAAATGTACATTCCCCAATTATACAAATCTTTAACCTCCCAACACAGTCTGATTGCAACAAATGATTATTTTGTATTTTTTTCAAATTTGTTTATGTGTGCTTAGGAGTCTTTGATATAAAGCATTTTTTCTGAGTTGGGAGAAATAAACATTTTATTTTTTTTACTATATTTTTATACCTATTTTTGCATATTAAGTATCTTTTCTAGAAAGCATCTTGATGATTTCTTTTGGGGAGATCTTAGACATGAACCACATCTAAACTTTGTTTAAGATGTATCCTCAGAATTTCTTGGGAGGCGTCTAGGTAGATGGAATACCGGCCTCGGAGTCAGGAGTACCTGAATTCAAATCTGGCCTCAAACACTTAATAAATTACCTAGCTGTGTGGCCTTGGACAAGCCACTTAACCCCATTGCTTTGCAAAAACTAAAAAAAAAAAAAAAGATGTATCCTCAGAACACTAAGGTGGGACCAATGAGTCAGAGAAATGAATAAAAGTATTATTCCTCTTTTTTGGGACAAACTCTACCCCATCTATGTCAGTCTAGAACCAGAGCCAGAGTCTGTGATGGAAAATTCCTCACATGGGAGATGCCACATGTGACATGAATAAAAGAGAAAAGTACCATTCCTAAATTAAAAAAAAAATTTAGATAAAAGAACAAATGCATGTATATGACTCTCTGAAGAGGTAATTCTATCACTCAGACATCTCCTGAAAGTTTTGGGGACCCAAAGTTTAAATGGGAACCATAAGATTACTCTGAAAGTTATATTAGGGGATCTGCCATAATAATATCAATATGTGAAGAAAATAAGACAATGTTGAATTCCATAAATTTCATTCATTTACATTCAATAGCCACTTCTAGTAATGTCTTAAAACTTGGCAAC
Organism: Macrotis lagotis; assembly: GCF_037893015.1. Lineage (NCBI taxonomy): Eukaryota > Metazoa > Chordata > Mammalia > Peramelemorphia > Peramelidae > Macrotis > Macrotis lagotis. Next base: position 161,225,446 of record NC_133662.1, on the reverse strand, counting down.
TGAATCTTTTCACAGATTTACAGATCCTAAGAGTTGGAAAACATCTCAGACTACTCAATCTAATCCATATAGGATTAAGAATTCACTCTGCAATAAATCTGGCAAGCTGTTGTTCTAAACTTTCTTGAATTCCTATGAAGGAAAACTCATAATTTGCTAAAACATCCAATTTCACTTTTAGTCAATTCAGAGTATTAGGAAGTTATTTCTTCATATCAAGTAAAAATTTATTTCTTTATAACTTTCATCAGTCCTAATTCCAAATTCTACCCTCTGAAGCCAAGTTAGAACAAATCTAATTCTTTTTTCATATAACAATAGCCCTTCAAATACTTGAGGACAGTCATAATGTGCCTTTTAAGGTTTTCTTCTCTATGTTAAATCTTTATAATTACTTTTTTCTATTTTGGATTTTTTTAAAATTTGGACTTTTTGTGGCATGGAATCAAGTCCCTTCACTATCCTGGCAGCTTCCTTCTGGATGTTTTCCATTTTATCAATGCACTCCTTAAAATAAGGTGGCACAGTGGAGATAGGAGAACTGGAGTTTAAATACAGCCTCAGACATTTGCCAGGTGGATGAACTTGAACAAATCATTAACCTTGTTTACCTCAGTTCCTCATCTGTAAAATGATTTGTAGAAGGAAATAATAACTGGACATTTCTTTACTTTATAATTTAAAAGGTCATCATTTAAATTACAGCTAGGTAGCACAGTAGACAGTATGACCTGTCTAGAGTCAGGAAGTATTATCTTCCTAAGTTCAAATTTGGCCTCAGACATTCAAATCTGGCCTGGACAAGTCACTTAAACCTACTTGCTTCAGTTTCCCCAACTCTAAATGATTTAGAGAAGAAAATAGAAAACTATTCCAGTATCTTTGCCAAAAAGATGCAAATGTGGTCACAAAGAGTCAGATGTGACCAAAATGACTGAATAACAAAAAATTTAAAAGATCAATTTTTTCTCCCTCCAGAAATGTTGATTTCAATACAGATATGGCATTGGTTTCTTCCTATTTTAGTACTAGTTATGTGCATATTAGAGAATTTATGTGGAGAACTATTAATTTGGTGTGCATATCTGAGGATTCAATGGAACGGTATGAACATGGTGTTAGAAAAGCAGATTTCTTTTTTATTTAAAGAGACCTAAAGTAGGGTCCTGTCCATTTCATCTAAGTTCACAGAAGCACAAACAACTCAGAATAATAATAATAATAATAATAACAGCAACAACAATAATGATAGCCAACATTTATCTAATCTTTAAAGTTTGCAAAATTCTTTATAAATATCATTTCATTGTATCCTCACAGTAATCCAGACTTGAGCACTATTATTGTTATTATTATACAAATGAAAAAACTGAGGCAGACAAAGCCTGACTGTGTGTCTAGTGATATATCCACTGTGCCAGCTAGCTACTAGTATAGTAGTTTTGTAATAACATTTTCATTGAATAGTCTACACTTTCTTTTTTTAAGCACAACTGCATTCCCAGTAATAATTACATATTATCTTTTTATAAGTTTCCTTTTTCTTCTCTTATGCTAATTTAATGTACTTTATAAGGGCTTCAGTTAAATTTCATAAGAGGTATTGAATTCCTTCTAGAGAAATTGAAGTAATAATTACAATATTTCCAAGAATTAATATGATTTGGTTGAAAGGTCAAGTGAAAAACTACTTTATTTTTCAAAGAAATCTCTCAACTTTTCTTCATGTTTCCTCTTCCCCAAACTAGCTTGATAGCTCTTTGAATACAAATGTAGTTAAGTTCATAGGGGCTAGTAAATGAGAGATTTAACGTTTTCACATATTTGTTACTTTTAGCTAGTTTTGGGTTGTCTTTGAGAACTACAATTTCATCAATGTGGGGAAATATTGGAATGAGAATTCCCTCTATAGATAAACTTATGACTTGTCTTTTATTTTTAGCCTTAGGGAGATGACTTGCCTATGGGTATTAATTGTGAGTTGGTGACATACCAAAGACTTAAGTGACTTGGTCATGTCATTTTTCCTCAATACTGTTAACCAGATTCAGGGGAAGGCCTTTCTTTATATTACTCTTAGATATTTAATTGACTTTATAACCATAATACATGAGGGTCCTGGATATATTCCATACATGGGTGAGGTTTTTTTTTTAATATTTTTATTAATGACATTGCATTTTTAGTCATTCAACTAACTGATCCCCATAAACTCTCATATTTATTCATATTTTCCATGTCTGGAATACATTCTCTTCTTACTTGTGCCTCCCTAATTTCCTTCAAAGATTATATCAATACCCCCCCAGTGTTACTGTATACTTATAGATATTCACTTGTATACATTATATTGATATCATGGAGTCAGGAGAACCTGAGTTTAAATACAGCCTCAAACACTTGCTAGTTGGATGAACTTGAGCAAATCATTAACTCTGTTTGCCTCAGTTCCTCATCTGTAAAATGAGTTGGAGAAGGAAATAGCAAACTGCTCCAGTACCTTTGCCAAGAAAATCCCAGATGGGGTCACCAAAAGTTGGATATTACTGAAATGACTCAACAACAACAAAAGTACACTATATTCCACCCCAACAAAATGAAAGTTTCCTGAAGGCGGTGACTGACTTTTTCTTAATCTTTATATCTCCAGCATCTGGCACAGTGCCTTGTAAATAATAGGCAAACTTTAATAAGTATTTGTTGGTTGGATTTGAGTAAGTTGTCTTTTTCTCTTGAACAAATGCAAAACCAAACATGACCCATCACACTATTATCCTTCCTTGTTTAGGGATTCTCTATCTCATTGTTCCCAAGATTCTTTGAAGCTTGCTAGAACCTCCCACTAATCAAGAATACAAAATGGAGAAGTTTCTTCTCAAAAATCCAAACTCTTGGATTATGACCTTTTCTGTGTTCTGTCTTCCTTGGTTTTATATATATATATACATATATATATATGTATATATATATGTATATATATATATTAGTTATACCTTTTATTTTCTTTGCCAACTTTAGTAGAGTATCCTGTGATAGATCATGCAAGAAGATGACACCAACTATAGGCAGCTATGTGGCACAATAGATAGAATACCAGACCTGGAATCAGGAAGAACTAAGTTGAAATGAGCCTCAAACTTTACTAGCTGCAATACTTAACTCTGTTCCTTATTTGTAAATGTGTTGGAGAGAAGATGGCAAACTACTCTAGTGTCTTTGTCAAGATAACCCTAAATGGAGTCACATAGAGTCAGATATGACTGAAAAACAACAAAATCAACAAACTAAATGAAGGTAACTGGAATGGTTAGAAGACACAATAAAAGTGGAAGAACTTAGAATGTTTTTGTCTGAAGAAGTCTTAAGGAGTTCATAATTATTGTCTTAAAATCTTTTAAAGGCTGGTTACATGGAAGAGAGAGGAGCAATTTTCTTGGTCCAGAGAAAGAAGTTATTAATGACAGATTTTTACTTTAAGAAACTTTTATTAATAACTAAATTATTTTCATTAGGTTGTAAATTCCTATCTCACAAAAAGATAATCAGTTGTCAAAGAGGTTGGGGAGAGAATTTCTGCCTTAGCTAGACACTAGAATGGCTAGATTAGCATGAGATAGTTTTAAACTTTAAGTTTCCACTATAGAAAATAAGTTTCTGGAGAACAATGAATGTTTCTTTTTTGTCTTTAATTATAAGGCCTTGAAGAGTGCTTGACATATAGTAGATAATTAATAAAGACTGGTTGAGTTGAACTTATTTGTATTGTTTGATTTGTTGAGGAAATACAATTTTAAACAAAATATTTAAAACCTCAATTTTGTCATAACTAACATGTCATTTTCTTTTGGAAAGGGAAAAGAGAATGAAAGAATTAGAGAGGCAAAAACCCATTAAATACATTAGTCCCAAACTATTATTATGTCTTCTTAGTCTAAATTTTAAATTCTCTGCCAAGAAGGATTTCAGTGTTTCATTTTTTAGTTATTATGCCAATAAATCTAGGAAATATTACAAATTTTGCATTGTTTGAAAAAAAGCAGCAGTGAGAATGACCCAGTTTACAAAGCAGCACTATGTTTAATTTTATTCATGTCTAAAGTTTGTTTTGGAGCATTATTCACCATTGGAAGGAATGTTGTAAGATCCAGTTCCGTGCGGTGGTTGTTTTTTTTTTTTTCTTTCTCCTGCTGCAAGGAGCTGTTGTGCAGGGCTCTGGTTACTTCATTTCCTTTTCAAAATGTGGCTGTATCTCATCCAAGTGCTTTCCAGCCACACTTAACAGTACACTTCTCCATTTCAGCTATTGGTTCTCAGGATTTGCCATGGGAAAATGCTTTACATAAATTAACAAGATATTCACTTCAAATGATTTCAGGAAAAGGAAAACAAAAGAAAGCTCCAAATCCTTGAGCAGATCTAGCTCTCTGTTATCTCTCTGGTTATCTCTTTTGATAGGCATCATTCTATTCGTATCTGGGTCATGTTCACCTTGTCTTCATGGCAAAATTTTAGCATAAGGATACTTTATAGTAATAGTAATAATAGATGACATTGATATGCCATTTCAAAGTTTGCAATGTGCTTTAATTATATTATGTCATGGTCTCACAGCAATACTGTGACACTGGGACACTGATCCTATGAATATTACTCTCTTCATTTTACAAATGAAGGAACCAAGGCTCAGAGAGGTCTAAAAGTTTTTGCTCTATCTCAGATTCTTAGAATGTACCCCCCATCTCTTCGAATCCTTATCTTCCCTTAAAACTCTGCTAGAATACCAATCCCTATCCAACACCTTTTTTGATGCCCATAGGAGTTAGTGCTTTCCTAGTCCAAATAATCTTGTATGTCATTTACATATATTTATGGATGTATATTTTATCTCCCATGATAGATATCCTTTGAAGGGAGAGAATACTTACTTTTTGTCTCTGTATCCCTACATAGCATGAAACACATAGTTGATGTTTAACAAATATATTTATAATCTAGAGTTTAGAATAATATATATAGTTGGTGCTTAATAAATGTGTTTGTAACCTAGAGTTTATATTTGTTTTTTTTTGGCAAGGCAATGGAGTTAAGTGACTTGCTCAAGGTCTCACACAGTTGGGTAATTATTGATTTCTGAGACCAAATTTGAACTCTGGTCCTCCTGACTCCAGGGCCACTGCACCACCTAACTGCCCCTGTAACCTCAAGTTTAGCCCAAAACATAACTGCTGCTTAATAAATGTGTTTGTAGGGGCAGCTAAGTGACCCACGAGCTAGTCCTGAATTCAAATATGATTTCAGATAAATAATAATTACTTGGCTGTGTGAGCTTGGGCAAGTCACTTAACCCATTGCCTTGCAAAAACTAAAAAACTAACTACATAAATGTGTTTGTAACCTAGAGCTTAGTATAAAACCTACAGTTGGTGCTTAATCAATGTGTTTGTACCCTAGAGCTTAGCACAAAACACACACAGTTGGTGCTTAATAAATAGGTGTTGTTTGATCAATTGAGTGACTTGTTCAGAATCAAATAGGCAGGGAGAAAGGATTTGACTCAAGTTTTGTCCTAGGACGCTAGGATCTACTTAGTCCATTTATATCACACTGCCTCTTGTACACAGACAAACATAATCTGTGCTATTACTTTGAAAGCTGTTTTAAAAATTCTTCAAATACCTGAAACATATCAGTAGTCTGAATTAGTTGGTACATTGCCAGGTTAGTTGTTATTTATTTATTCTACTCTCTTTGTGTCTGCTGCCCTTCCTGGTTTCAATTCCATGGATCAAAATGCCTTGTGACCCATTTCCCATGCCCCCCCATCCTCAACCCCCAACACCTAATTTCCTTCCTCCTTTTGAATGTTGTCTCCCTCTGTTATAGTGTAAGCTCCTTGAGGGCAGGGACTCTCTTTTTATTAATTGTACCCCCAGCATTTAGCATAATACCTCACACATAGTAGGTACTTCTTATTGAATTTCATTGGAGTTTTCCTAAAGGAAAACTAAAAGAAATAAATCTAAGAAAAGACAATTTGCTGATACTAATTTAATGTCTACTAGAGTAAGACAAAATATTTTTCCTCTGAAAATGATATTATCAAAACAAGTATAAGGATAACAAAATTTAAGGTGGAAAACATCGTCTTATCACATCAAAGGAAAGGAAATTGTGTGTTAAGCCAATGTTTAAATGGATATGATCTTATGTGTGATCTGAGAAATAAATGTTTTTTTAAAGACTTGGAACTTTAGAGAAAATGTGGAACTTATAAACTTGCAAATGGATAAATATTGAAAACTACCTTTGCTTGTAATTGAAAAAATAAAATGAAATTTCAATTAAAAAGACCATTAATATATGGGTATATATATATATATATACATATATATATATATATATATATATATATATGTATATGTACACCCCAGCTAAGTCTATAGTCAAAAGATCACAACTTAAATCTAGAACAGAAAGGATATCTAGAGGTTATCCAGTAAAACCCCTTCATTTAAGATTGAGCAAACCAAGCCCCAGGAAAGTTCATTGATTTTCCCATGGTCATATGAGAATTAACTGGTGGAGAACAGGATTTGAAACTAGTTTCTTAGACTCCAAAGTCAGTGAATATAATGAAAATCAATATCTGATAATTCTATGATTTACTTGATTGATGTCAATAGACAAACTAAATAATTGGAGAAGCACCAATTTGGGGACTGAATTATGTAAATTGGCAGCCAACATTGATCCACTTAACCAGATCCTGCTAGAGTGGAAATCTTTTGGAGTGGAAATGCAGATCTAGTTCAATGTATCCAACCAATTTCACTACAAATTTAATTTTCCTTGGCAGTCACTTGCCTTTGCATAGATATAATCTAAGTTGCAAGAAGGATTTAGTTCTGTAAAAAGGAATAAAATGTTATTAAAGCATTGCACTAAAAATGTTTTAGAATCCAATGTTCCCAATTCCCAGGATCTGATTAACTATCTCTGATCAACCAACCTGTAAGAAGTTTGTCTATAGGAAAAAAAAATCAGTTTTTTCCTTTGCCTTTGCCTAGATAACCATTTAACAATAATAATGATGTGACCTAAATAATTATTAGAATATTATTGACCTAGGGAAAGAGGGAACAGCCAATGGTTTGCCTTTTTCTCTATTAGCAAATATGCTTCTGTACTTAATTGATATATGTTAGAGTTTTCAAATCTGGACACAAGGCCTGACAAAGACATTTTACAAAACTTCACTGAAAGTATATTTTTTTCCCCTCTTGAATTAAACTCTCTCTTGGAAACTCCAAGAGTTTGGATGAAGATAGAGCGGAAAAAATTGGAGGGTTGCTATTAAGTCTCCTAGACACTATTAAGTCTGGATGGCTCTACAAAGTATACTCTTTGAGAATGAACTGAATCAAAGGAGGGTCATTGAAGTCATTTCAGAGGTAAAACAGAAAGCATTAAGGAAAATGATACTGTGTTGTTATATAGTCTTACTTTCCTAATGCAATTTTAGAAGATTGTCAATAAGTTCCTTAAAATAGCCCTCCTTTGAAAGAATAATGTTAACACTTTAACTGCTCCTAGGGTTTGGCAGGAGACACTGTGATGAGTTGCCCTCTAGAGGTGGAGTTAAGAGAATAAAACTAAGCCTCCAACTGTGGAGGGACCTAACAGCAATTATTAGGTGAATGTGAGATATGCCAGGACTCCTCTGGGAGCTTCTAACAGCATTTATTATTATAAAAGCACCAGAGAGTGTCGGGTTGAGAAGTGCTTTTTGTTTGGAGCTTTCTTTGCTGTGTTACTTTCAGGAAAAAAATGGATTTAGTTTCTATTTTTTATCTGACATCTGGGGATTGGGTAGGAATGAGTAGTCTTTAAAAACAGCTCATCTTAATAGAATTGTTTAAAATTTGCAAAACCATAGAATGCTACAGGACTTCCTCAATAAAATCCATAATCCCTTCTGACCTGCCCTCCCTCTCATAAGCTGTTCTAATCATTCACAAGGGAAAGCAAAGTGTATGAAGAAGATAAGTTGCCCTAGAAAATGCAATTCAGTTAACCAGTAAAGATACAAAGAAAACTAGACATATTGCCTCTCATAAACTCTCAAAGCGCTTACATTAATTATACTGAAGACCATTGGAAGAGATGAGGGTCAAGTCAATCAGAGATATTTGAATGATTAGATAATTCTGGAAATTCACAGGGCATCATATAAATTATCATTTGGATTTATGTTATGTAATCTAATCCTTTTACTTTTTTGAATATTTAAAAGTCTTTAACTTTGCTAGCTTGCTCTACTCCTAATATCAGATGGGTTCTATGATTTTGAATATTTTTTAATACTTTCAGTAAATTTTAACTTCTTCAACATCTTTCTTTACAAGAGGATGCTCCATGTCTATAAAATCAACAAAACCAGTAACATTAAACTTAAACAAATGCATTCAAAGTTATACCATACCATCACAGTAAGTAAGATTGTAAATAAATATAGGATGCATAATAATAAGTAATATAAGAATACCAGTGCAGCAGGAATAATTTCAAAGTTACAAAAATTGTATAATTAACTTTTTATGTATCAAAATGCTGCAAATAATTATACAGAATACTCATAATCACATTCAAAGATCAATAGTATTTGACAATATACATTTTCTATAAAAATATTTTCACATTAACAGCAGGCAGATCATGGGACGGAGAACTTTTCTGGGAAGGATTAGTAAATAGCATCCAAATACAAGGATAAGAAAAAAAATTCCTGGAATAATCATCAGGAAAACAATTCCAGTATATAACCAGTAAATGTAACAGAATTTATTTACATCCAAAAAGGAAATTGAAGAAGAAAAAATAGAAAATGCATTCAATGGACACAAGACAACAATTCGCTCACTGTAGGTAAAAGGAAGCAGAGTAGAATTAAAAATCTACTTTCGAGGCAAAATAATAAAAGCAAAAAAAGTGACAAAAAATCTCTAAATGACTTACAAATTCCAGTAAATTTGAAAATCATTGATTTTATTTACAGACTCCACTGCAAATGAAATTGTATGACTAAGTAAATAGGTAATTCGGTGAAATTAAGATATTCAATACAATTAAGCAACTGAGTCACAAAAACACTACTGCTAGCCATCATCAGCAGAAAACCTGATCCATGGGACTGCTAAGTGTACAACCAACATTAAGAGCACTGATAAAATTATATGTGAATTTCAATAACTGGAGGAGGAAGCAATAGAGAAAAAATCTTGAAAAACTTATTTTTAAGGACAGATTCTCAACTTCAGAGAGGGGCGTTTAGGGAATTGATAATCTAGGACAAATAATCCTGTCTATGCCTTCATATGCAATATAAATACTCAGGATAGGTGTGGGTGAAAGGAGTTCTTCACCTGTAAAACCACACCCATTGGTAAACTAGAGGGAAGTGGGTTAAGTCAGGAGTCTCATTTAAGCACCAGTAAAGGAATAGTAAAACCCAAATGGAAGCAATTAGGTGGAATAATGAATAGAATGCTGAGCCTGGAGTCCAACTCTGGTCTGAGACACTTAGTAGTTGTAGGAACCTGGGGAAGCTATTTAACCACTATTTACCTCAGTTTCCTCAATTTACCTTCCAGGGTTATTGTGAGGATCAAATGAGTTACGATTTGAAAAGCCCTTAGCCCACTGACTAACACACACACACACACACACACACACACACACACACACACACACACACACTAAATGCTTGTTTCCTTCCTTCAATCCATAAACTATCCCTAGAAGGCATTCTTTTCCCCCTAGTCCCAGAATATTCCCCAAGTCACCAAATATATTCTTTCAAAAATTTTATTTTAATTTATGAAATACATTTGCATATACTATGTTTTTCCATAACATTATAATTTTAAGAAAAGATGACTGCACATATAATTGAAAATCTATTATGCACAACTTGCTATTCCCTCCCCTTTTTTCTCCTTCCAAATATAGTCTCCTATTTCTAGGTGCTTCCTACTTATAACCTTGAGCAGTCTATAGAATTCTATGGCAGAGATAACAAAAAGTTTGTGGTTCCTTGGGGTTCAGAAGTAGGTGCTGGTAGAGCAGATTATTACTCTGCCCCTTTCCTATACTTTGTGCTGAGGCTGGATATGTCTTCATTTTTTTCTCAAATTACCCATTCCTCTCATTCATAGTAGAAACTGACATTACCAATTCAAAAATGATTAGCAATCACTTTTTTTTATATAACATAGAAATATGTGTCAATGACCATGAGGAGAATTATAGAGACTACTGGGGAAGAGATATGTGTCTGTGGATGGCATTGCTCACCAGTAGAAAACTGAATATTTTAGACTTTTTATGGAGATCAGTTTGGGGAGTTGTTTTTTCTTCTGAAAGCAGACTGTTGTCTCAGAGTGACTCTCTCCAGATCTGGTCTGATCAACATAACAGCTGCCCTTCAACCTCACACCATCAGTGGTGACACTTTTCTAAATTTCATCAAGAGAAAGAAGATAAGAGGAAGCAATGTAGATTCTAGAAGAGAATGATCAACCACGTTAAATGTTTCTAACACGGGTAAGGAAAAAGTTTTTTAAAAAAACGCCAGTGAATTTAGCTGTTATGAAATAGGTAGAGTAGTGATCTCAGTCAGTCAGATATGAGTTTCAAACTTGCCTCAAATACTTACTAGCTATGTGACCTAGCCCAATTCGCTTAACTGCTCTGGGCCTCAGTTTCCCTATGCAGAAAATGAGAATAATAATAGCACTTATATCACAAAAATACTGTTAGATCAGATAAGATAATATATGTAAAGTGATTGGCCACATCTGAAGTGCTTTAAAAAGTTATTGGTATTGGTTACTTTGGAGAAAATTAATCAGAGGTAGAGTCAGAAGTTAGAATGCAAGGGATTGAGAAATGAGTGAGATTTAAGGAGGCAGAATCATTTTTTTTAGGTTTTTGCAAGGCGAATGGGATTAAGTGGCTTGCCCAAGGCCACAAAGCTAGGTAATTATTAAGTGTCTGAGACTGGATTTGAACCCAGGTGCTCCTGACTCCAGGGCTGGTGCTTTATCCACTACACCACCTAGCCGCCCCTGCAGAATCATTTTTGTCTAGAGATTTGGCTGTGAAAAGGAGAAAAATTACAGAATGATAACCTGAAAAGATAGAAAAGTCAAGGAAATAGAGACATATTTGTAGGCATCATTTTTTATAGATCCAAAAAAATTCATCTGGAAGAACAGAAAGACAGGAATATCAAAAGAATCAATTAAAAAAAGTTAAAGCAGGTGGCCTAGCAGTACCAGATCTCAAACTGAATTACATGGTGGTCATCATCAAAACAATCTGGTACTGGCTAAGAAATATATTGACAGAATGGTGAAAAAGATTAGGTATACAAAACACAGAATTAAATGACCATAGGAATCCAGTGTTTGATAAACCCAAAGATATAAGTTTTTGGGACAAGAATTCATTATTTGACAAAAATTGTTGGAAAAACTGGAAAGCAGTTTGGTAGAAATTAGTTATAGACCAAATATCTCTCATTGTATGCAAAAATAAGGTCAAAATAAGTATGTTATTTGGTCATAAAAGATATAAGCATATTAGGGAGTTTAGAAAATTTTACCTGTTAGATCTATGGATAAGGAAAAGGTTTATGACTAAACAGAAGATAGAAAGCATTATAAAATATAAATTTATAATTCTGAATACATTAAATTAAAAAGGTTTTGTAAAAACAAAATAAATTCAGCCAAGATTAGAAGGAAAGTAGGAAAATGGGGAAATTATTTGCAGTGAGTTTCTTTTTTTATGATATTTTATTTTTCCGAATACATGTTATAAAAGTTTTTCAACATTCATCCATATGCATTTCTATATTTTTAAAATCCAAAATTTTTATCCATCCTCCCTTCCCACTCCCTCCCCTCAATGGCAAACAGGTTAATATTGTACGTATACATTTGTGTTAAACATGTTTACAGATTAGTCATTTTTGTATGAAAAATTAGGATTCAAGGAAAGAAGTACATAAGAGAAATTTTTTAAAAACTAACTGTAGTATTCATCAGTTTCTGAAGGGGTTTTTTGGTTTTGTTTTGTTTAGTAAGTTTCTCTATTAAAGCTCTCATTTCTCAAATTTCTAGAGACCTGAATCAAATTTTTAAGAATATGAGTTATTTCTCAATTGAAAAATGTTCAAATGGACAATTTACAGAAAAACACATCAAAGGTATCTATATCCATATGAAAAAAATCCTCTAAATCACTAGTAGAGACACAGAAAATAAAACAACTCTTAAGTTACTACCTCATACTCATCAAAGTGACTAATTTGACATAAAAAGAAAATGACAAATGTTGGAAGAACATGGGAAAATTGGGACACAATTGCACTGTTGGAGAGTTGTGAACTGAACTAACAATCCTGGAGAGCAGTTAAGAACTTTGGCCAAATGGTTATAAAATTGTGCATACATTTTTACTCAGCAATGCCCCTACTAGGTCTATATCTCAAAGAAATCAAAGAAAAAGGAAAAGAATTGATTTCATATATATATATATATATATATATATATATATATATATATATATCTATATATATACTCACACACATACATATACACACAAATATTAATAGCAGTTCGTTTTTGTGGTAGAAAATAATTAAAAATTGATGGTCTATTCTTCAATTGGGAAATGACTGAACAAGTTGTAGTTTATGATTGTGTTAGAATATTATTGTGCTATAAGAAATGACAAGCAGGATGCTTTCAGGAAAGCCTGGTAAGACTTACAAACTTATGCAATATGAATTGAACAGAATAAGGAGAACATTGTACATAGTAACAGCAAAATTTTGTGATCAGCTTTGAATGATTTAGCTATTCTAATCAATACATGATCCTAGATAATTGCAGATTTATTATGAAAAATGCTACCCACTTCTAGAGTAAAAGTAGATGGAATTTGAAAGCATATTGAAACATTTTTTCTTTTTTTTGTTTTAGTTTGTTTTCATTTGCATCATTGCTAATATGGAAATATGTTTTGCATTATTTTACATATGTACTCTATATTAAATTGTTTGCCTTCTCAAGAAGAATGGAAGAAGGCAGAGAATTTGGAACTCAAAAATTTTAAATGAATGTTAAAATTTTTAAAAATAAAATTGGGATATATTTAAAATAAACTAAAATATATTAAGGGAAAAAAAGAAATTTATTTGGTTATCATGTCCTTGTGTGGAAGAAGGGGCTGGTGGGGAGAGTCTCTGATATTCTTTTTAATGTTTTTTTTTTTTGACTCAGATAAGAATGTGATTCACAAAATTCCCAAGAGGTATGCATTGTTACTTCACTTTCAAGAAACATTAAATTCTTTCTCTCTATTTTCTATCCTTTACTAGGTCATGCCCAGATATCCAAAATCATTATTTTTTTCTTATTGTTTCCTCAATGACACATAGGATGGAATTACTGCTTTCTTTTGTCTTTCAGTACATAGGGATCATCACTTAGACTGTTCAGGGTATTTGCACAGTTTACTTTTCTTAAATTTGTTTTCTTCATTGTGTTTGCATTTCTAACTCTTTTCCAACTCTGATTTTCTAATAATGAATGTTTGGAAATCAACAATCATGTTTTACAAATTCACTTTGGATTATTCTCACCTTGTCAGGATTACTTGTTGTCCATAATCAAAGAAGATGATGACATCAGATGAATGATGGCATGCCATGCACATTATGAATGTGAGAGAAATGTTGCACAAAGACATTCTTTTCATGGTCTTTTCCAGAACTATTTCACTCCATGGCTTGATTTGATAGGAAATGGAACTTCTGGTGAAGTTCTAGATGTTGTGGGAGTCCATGGCTTTATGGATATGGTTCCCTTCCATAGCAGCAAGTTACCATAGTGCTTCAGTAACAAAGGACAAAAGCACCAACCAGTATATGATTTTCTGGTTACAAAATGGCAACAACACAGTATATCCAAACATGTCACACAATGGTATAGTTGTCAGTACAGCCTTTTCCTCTCAGGTCTACAACCATATTCCTACCCCCCACACCCAGAACCCAAAGACTTTGTGGATCATGGGAATAATGACGACAAATTGCTAGTCAGCATTATTTATGGTGTGAACAGCAATGGTATCTGATCATCTTTGAACCTCTGACATTTTTTGATTAATGAAAACATTCCTTTAACGAGGATACATTGGAGGGCAAGTCTACCAACATAATTCCAGTTCCAATAGTGAATATAAAATTGTTGCAGTTAAAAAGCTCTTAGATGGAACCTGGAATCAAGCTGGTGATCTGCCAGAAAGTGAACCACAGTCTGTAATAGCCCCTATCTCTTGGAGCTCCCTCAATTCTCTTAGCTGAGTGTTCTGCAAGCTGCAAACTTTTGCTTTGAAAAAATTAGAGTGTTTGAAGCAGTACCAAGTTCCCTGGATACCCCAGCTAGGAATAGTGGAATAGGACCCAGTTCTATTTTGTTGACTTGCAGAACTGGGGCCATGATTAAGAGGGATGGCCAAGGGCATTTGTATTATGCCGCTAGAGTTGAAATTCTTGAACTAGAAAGATGGACCAGAGTGAAAGTTTGCAAGACCATTTTCATTAATCAGGATCAGTTATCTTTGGACCAAAGTCAGTTTCCTTTGTTGTCATATATGTATATATATATATATATATATATATATATATATATATATTTCCTTTTTGATGAACAATTATAAAGAAAGATTTTGAGTGATGCTTTTTTAGGATTTACTTTATATCTTCCTGACTGCTTTCATCATTTTTCTTTTCAACTTGGGGCCTGTGTTCCTTTCTAAATCCTATAGATTCTCTTGATTTGTATTTTGATTTCTGAATTAATAATTTTGGTTATCTCTTCCCCCTTCCATTCAAAAATCCCTATTTTAGTGAAATCTTTTGATTTTCTAGCTATTTTAAACATACTTTTCATATCCTAAACCCCAAATTTTTCTTTGTAATAAAATTTTTAAAAGAGGTAAAAATATCCATGAAAACACCAACCAGCACATCATCTGAACTGGTATTATATGCAATATTCCTCTGAAAAGAAGAGAGGAAAATGCACTTTTCTCTAGGATCAATCTCAGTTGTTATTATTTTATAGCAGACAGTGTCCTTTCTCTCTTTCCTTCCTTCCTTCTTTATTTATATTGCTTTTGTTGTAATATTTTCTTCATTCTTCCAATTTCATTGTGCATCAATTCATACTTCTCTGAATTCTTTATAGTTATCTTTTGTGTTGCAGTGATATTCCAATGACATTCATGAAAAATTTGTTGAGCTATTTCTCAATCAGTAAATATATATTTTGTTTTCAGATCTTTGCTACTTCAACAGGGCTGCTACAAATATTTGGAACATATTGGGTCTTTTTTTTAATACCTTTGATTCCCTTGGAGCATAATCCTGACAATGAGATTCCTGTATCAAAAGGAAGGGCTTGCATTTGCATTGTAATCACGTTATTAGTATACTTCTGAACAATTTTTCTGAGTTAGCATTTTCAGTCTTTTTGTTTATCTTGATACTCTTTCAGGCCCAAAAGTCTTAACTTGTCTCTCCAAACTTTTTTTTTTAACAAATAAATGAATGATAGATTTGTATGGAGTAGTTAGTGAATAAGTCTTTGCAAGAAAATTCACTGGAAGTGGTATTGGGAAAGAAAAACTATGCTAACCTCTCTACTTTGTCCTTCAAACTGGGATGAATAAAAGGGAAAAATGGCTTCCCATAAAAATCTTGAGATACATGGTGTTACCTGGTTTTTGAGAAGAAGACTGAGAGTTTAGGAGTCTTTGCATCCAATAGAATGGAGGATGCAATCCAAAGCACACAGCTGAACAAGATAGGAGATGGAACAGCATAAGGTGGCCCTGAGATAAATAGGATAATGAAAGTAGGAAAGGTCTATGCCTAGGTAAATAATTATGAATTTCTTGGATGAAAGAGGCAGGTGGTTGACTGGAAAATTAAAAAGACATATTAGGGATATTAGGCTGAGTTTTCTTATTTGGAGGAATATGTAGAAATAATTAGCCTAGTTTGAACTTACTAGGTCACACAACAGGGAGAGCAATAGTCCTGGAGTCAAGAAGACTTGACTTCAAGTCCAGTCTCAGATACTAACAGTGTGACTCTGGGTAAGTCATTTAATTTCTGTTTGTCTTAGTTTCTTCTACTGTATCAAAGGAGATTATAATAATGTCTACCTTTCAGAGATCAAATTAGATAATATTTATAAGGCACTTAATGTCTGGTACCTAGTAGGTTCTTATGTAAATGCTTATTCCCTCCCCACTCCCTTTGTATCCTTACCTGAAATTCAAGATCATGTCTAATTTTTATGTGTTTTTCAGAGCATCTAAGACAGTGCTGACACATAGTCAGCTACAGTCAATCTGGAATGAGAGAATAGAGAGATATTTATCTTTTCTTTTTATCTTGGAAGTCTTATTACTAGTATTCCTTCTGAAATGAAGCAAAGAATTGAGTTCAAGATTATTTTTCATTTTTCTGTTTCTCTCCATTCAATAAATACTTGTTGATTGATACTATATCACTGTCATATTTGCTGACATAATTTCTTTTTTTAAAAGAGGATTCATTAGCCACTAATCATTTACTTCCATTAAATAAAAATACTAATTAAAGCGCAAATTGCATCTCTTAACCTGGTCCTAGTCTGGACAGCTAGGGTGTGTATCCTGTGTTTAAACAGCCACTCCTTTCAAAACCAGCCCTGCTTATAATTGCAGTGAATAAACAGGGTTGAATCATACTGCAGAAAAGAGAATTTCAGCAATAATTCAAACATTATACAGCATGTTCCTGTCTGAAGAAATTTTTATTTCACTGATATAATTAAACTCATTACAATGGTACAATGCAAACTCCTTGGGAAAAATTAGTTATACTTGAGGTTGGAACACCCCCATCAGTGATCAGTCATGTGGCTCATCAGGGTAATCATAGCTAAGAGGGAGGTTTTGGAGAGGAAGTGATGAGTAGCAGCTACTGAGCTATGCATTTGATTCAATCTTTTCTTTCTGTTAGGGGAAGCTAGGTAGCTCAAAAGATAGAGTGCCAGACCTAGAGTCAAGAAGACCCGAGTTCAAATCCTATCTCAGACAGTTATTAACTGTGTGATTCTAGGCAAGTAATTTAACAGTGTGCCTCAGTTTTCTTGTCTGTAATATGGCCTGGAGAAGAAAATGGAAAACCACTCCCAAATGAAATAACAGTCAGACAGACTGAACAACTTCTTACTGTAGGACATGGCAAGGCTTCACTACTGTCACAGGGACTTGGGGATGACAGAATGGCATACATATTGCATTAGCTCTAGCTGTGCCCAACTGGTCTCTGTGTAAAATAATCTGTAAAATAATCTCTGTGTAAAATAAATCAGAGGTAGGCATGTCATGGAGGCCATGGATAGAATTAAGGGCACAGGCAATGAATGGTAGCACAGACTGTAGAGGGATGTAAATGTTGGACAGGGCCAAGATATAAACCATTTTTTGCTGCAAAAAATCCAGGACAAGAGAATAGAGGGATACTTATCTTTTCTCCTTTTATTAGAAGTCTAGTTATTTCTAAGTTATCCTTTTGACATTGAGGAAAGGATTAAGTTCAATATTATTTTTAATTTATCAGTTTTCTTACAAAACAAGGGGGGACCTCTTTCTTCTATTGGAATACACGGATAACTGTTCACCTGTATTTTATATTAGAATCCCTTTCACTGATTCTCATTCAATTGTTTTACAGATAGCCACCCTATTAATTTTTCAAGACACACAACACACACACACACACACACACACACACACACACTTTTTATATTTTAGAATTTCTATCCATATTATAGTTTTGACATTGGTTTCCTTAATTGTTATGAGAAAAAGTGTAGAATCAATGATAATATTTTTTGAAAGGATATTTTCCTCAAAGAGACTTCCTTCCTTCTCATCATATACTTAAGCATTTACTTTGTTCTTCTGTGCAATTGACTGTGTATGGCTCAATACAAAGCAAGACCTGACAGGTCTGCTGGCTTTCAATCTCTCTACCCTCCCAAGTATTTTACACAAGATATGAGATCAGTCTTTCTAATGTACTGGTTATCACATTTCTTCACTGTTCAAAACCTTTAGTAGTTCCCTACTGTCTACCAAATAAAGTTAAGATTCATTGATCTAGCATTTGTGGTTTTCTGTAGTTGGTTCCAATTTATGCTATTCTAGACTTCCTAGTATTATAATAGAGGAAATATGGGACAGAGAAATACTTTTATAACTAATCTATTCCCTTGGCACTGACAATGTAAAATAATTAACCACTGAGATGGCCTTACATTAACAATTACCTCCATCCCATTGTCCAAGTTAATGAACTTTTTAGAAAAGTAAGTTGTCCCTCCCTAGCAAGGACTAGTTAAATCCTGTCCTTCAAGCTCATGAGGAACTACAATCAACAAAACAATGGATCCCTGCCCTAGACTGAAAGGAATGAGTCTTTGAGCTACTACATGTACTCCCATCCCCTTGTCTACCTCATACATACCACTTGATAATACTAAAATGACTGCTAAGGACCTACACATTTTATGTTACCCATTCCTTAATCTATCTCTAGCACCACCCTAACTTTTCCCTAACCTCTTTCCCAACAATTACCCTATATAATCCTGTTCTTATCCCTGCTTTCAGTCCAATTGCTCTGGTGGCAGTTGTTGTTATCAGCCCAGTTACAAGGCCCTTGAAACTGTCCTTAATTTCTCTCTCTTAGCTTTGCTACTTCCTTCAGGAACTCTAATGATTTTCCTAAGAAATCTAGTCTATGTTACCACTCAATATCCTTCTTATATTAATATCCACAGTGATGAGTAACTAAACTTCTTTTGTCCCTAAATTCTTCTGGGTCAAGAATCAGTCTTTTAAGTGAATTCCCTCTTGTTCACTTGAACCCTGAAGCTTTCAGTCAACAACAGTTTTTGACACTCAATATAGGGCAGGGTCAAATGTCTGTGAGGCAGAGGTGTAGCAGAACTGGAGAGCAGGAGAATGGGTGGATGAAGCCACTTTCAATCTAGTGGAAAGGGAATGGGAGAGGTAGATGAGCTGTGAATCCTAGCTAATTCACAATTTGATCTCTCTCAGGACCCTGAAATGCACAACTAGGTCTCTCCAGTTCCCCAGAGGAGAGGGGGAAAAATGGAGAGTATACAATACAGATCAAAACACACAGAATCAGCTGAACTTGCGATCATTACAATAGAGAAACAACAGACAGTGGAAACAGCTAATAAAAATTGACAGAATGATCCAGAACCAGCTAATCAAGACACAGACATAAAAATATACTATATTTTATCTTAATTTTATCCTTTTACATCCTTGAGAATTAAATATTATTTTAATCTCCATCTTTTGAAAAAAAGATAAATGACACATCCAGGGCATAATAGCTATTAAATATCTGAGATTGGATTCAAATTCAGTTCTTTCTAACTTCTATACCAACTAGTTGCCTTATATTTAGTAGGAACTTAGTAAAGTTTGCTAAACTGATTTGAGTTGTAGAATTTACTTTAATGGAAAAGATCCAGATATCTCAATATTTCAGTAGATTCTAAATGAATCTGTGATTTATTTCATTGCTGTGGATATTCTCTTTTTTGTCACAGTTCACAATCCATCAGCACTTTCTCAGTCCTTACAGTTTTTAACCATGTTCTTCTTTGATCTTTCCTGGAAGATCTATTCATAATGCTAGAGGATTTCTTTTCAGTCTTTTTACAATCTGAGGATGCCAGGGGAACACTTGAGTTGTCATCTGTTAACCCTTGCTGATTTTCCAGGACTGGATCAAGTCAAGTCAAATTAATAAGCATTTATTAAGCACTTATTGTTTGCAAGGTGACTTCTTTTTCTGATCCTTCATTCCCCAGTAATAACCTTGAGCACGTGTCATTTTTGCAAACACACTGTGCTTACTCTTTTTTTCCCCCACTGTACTTTTCTCCTTTTACCTTGATATCTTAGATATTTTTAGTTTTCCAAGATTGTGGTGTATCTAAGGTAGTGTATAACTGAGAGAATAGTTGTGTTGAAAAGATTGCTCTCTACATGGATAGCATCTTTGGGATAATTCAAAACAAAACACAGTGTAATTTTCCAATCCAATCTATTCAGCTTTCTTTCTAATATATTGACATTTGTCTTTTGTTGAGTTTTTCCTGTATGGATTGCCAAAGCAAGCTCTTTCAAATAATCAGGGATCTTATTAAAAAGACATTGAATTTTCTTGGCTTAATACAGTCAAGACAATATCATCCACTAATTTTAGAAAACCCTCTTCCATTTGACCCTTGAAAAGACATCCTTCTAGAAAGTGGTGCACACTTTTGGTAAATATATATCTCCTATTTTATGTCTTGCTTGTTGTTAACAGTGTGAGGGTCACTGAACACAATTTCCTTTGTGATTGCATTTGTTAAT
The DNA here is from genome assembly GCF_037893015.1 of Macrotis lagotis. Classification (NCBI taxonomy): domain Eukaryota; kingdom Metazoa; phylum Chordata; class Mammalia; order Peramelemorphia; family Peramelidae; genus Macrotis; species Macrotis lagotis. Next base: position 161,204,851 of record NC_133662.1, on the reverse strand, counting down.
ATATAAAGTCTTTCCTTTCAATTCAAAAGATCAGCTTCCCAAGAACAAGATGAGGGAAGAATGGTTAGATACCAGTTCATCTAAAAAACACTCAGAGGATTTAGAAGAAGAAAACTCAATGAGTCAGTAGTGAGCTTTTGGGAGCCAAATATCTAAAAGGATCTTGGCTTTCTATAAAGGAGGTATAGTTTTCAATAGTAGAAAAACAATATTCCTCTATGCCCTGCCTTGTTAGATTATACCTAAATCAGTAAGTTCAGTTCTGGAGAAGAACATTCTAAGGTTGGAAAGTGTCCAGAGCTAGGCAACTAGGGTGATGGTGATAGAGTTTAGATAATGGTATGTAAGCTGAACAATAAATAGATATGTTTACCCAGAAAGAGAAGACTTGGGGGTTGGGTGAGGCATGAAAGTAAACTTCAGATAAAATGGAAACTAAGCTAGGGGAATGAAGTTTTGATCTAATCTGGGAAATCTGTCCCAGGAAAAGAAATCTAGGTGTCAAAAAAAATTTGTCTTTCTCTCAGAGAGAAGGAAAGGGAACAAGCATCCATCAAGTGTCGTGTCTTCCTTGTTGCTTTACAAACAAAATAATGTTGCTTTACTTTTGATCCTCACAACAACTTTGGGAGACAGGTGCTATTAACTCTGCTGAGGGAAACTGAGGCAGACAGAAATTAAATGACTTACCCAGGGTCACAAAGTTAGTAAATTAAACTCAGCTCTTTCTGACTTCAGGATCAGTGTTCAAATCAAATGAGATACTTGCATATAAGACTAGCAGAGAGCCCAGTTATGGAATGGAACCATAGTAAAGTGCATCCTGTGACAGGATGGTGAGACTTCTAAAAGTGAACTTCTGCTAGTGGATCAAAGTGGGGAGAAGGGGGGAAGGACACAGTTGAAAAAAATCTAAGTTTTTACTAGGTCTACATATGGAGCCAGTTCAGGTCCTTATAATCTTTCTCTCGGACTATTGAATTAGCCTTCTATTTTGCTTCTATCTATTTCAAGATTCTTCCCATTCAAACCATCCTCCACAGTAAAGTGATTTTCCTAAAACACAAATCTGTCCGTGTCAATTTTTCCCCCATCCACTCCAAATCAAGTAACTCCAGTGGCTCTTTATTACCTCCAGACTGAAGCAAGTTTAAATATCTTTACATCCTCGGGGCGACTAGCTGGCGTAGTGGATAAAGCACTGGCCTTGGAGTCAGGAGTACCTGGGTTCAAATCCGGTCTCAGACACTTAATAATTACCTAGCTGTGTGGTCTTGGGCAAGCCACTTAACCCCATTTGCCTTGCAAAAACCTAAAAAAAATATCTTTACATCCTTGCTTTCTTTCCAGTTGTCTTACACAATATTCTGCACCATTCACTCTATGATGCAGGTATATAGTCCAGCTTGCTATCCTTTACTCCAACTTCAATATCCCTGATCTTGCATCGACTATCCCCCAGTTTGAAATGCTTTCCTCTCTCCTACTTTCTGCCTCTTAGAATACACAGCTTCCTTTAAAATCATCTCAAGTTCCACTTTTTCTAGGATACTGGAATCCTTCAAGACTACTGTTTATCTACTATCATGTATTATATATACACCCATTCATTTATATTTATCCACATATTGTCCTCATATTAAAAAATTAAGCTTCTCAGAGGGAGGGACTGTTTTTGACTTTCTTTGCTACTTAACACTTCACACAGTGCTTAGTACATGAAAAGTACTTAACTTTATTGATTGGCTGACTATCCCTTACTCTAATACTACATCCTTTTGTTGTTTTGTTACTCAATTGTGTCCAGCTCTTTGTTACCCATATATCATAGCATGCCATGTCCTTTTGATCTCCACAATCTCCTGAATTCTGTCCAAACTTACTGTACATGTGTTTTGTTTTGTTTTGTTTTTGTTTTTTGAGGGTTTTGGGGGGCAAAGATAGTAGAGTAGTTTGCTATTTCTTTCTCCAATAATTCACCTTTTGTCAGAACTCTGCTATGACTTCTCAACTTTGGGTGACCCTATATAGCAGAGTTCATAATTTCATTGAGTTATGCAAGCCCCTCTATCATGACAGGACAGTGATTCAGGAGGGGAATAATATATGTAGGCCTCTGTAAAATGATGGAGTTGAAAAGATTTATCTCAAAGAACTTCTAGGTCTTATTACGTTTCTATTCAATGACATCTGAGCTTCATTTGGCTTCAAAGTTTAGCCAGAGCTCTTTATACTCTTGGTGATAATTAAATTAACCTTCATCTATAGCCTTGAACAACTAATTTCCCTTCTTTATGACTTTAGCTTCTTTCTCTTTAAAAATGAATGAAATTCAGTAGCTCCTATTGAGAAGGAAGGACAAACAACAACAAAAATGAAAGAAAATCAACCAGGTCAGCACTATCACAGAATTATAGAATTTTTAGAGTTGAAAGGGGTCACAATTATCATAGAAATATGATAATTAACATCCCCACTATAATATACAAGTGATCATAGAGCCTTTGCTCAAAGACTTCCAAGGATAGGGAAACTTCCTTGCTTCCAAATCAGCCCATTACATTTATTTTTGGTAGTTCTAATTGTTAGCAAATTTTTCTTAATATCTAATCTAAATTTATATCTTTGTAATTTCCACCACTGATCCGAGTTCTACATACACTATGAGATCAAACCATATGAGTTCAATATGTCTTTCACATGATGGTCTTGAGGAAAGCTATCTTGTTTCCCTCTTTTCTTCTCTAGGATAATTATCACTAGTTTAATATTCAGCTAATTCCTTAACTGATAAATGGTCAAAGGACATGAATAGGTAGTTTTCAGATAAAGAAATCAAAACTCTCTATTGGTATATGAAGAAGTGCTTCAAATTACCTTTGATTACAGCAATGTAAATTAAAACAGCTCTGAGTTACCACCTCATACCTATCAGATTGACTAATATAACAAAAGAAAGGAAAATTATGAATGTTGGAAAGGATACAGTAAAATTGGAATACCCAATGTCCTGTGGTAGAGTTGAGAACTGAACCAACTATTCTGAGAGCAACTTGGAACTATGTCCAAAAGGCAACTAAACTGTATATACCTTTTAGGCCAGTATTACTACTACTAGCTCTGTATTCCAAAGAGATTTTATAAAAAGGGAAAAGGACCAGCATATGCAAAAATGTTTATAGCAGCCCTATATAGCAAAACATTGGATACTGAGGGTCTATCAAATGGGGAATTTCTGAACAATCTGTGATGTGTGACTATAATGGAATATTCTTGTATAATAAGAAATGATAAACAGGCATATTTTAGAAAACCCTGGAAAGACTTGTATGAACTGATGCAAAGTTAAATGTGCAGAACCAGGAAACCATTGTACACAGTATCAGTGATATTGTATGATAATCATTACCTGTAGGTCATTACCTGCCTCTTCTAAGCAATATAATGATTCAAGACAAGCACAAAAGGCTCATGAAAAAAATACTCTCCATATCCAGAAAAATAACTGATGGACTCTGAAGGCTGATTGAAGCATTTTCTTCAATTACTTTCTTTCTTTCTTTCTTTCTTTCTTTCTTTCTTTCTTTCTTTCTTTCTTTCTTTCTTTCTTTTTTTCTTTCTTTCTTTCTTTCTTTCTTTCTTTCTTTCTTTCTTTCTTTCTTTCTTTCTTTCTTTCTTTCTTTCTTTCTTTCTTTCTTTCTTTCTTTCCTTTTTTTTTAGGTTTTTTTGGCAAGGCAAATGGGGTTAAGTGGCTTGCCCAAGGCCACAGCTAGGTAATTATTAAGTGTCTGAGACCAGATTTGAACCCAGGTACACCTGACTCCAGGGCTGGTGCTTTATCCACTGTGCCACCTAGCCGCCCCTACTTCATTCTTTCTTATAATTATTTTTTCCTTTTGAACTGTTTCTTCTTCTACAACTGAGACTAATATGAAAATAAGTTATACATAATGGCACATGTATAAGCTCTATCAAAATGCCTACTATTTTCAGAAGGGAAGAGGGGGAAGGGAGGAAGGAGAAAAATTTGGAACTCAAAAACTTGTAAAAATGATCACAAAATTTTTTACAATATACAATTGGGGAAAATAAAATGCTATTAAAAATAAATAAATAAAAATAACACAGAAAACAATTAAGCCAATCATCACCCTCCATGAATTTTTTAAAGTTTTTTTTTATTTATTTAAGGCCATGGGGTTAAATGATTTGCCCAAAGTCACACAGCTGGAGAAGTATTAACATTTCAACTCAGGTTCTACTGACTGCAGGGCCAGTGCTCTATCTACTGCACCACCTAGCTGCCTACCATCCATAAATTTAAGACCTTTTTAACCATCCTGTTTGCCTTCCTCTGAAAACTTCATAGCTTTTTAGTTCTTTCTAAATAATAGTGACTAGGTCTAGTACTCAGTCATGATAGTTTAAGCCATTACTTGAATGGGAAGGGGGAGTTTGCTTTAAGTCTTCTTTCTGTCCCCACCCCCTTTATAATTTCACTGCCATAATCAGGTTTTTTGGTTATCACTTGAAGATAAACAACTGATATTAGCACCTAGCTCTTTCCTAAGAATAATTATTTAAAAAAAAGAAGTACCCAGATGTCCCACTTTCTTTCCTGGGAAAATGCCTCCTCCATAGCAATATCTTGATGTCATACAGTTTGTTTCATAACATGGGGTCAGTGTCCCCTTTTTCCAGCTAAATCTTTCAAACTACAGACTGAGAATTACTTTTGGTTTTGATATTAGGCACAAGAATGAATGATTCTTAATTTATCTTAAAGAATTTTAAGAGCCATCCTGTGAAATAAGGATTGGATCTTTCTGCTTGGACTCAGACAGTAGAATCAAGATCATCCTATGGAAGTTGCAAAGAGAAAGATAATATTTTAAAAACAAAGAAAACAAACAATTCCCTAATGTTAGAACCTTCCAGAGGTAGAAAAGAATGTATTAGGTTATATATCAGCTAAAGGGCTAAAGTTGGATAATCACTTAGATATGCAATAGAAAGAATTCTTTTTTATGAATTGATTTATATAACTTTTGAGATCTCTTCCAGTTTTGATATTCTGGAATTGTGTGATTTTTTTTAACATTCCCTCATTTAAGATAGGATATTTTATCAAGTGTATGAGCTTCTCTCATTTTTCACAATATGGTAGAATGAATAGAGTGCTGGAGCTAAAACTACAGAGATTTGCATTCAAGTTGGATGTCAGAAAATTACTAGCTGTGTGATTCTAAGAAAGTCACTTAACTGCTTTCTACTTCATTGTCCTTATCTTTAAAATAAGGATAATGACAGTATATACCTCCCAGGATTTTTGTAAGAAAAAAATGAAATGTTAATTTTTAAGCATTTTTTATTTTAATACCATATGGAACTTCCTGGATGAAACCAAGATGGTGGTGTGAAGCTAGGAAACTCTTGGAGCTTTTCCTGAAGCAATGAATGAATTTAAATGAAAACTCTGAACAGATCGTAAAGTGACAGAATCCACAAAAAAAGCAGAGTGAAACAATTTCTCAACTCAAGAATTCTTGGAGGAACTTCAGAAAAGCTCTGCCTCATGTGGCTAAAATGGGAGTGGGTAACTAGATGGCATGGTGCATAGAGCACTGGTCTTGGAGTCAAGAGGACCTGAGTTCAAATCCAGCCTCAGATACTTGACATGTATTAGCTGTGTGACCTTGGACAAGTCACTTAACCCTGATTGCCTCAAATCCAGGGCCAATCCAGTTGTTCTGATTCATATCTGGCCACAGCACCTAGATGACTCCAGAGGAGAAAGTGAGCAACCCCCCTCACTCAAATATAATTCAAGTGCTTGTCATATATCATCTCCCTGATGTCTTCATCATCATCATCATCATCATCATCATCATCATCATCATCATCATTAAAAGGGGAGTATAACCCAGCATAGATGCGAGAATTGGAAAGGAGGATTTTAGCTGCAGCACAGCTCAGGTCCTGATTCAGTGGTAAAACAGACCAGCAGTGAGGGTCCCAACCCTAGTTCAGAAGTCAAAATTAAAGCCAAGGAAGGTTGGTGCTGCAGGAAGGACTGAGTTTGGCTATTCCAACTGTGAGCACCTGAGATGCAAGAGCAGAAAAGCTAGGGACAAGATCTCCAATCCCCAAAAGTTTGGGATACACACACACACACACACACACACACACACACACACATATACACACATATATGTAGAGAGAGAGAGAGAGCGAGCTCAGCTATCAAAATGAGCAATAAAAGGAGCTATTCATAGAATGTTACTATTATGATAGGAAAAAATAAAAATCCTATTTTAGAAGAGGAAAGCAGTGACAAAATGTTCTCATATGAAACCCCAAAGGGGTTTATGAATTGGTCTCAAATTCAAAAAAGAAGAGTTCAAAAAGGATTTTAAAAACCAAAGAAGAAAAGAAGAATAAAAAAATGGGAGTTATGTAGGAGAATTATGAAAAATTGAAGAAAACTTTAAAAGTAAAATTTGTCAAATGGAAAAAAAAGAAAAAAACTTTCTTTAAAAGTAAAATTGACCAAATGGAAAAGGAAAACAACTCAACTAAAAATAAAATTAACCAACTGGAAAAAGAAACACAAAAACTACCTAAAGAAAATAAAACCCTAAAAATTAGAATTGGACAAATGGAAACTAATAAGATTCAAAATTCCATCAAACTAAACCAAAAAACTGAAAAAATAGAAGAAAAGGTAAAGTAATTCTTATAAAAAATGGTCAACCTGGAATATAGATCCAGAAGAGATAATTTACTAATTATTGGTCTACCTGAAAGTCATGATCAGAAAAAGAACATAGACAATATCTTGCAGGACATTAGTATGGAAAACTGCCCTAATATCCTAGAACAAGAAAATAAAACAGTCTTTCAAAGCATACATTGAATACTCTAAGAAAGAAATTCCAAAATAAAAGTTCCAAGAAATATTGTAGCCAAATTTCCGAATTCTCAGCTAAAGGATAATATGATACAAGCAATCAAAAAGAAACACTTTAAATACCAGGAAGTCATAGACAGGATTATTTGGAATTTAGAAGATTCAACATTTAAGGATTAGAGGGACTGAATATGATATTCTGGAGGGTAACACCTTAGATTACAACCAAGAATTAACTTCTTTTAGAAGAAAACATGGATTTTCCACAAAAGAGAGGACTTTAAAACTTACCTGATAAAAAGACTAGAACTGAACAGAAAATTTGATCTTCAAATACAAGACTCAAGAGATGAATGAAATGGTAAACAGAAAGAAAAAATGTTAGTTAGTAACACTAAACTATCTGTATTCCTCCATGAAAAGACAATACTTGTATCTCTTAAGAATTGTATTTTCTTAGAACACTTGAAAGGAGTATGATTAGACAGAGAGTATGGGTATAAATTAATTATGATATGATGAAACTTTTAGTTCTTGAGGGCTATATTTCTATTTGGGTAGGTGGAAGGAGAAGGTGTAGTTATAAATTGATTGTGATGTGATGATGCCTATGTCTCTTACAAATAGGACAGTGGAGGGGAGCATACTTAGAGGGTGTGTGTGTGTGTGTGTGTGTGTGTGTGTATGTGTGAAGTGATTGTGATGTGATGATGCTTATTCTATCAGTTGAAGGGAGAACACTGATAGAGGGTGTGGATATAAGACTGTCAACTCCTTAATTTATTTCTTCAGGGAAAAAATCTATGATTTTTCTTTTAATTTAGCTGATAATTCCTTACATGTTCTGGTTTCACTTATAGTTATAATGTTACTATTCAAATGATTCAGTTCTTTTAGTAGTATATTATTTCATTGATCAAGTGGGAGGAGCAACAATTAAACTAATATTTATAGATGATCTAAAAATCTATTTGATTTTTTTAGCATACTTTCTGCATTTTCCACCATCCTTCCACTATCATTATAGATAAGGAAATGCAATTTTTTCTTTGATTGCCATTGCTAAAGAATTCCTCACTTAGGGGTCAGTTGTTTCTCTGAACTTAGTATGTTGGTTTCTGGAAAGAGTAGTGACTTTGGAAAATGATTCAAATCCTGAAAATCTATATCCATTTTTAAAAACAATCTAACATGCAGTGTATATGTCAGTGAAATTTGCAATATTTCTCAAATATGCCACTGCCACCTCTTTAGAACAGACTCTCATCACCTCCATTCTGGACTCTTAGCCTGCTGTGGGGGTCTGCCTGCCTCAAGTCTCTCCTCATTTCAATACATCCTCCATTCACTTACCAGTGTGATTTTCTTAAAGCATAGGTCTTATCATATTTTCCCATTTTCCAATTTAATAAATTCCAGTGCTTAGTCACTTCTGAATGTTAAATTTTCTGTTTGGCATTCAGAGTTCTTCATACCCCAACCCCTTAAATTTCCATTCTCATACTTACTCATCACCATGTTTTTCAAATCAATGGAATAAATTTCCTTGATTTTCCCTAATAAAACACTTTATCTCTCAATTCTCAGCATTTTCTCTTTCTAGCCCAAGGCTTGGATTGTTCTCTCTCCTCAATTCTACCTATTGCATTCTTTGTCATCTTTTATGTACCAACTAAAATTCCATCTTCTACAAGATTTCTTCCCCAATGCCTCTTAATTCTAGTACCTTCCCTCTCTTAATTATCTCCAATTTATATAGCTTGTTTGCATGCATTTTTGGTCCCCTTAAATTAAGGGCAAGGAGATTTTTTTGGTCACTTTTTGTATTCCCCCCCCCCCCCCCCACCCAGTGCTTAGCTCATAATGAACACTTAAAGAATGGTAGTAGGTGTGAGCAAGGTAGGAGCAGAGAAGGAACTTTGAAAAGATCAGGAATTGAATGGCTGGAAGGGAAGTGCTGGTCATGTGGCAGGATTGAGGGATGGCAAGGAGACAGAAGCTTGCTCCACTGGTCATTTCTGGTATTACTGTCAATGTCAGATAATGTTAGTGAGGTCTCCAGAATATTGGGTGAAATTGATGTAGTGTATTTTTGGAAAGTTATGACCAAGAATCCCAGATTGATAAATGGTTTGTGCCCTGCTACACTGGAAATAAATATTGAATCTATGAGATCACTGATATATTTGAGAATGTGAGGAAATTGTGTGATGATAATAATGATGATAATGACAGCTGGGGTTAATATAATAGCAGACACTGGGCTAAATGTTTTTCAATTATCTCCATTTTACAGTAGAAGAAATTGAAGCAGACAGAGCTTAAGTGACTTATGTAGAATCACCCACTGGCTATCAACTGAGACTGAATTTGAACTCAGATCTTCCTGACTCCAGGCTTAATGTCATTGTAACACTAGCTACTTCTGATAGTGATTGATAATAAGCCCTTTGAGATCTCCGAGAAAAAGAAGATTAATGTCTAATCCTGAGAGGAAGTTGCTTAGAATGGAACATAAGCATTTTTAAAGCAATAAGAAACTAGTCTATTATCATAATTATTTTTTAGGTTTTTTTTTAGTTTTTTTTGCAAGGCAAATAGGTTTAAGTGGCTTGTCCAAGACCACACAGCTAGGTAATTATTAAGTGTCTGAGGCAGGATTTGAACTCAGGTACTCCTGACTCCAGGGCTGGTACTCTATCTATTGCTCCACCTAGATGCCTCTATTATCATAATTTTTAAAAAAAAATGATGATTTAGTTGCTCAGGATCACAAAGCATATGGTAGATGTCAGAGGAAGGGCTTAAATTGAGCTGTACATGACTCTGAGGTCAGTTTTCTACCATTTCATATTGATTCTGAAATATTTAAAATTTTCCAAAATTACTTAGTGAAATCCAAGTAATTGTCATGATTTTGTAGAGTCTGGACAAATAATGCATTTGATAAACTTTATTTTTTTTTATAATAATGAATTCTCACCCTTCTCTCTTTTGGTGCAAGTCCTCTTTGCCTCATGTCTGGACTATAGAAATTGCTTGATTTTCTTCACACAAGGCAATTCTCAATCCATTTGTCAAAATGATTTTCGTAAAGTGCATGTCTGACTAGGTCACTCCCTATTCTCTTGTATGACTCTCTATCACTACTATAATCCAATAAAAATACTTTGGATTTGTATTCCTCTATAATCTTCCCTTCTTCATTTCCAGTTTTCTTACATGCGCACATGAGAAAACATTTTGCAGTTCACTGACATCTACTTCCTTGTTTTTCCTTGAACACAGCTCTCCATCACCCGATTCTGAACATTTTCACTAGCTGTCCAAAATGCCTGAAATACTTTTTTTTCCTCATCTCTGTTTCTTGTCTTTTTTTTATCTTCCTTCAAGTATCTCACCTTTATAGGAAGCCTTTTCTAATTTGCCTTAATTTTAGTGACTGTCTTTTCTCGATTATTTCCAGTCCATTTTGTGTATAGTTTGATTGTACAAAGCTGTTCATATGTAGTATCTACCCCATTAGACTGAGCTTCTTGAGATCACTATTTTTTACCTTTGTTTGAATCCTCAGTGCTTGGCATATAGTAGATGCTTAATAATTATTTATTGATTGACTACTTGTAAGTTGTTTAAAACTGTTATTATTTAGTTATTAAATTTACTTGGATAATATTTATGAGGTCAAATATTTATAATATTTATGAGGTTTGATTCTTTAAAAAATGATCTGACAGATGTCAGAAAATGGAAAGAGAATAATAAAATAATTAACAAAGAAGCTTTGGGTTTTACTTGTAACATTTTCTGCTTTCCTTTCAAGTTCAGAATAAAGTCAAATTTAAATGGCTCAGTATTTTTCCATTATAAATGCATTCCTCCTATAAGAGAGAATTTAGTTTTATATGGTGTCAGCAAATAAAAGTACTGTACAGTCACCAAAATGATTTTTTTCTATTTGCTTTCTTCCTCTATCATCAATCACTCTTGATGAGAGCTTAAGTACAAAGTGAGCTTACCATTCTCATTCAGCCAAATATAGTAACATCCTCCAAACATATCCATTCTTTATATGATTAACCTTTGCTCTCATTACCATGGCTTCTATTTATAAATGGAATTTAATCTTAGTTGATTAACAACATTTTATGTCATTGATTTTGATGTAACTATTTTTTTGTGACTGAATCTTTTAGGTATATATAACTACACATCTATCTATCTATCTCTATCTATCTATCTATCTATCTATCTATCATCTCTCTATTTATTTATCTAGAGGTATTCACACACACTTAGAAGCATGCATATTTATAATTGTCCTTCATATTTTTAAATGGTCTTTATTATTATTCATGGTAAGAATAATTGCTGAAATTACTGATCTATTATCTTCAATCCTCTCTATTGTTAGTATGCAAAATTGAGTCCCTGCAAATTCAATTACAATGTTAATAGGAGTGTAAGTGCCTCAGTAGCTCATTGGTTGGTGATATTGCTTGGTCTTTTAATGTTAAAAGTAGGGCAATTGGTCTAGATGATGGATATGTAATTCTGATAGTTTCAGCATTCAAAAACATAACTCAAATTTCAAACTGTCACTTTTCTTCCATTATCATAACTTGAGCTTCTCTCTCTCTCTCTCTCTCTCTCTCTGTCACTTCATCTGTTTCTGTCTCTGTCTCTTTCTCTCCATTTCTCTCTATATGCCTTTTCTAGACACTTAAACATGTGATGTTCTTCTTCATCTGTTTTCTTGATATTTTGTCTCACTATTGATAATACGATGCCAAACAATCATAATGGCATTAAATGTTTCAGCTCTTTATTTCTAATAAAATTTTTGGCTAAAGTAGTGATCGCTCTGATTCAGATGAATATTTAACATCAATTTTCAGAAGTCATAGATCTAACTACTAATTATTGGATAGTGTTCTCCACTATCTTTTTCAGACCTGCAATTCCATAATAAGATCATTGATTCAGCAACAATTTACCTGAATAAGTCTCCTGTATTCTAGAACATACAGGGTAGCTAGGTGGCACAGTGGGTAAAGCACTGGACCTAGAGTTAGTTCAAATTCAGTCTCTGATACTTAAAAACTATGTATCTCTGGGCAAATCACAACTTTATTTGCCTCAGTTCCTTATCTATAAAATTAACTAGAGAAAGAAATAGGAAGTCATTCCAGTAATTGCCAGAAAATACCAAATGGGGTCACGAGGAGTCAGACATTACTAAAATGACTCAACAATAATAACAAAGTTCCAGAATGGGAATACAAAGACAAAAAATCAAAAGCCCCTTCCTCAAGGAACTTATATTCTATTACAGGTGGAGATGGGATCATAAAACCAGAATGTTCCTTAAAGAAGACAGTCTAAATGTCTTCTTTTATAGATGATGTAACTGAGGAATGTAGTGACCAGCCAAGGTCACACAAATGGTAAATTTTAGAATCAGGAATTGGACTCAAATTCTCTTACTCTGAATCCAATTCTCTTGCACTACTTTGACACTCCATGTAGCATTTGCAGAAATTAGTATAGTGCAATGAACAGATATTTTAGAATAACTATTTCAAAGATGTGGGATAGATTTATTATAGAAATGGGGCTATAATTTGAGACCTGCTTTTAAATTGTTTATAGCATTCACAAAAGTTATTGCCTAAAATAGATTAAGTAAAATTTGGGATTATTATCTTGCTTTCACTCTATTGGATAAAGGAGAGTGGATAAGAGATTCAATTAGCAATTAAATATGCCTGGCAGTGGTCTAAAGATAAAGGTGGGCAGTTCCTCAGGATAGTTAAAATTCCTGAATTTTGAACCCAGTCTTACTCATAAGTCCAAAACAGACCTGGGCATTTGGGAGATTCTTGTGTTCCCTCTTTCTTTGAACACTAATGATTCTATTCTGTTGCCCTTCATTGTGTTCTGAAAACTTACAAAGTAAAATAAGGCAGATCTACTTTGTTGTTGTTCAGTCCTTTTAATTATGTAGGACTTATGGGGCGGCTAGGTGGTGCAGTGAATAGAGCACCAGCCCTGGAGTCAGGAGGACCTGAGTTCAAATCCAACCTCAGACACTTAATAATCACCTAGCTGGCCTTGAGCAAGCCACTTAACCCCATTGCCTTGAAAAAAACTAAAAAAAAAAGAACTACCTAATTATGTAGGACTCCTCCTGAACCTATTTAGGGATTTCTTGGAAAAGATACTATAGTGATCTCCCATTTCCTTATCTAGCTCATCTAATAGATGAGGAAACTAAGGCAAACAGGTTAAGCGACTTGCCCAGGGTTATAGAGCTAACAAGTGTCTGAGGCCAGATTTGGACTCAGGAAGATGTACCTTCCTAATTCTAAGTCCAGTGCTCTATTCATTGCCCCTATTATTTTAGGGATTTCCATCCCATGCCAAAGGAATAATGTCACTGGATCACTTGTCAGAACTATGATGTCATATCATCATCTTTGAACCTCTGACTTTTGTTCTTTATTAAATGAAAACAATCTTTGCAAATACTTTCACATTGGTCTATCTTGTGCCAGTCCAAGAATTTCCTGTCTAGTAGTGACAGCTCTATAAGGTTAGAGCTTTGAGAATAATGACTCCTATTTAAGAGATAAAGAAATAGAAATGAAGGGCTAAAGCAGTTACTTGCTTTGCCAAAGGACATGGGTATAATTATTAGCAGTTGGGACTTGAATTCAGGTCTCCTGATTCCAAATCCAATACTTTTTCTCCTTCCTGAGAAAGAAGCCAAGCAGTTTTCATTTTTTTAATTCAGTTTATTTCAGTCATGTCTGATTCTTTGTTACTGCATTTAGATTTTTCTTGGCAGGATACTGGAGCAGTTTGCCATTTCCTTCTTTAGCTCATTTTGCAGGCAAGGAAACTGAGGCAAGTAAGTTTTGGGTCAGGCATTAAGTGCCTGAGAACAGCTATGAACTCAGGAAGATGAATCTTCTTGACTTCAGGTCCAGAACTCTCCACTGTGCCATCTAGCTACCCTGCAGGTATCTTTATAAAAATATTTATTTATTAAAGGTAATGGGGTTAAGTAAATTGCCCAAGGTCACACAGCTAGGCAATTTTTAAGTATCCAAGACTGGATTTGAATTCCTTCTGACTCCAGGGCCCGTGGTCTGTCCACTGTGCCACCCAGATGCCCGCAACTCTGAAGCATCTTCACAATATCTCTGAAACTTACCAGCAAATCCATGAGCTTTGGACTGTTTTCAGCTTTATCACCATTGACATGAAGGAAAATAATAAAAAATTATCTTTAGGAAATATTGAAGCAATTCACATTTAGATAAGAAACTCCTTGAGGACAGGGACTACCTTTTGTATCTTTTTGTATCTTTAGCACAGTTTATTATTGAATGGCTAACACTGACAAGATTCAAAATAATGTAGGGTGAAACTTTAAGGGATAGAAACAGAAAGAATATATGGAATGTTAATATTTCTCTACAATTTTAATACATAACAGTAACATATTTAAAAAATTCAACATTTTAAAAAGACTTCATCTGTGGGGGATTCTCTCCACTGATAAAAATTCCAGTCCTCTACACCTTAGGGAATAGTCATCAAAAGTTTCTATAAGGTCAAAACATTTATTCCATGATGTACAATTTTTCCACAATTTGCTAAAATAGAATTGTCCTTGAAAGGCAGGTACCAACTTTCATTAGTACCATAACCATGGTCTACTAGAGCTTTCACATTATATGGTTCTAGTATAAAAAGTCTTAGGGAACCCAAGATGATTTCTATGCCATGTTAGTGAGTCAATGTAGAACTTAAGTCTGTTTTAAGAATACTGATATTTTTTCAAAGCAGTTCTGTGATTTAAGTGATGCAGGAAATATACTCCCTCCACCAATGTACTTTAGCACTTGCTCTGAAAGATGTTTCTAAAGAATTGCCAGGAGCCATGAGAGTTTAAGTAACTTGTCCAGGAACACACAGTCACAATGTGTCAGAAGCAGGAATTGAAACTACACCTACTTAATTCCAAAACTATCTCTCTTCTACTTATCTTTTTCAGTGCCTCTGAATATTTGAATTTCTTAAAAAGCTTTCATATTTATTTATTATCTCATTTTTTATTCATTCTTGTAACTCATACAGTGAGTGGAATATTCCCTCTTAAGAGTTAATAGTCCTAGTGAAGTCCTCACAGGATTAAAAATCATTAAAACAAAGACAGACTATTACTCTTAGACTATTCTCAGAAGAAAGAGGGAGAGAGACCTTGCATTCCAAGCCAGGCACCCTCCCGATTCTTTTTTTGGGGGGATGGTGGACTATTTCCGGAGAGACCTTGCATTTTTTGTTAGTCACCTCTTTGATGATAAAACTATCTTAACTGGGAGAACAGTAGACTGTTACCATGAGAAAAACCTTGCATTCCAACAAAGCTCATAAGACTCCTCTTGTTTGATGATAAGTAGACTGTTACTTCAATAAGATAGTATAATCTTGAAGGTTATTCTTACTATCTGGATGGTGAGGTAATATTTTATGAAAACCTTTTATTCTTTTCTTTGTTGCTGGGGTAGATTTTCACAAGTAGAATGTAACTCTGAAGACTAACCAATGAGTCGACAGAGAGGGGACCATAGGAGGGGGGGGTTGTGTTAGGACATATAATCTTGCTTGACTGTCAATTTGGGGCATCTCCTTGATCTTCACTACTTTTGTGAGACTTGGAGCGTGCCCTTTTCTTGAGAAAAGCCAAAACAAACTTTCTTTTTTTGCTCAGAGGAGTCTCTATATTTTTTAAAGTGAATTTTTATCCCACACATACAGTAATTGAGTCAATCAGCAGTGGAGTCAGAACTACAAATTCTTGACCCTATTCTAAAATTCTGACCCTATTTTAAAATTCCCCCCCTTCTGGATCACAATTTTATCCATCTTATTGTAATGTTTGATGCAGAATCAGAAAATCTCAAAATTGGAAGGGACCTGAGAAGCCTTCTACCCCAGTCTACACCCATATAGAAATACCTTTTACATTTCCTGACAAGTTATCATTCAGTCCTAACTTGAAGACCTCTAATGACTACCTTCTATGGAAGCCCATACAACTTTTGAACATCATCAGCATATGTAACCTTTTGTAAGCTTTTTAAAAATTGTGCACATGCAGAATTTTCCAGTCTCCCAAAGCCTTTCCATGATAATAGGATTTGTTGACTCAGAATACATGACATTATTTCTAATGCTTTCACACACAGAATAGATGATATATCTAGAACTTTCACACACACATTAAATTCAAGTTGGTAGCAACTAGCCTTCTCTATAATTATGAGAAGATATGTAGGCTTAGCTGAAAATCACACTAGTGGAAAGAACATTTGACTTGGGATCGGTAGTGCTGATCACCTATGTAATTTTGTATTAGTCCTGTGATTTTTTAATCTCAGTTTCCTTATCTGTAAACTCTTTACTGATACCTCTTTTCTTTCTTTCCCTGTTCTCCTCAGCTCATCACAATGAATAAATTCTACTAGTAATAGTGGATACATCCATTTAGAGTCAGCTATTTGATATGTGAGTCAGAAAGATAGAGTGAGTCAGAAAGAGCTGAGTTCAAATATAGCCTTCAACATTCACGAAGTGTGTGAGTGACCTAGTTGCTTTACTTTTGCCTGCCTCAATTCCCTCAACCATAAAATGGGGTAAATAACAGCACCTGCTTCTCAGGGTTTTTGTAAGATTCACATGATATTAGATTTGTAAAATACTTTGCAATATATCTAACATCTTATTGGTTTTTAATAGATACTTGTTTTCCTCCTGTCATCTAAATATCTTGTCTACATCATCAATCCACATCATCTTCCTGTTGGAAGTCTCTACCTAGTTGCCTTACCTGGGATCTTGCAATGTTTCTCATGAATTAATAAGCACCTAATTATCTGTGCTTACTAAAAATGTTTTATATATTTGCTAATTAAATAACATAGGAGGCGGTAAAATATTCATAAGACAAACTGAAAGCTTTGCATACATCTAGACTCAAGAGAAACATTTCTATATTTAACAGTGGGAACTGTGTACAAAATTGTTTCATTTGATTATTGAAATGAAGAACATTCCATAAATTAATCAGATCATAGTCTTATTTCCTTGAAACATATCTAAATATTTTTTTTTTACTGTGTGACTATTATTTTTAGGTGCTTAGTTCCTTTCCTTTTCCACCCAAAATATCCATGTGAAATAATATTTTTTTGCAAGGCAATGACTTGCCCAAGGTCACATAGCTAGGTAATTATTAAGTGTCTGAAACTGGATTTGAACTCAGGTCCACCTGACTCCAGGACCAGTGCTCTATCCGCTGTGGTGAAATCATTTCTTAAAAAAAGTTTTTGTTCCTTTAGAATAGCAATTTTTTGAATGTATAGATAGACACAACTATCTGTTATAATATTTATTCATTATCATTATTATTATGAATATTTGTAACTATTCATCTTGTTCCTTTCGCAAACATATGAGTAACTCAAGAGAAAATGGTATTTGTAAGATCAGAATTAAGAGAGAACAGAGAGAAATTAATAAAAATTCTTTTTGAGTGGAATGAATAGAACCAAGAGAATATTATATACAGGAATTGCATTATTTTTTTAAGAATGAGGGAATAAGTCATTTTGACTATTAAAAACATCCAAATTAATGACAAAAGACCTATGAGGAAAGAAATTATATATATATATATATATATATATTTTTTTTTTTTTTAAATTTTAGCCACCTTTAGGGTGGGGGAGATAGGAGGAAAAGGGGAAAAAAGAAGAAGTGAAATTTATACAATGACTTTATTATATATTTAAAAGGAATAGTAAGCTGTACATAGTAGAGTTACAGCTACATGTGCAATTTTAAAAATTATACTATATTATGGAAATGCTTGCTTGGCTCTATAAATTAAAATTAAAAAAATAATTTCCTAGCTAAATATAAACTCAAATAGGAAAAAAAGAATCTTAGATCTTTTGTCAAATAGCTAGAAGTTTCTATCATTTCATACTTATTATAAAGATCAGAGTCAGTAACCTTCATTAAATGGGAAAAATGACATGGTAAATTGCATTTATTTTTGTGAAGTATGAAACAACATAATATCCATAGAACTTCCAATAAAAAATCATAAGCATTTGAAAAACTTTAGAGAGAATCCCATATATTCCTAAGGAGGGCCAAATAGATACCAATTTAATTTTCAGGAAACATGCAACTATATTCCCTAAAGACAATGAAAAAATACATTATTCAATATCACATTATGGACTGTTAGAAAAGGATAGGCAGTACAGAGAAAAGAGAGATAGCAAAAGGAAATGGAAAGGATGAAAGAGAAAGAAAGATTGGATGAGATTATCGGGGAAATGTTTGAGAAAAAGAAATGAAGGACAGTGAGATGAGGTAAAGAGATGAAAAAGGCAGAGAGAAAAGAAAGAAACTGGGATAAAAATGGAGACTAAAAATGATAAAGATAATAGGAGATTTAAATGGAGAGGAGAGAACCACAGAGAGGAAAGAGTAAGAGAAAGTAAGGGAAAATATCCTTTCTAAATAAAAGGAGAATAAACAGGAAGAAAGAGACATAGGGAAGTGAGAAAGAGGTAAGAGGAAGCAGATACAGAAGACAGAGATAACGAATTCTGAGGTGAATATATTGGTCTGAGATTAAGCAACTCTAATCGCATCTGGGTCTAATATCCTGGTAACAATACTTTGGCCTTGACCCTTCAGAATGAATTGTATAGCAATAACTTCTGAAGACTTGAAAGAAGTTATAGCCTTCCCTGAGCTAGTGGGACTTCTAAATAGCTACATTTCCACTCTGGGGATGTGACATTCTGCCTCTTGTCTGACTTGTAGGATTCTTGGGTTAAGAAAAATGCAACTACTTAATGCTTATCTGGGTCAGGCTCCCTCCTCCACTCCATAAATGGTGCTTGGGCCTTGGGAAGATTAGATGAATCTACCTCATGCCTAGGGGTGGGGCTGACCTGAATAAACCTAATATACTCCATTATAAAGTGTTATTTAATAGGAAATCTTTACTGGTACAATTTTCTTTTCTGAGACTTCTTGATTGTTGCTGCTTACTTTGGCTTGGTTCCTGCTTCACTATCCTCTTGGCTTTACTCCCAACCAACCTGCAGACCATGCATCTATTTACTTGCTCCTTTTTCTCTA
Organism: Macrotis lagotis; assembly: GCF_037893015.1. Taxonomy (NCBI): domain Eukaryota; kingdom Metazoa; phylum Chordata; class Mammalia; order Peramelemorphia; family Peramelidae; genus Macrotis; species Macrotis lagotis. The sequence goes on along the minus strand of NC_133662.1, from coordinate 161,185,704 downwards.
TGGTTTTGGTTCTTGCCTACAAATTCTCTTTCACTCACCTGACTTTCTTGACCTTGAGAAAAATCCTAGTGTCTATTCCAACCTGACCAAATCCTCAGATTGAATCTTAGGGTACTGTCCTCTAGTTCACATGATTCAATTTTATATCCCAGATATACATGGCTAATCTCAACACTTGTACAGTAGATAACAATCCTCCAGTCTTGCTATTTTGTTTTATTTTGTATTCATTATCAATACTTGCTGTTATGACCTTAATTGTCCTGGTCAAGTCTTGTTAGATGATCTATTCCGTCATATCCAATTTCATTAGACTATGAAGAAAAAAAATACCTTTATCTATTCCCTCACTACCTCCACCACCACCACCACCACCACCACCACCAACAACAACAAAATAAAAAATAAAATTATATATTATTAAGAAAACCTACACCAGGCATTTCTTTATTGGGAAAATTGGCCAGCTTTTATTTTCAAAAATCATATATTTTCTAAAATTCTTTACATTTTAATGAAGTTTAAAATGAAATCTCTCATAGAATGATAAGCATTAGATATTTTAATTTGATAACCTATTATTTTTTGAGTCATGTGACTATCTTCTTGTTACAAATGCTTGAAGGTTATATTTGGATTCAATTTTCAGTTAATTGTTTAGAGTACGTTTTCCTAAATTTAATTATTTTTAAAATATCAGGTTTCTAATAAAGTTTCAGTAAAAACAAACCTAATTTTTAAAAGAATAAGTGAGTAAAATTATTGAGTGTTTATATGTGCACACACATACATATTTCCCTATATATATATTTAAATTTTTTATTTTATTCTGAACTTTAGAAATGAAACCAGCAGTTTCATAATATGTAGATTAGAAAAAAGATGTTTGCATATAAAACTGCAACTGTATTATATGCAACTTGCTATTCCTTTTAGATATATAATAAAGTTATCATTTTCTTTTTTCCCCCTCATATTTTTGTATAGAGTTCTATATATATTTGAAATATGAGATCTTTATCTGGAAAACTGTCTATAAAATTTCTAATTTTCTGCTTTCCTTCTGATCTTGACTATATTTGCTTTATTTACACAAAGTCTTTTAAAGATAATCAAAATTATCTATTTTATACCTCATTCTGCTATCTCTTGTTTATTCATAAATTGCTCACTTACTCATAAGTCTGAATATGTACCATATTCTTCAAATTTTATTACAATATCTCTCCTTATATCTAGAGCATGTATTAATTTATATATAGATATAGATATAGATGATGATATAGATGATGATTTAGATGATATAGATATAGATATATAGATAGATATAGATATAGAGATAGAGATAGATACAGATATAGATATTAGCACTTGCATATAGAGGGGAGTGAGAGAGAAAGAGAAAGAGAGAGACATAGAGACACACACACAGAGAATATGTGTTTGTATTCTATAATTTATACTTCATTCTATCTAAAACTTTATTATTACTTAAAATGTTAGGAAGTTGTATTAGAAATGGTCCCCCATTCATCCCTTACACTTTTCTGTTCTTTGTTTATATTTTTTGCCATTCATTCCATGTCCTCTCTCCAACCTTCTATTACATTTATTACATTAGCAATGTTGGGGTTTTTTTTATTGAATGAAGTGCTTCTTTGACTCCCCCCCTTATCCACTCATCTTCTGTATTTTTTTTTTAGGTTTTTGCAAGGCAAACGGGGTTAAGTGGCTTGCCCAAGGCCACACAGGTAATTATTAAGTGTCTGAGATCAGATTTGAACCCAGGTACTCCTGACTCCTGGGCCGGTGCTTTATGCACTACACCACCTAGTCGCCCTTTCTGTATTTTTCAACATAACTTTTGTGTAAATATGATACTTCCTGCTATATCTAGAAACTGTATATTCTCTGAGGTTCTCTGTTACCTTCGTACTTGCTTTGCATAGTGCTATTAATATACTAAGTGCTCAATAATTATTTTATCCATCTTAAAATTTCTTTCATACTTTAAATTTTTTATTGAATTTTTACACTATCTTAATTTTTCAATTTGCTCAATCATTGAGAAGTATTATGGTGTCTGTTCTACATGACCAAATCTTCAACTTGCATCTTAGGGTATTGACATCTAATTTTTGTTTTTATTTTGTTTTGCTTTAGGATGGGGAAGACCTGAATATGTCTATATTCTTTCTAAGAGTTATAAGACGTTTTAGGGGAGAATGAAGTAATGAAATGGAGGAAATATCCATATTCAATAGAGACGCTTTCTTATAATCTGTCAAGAGGTTATGTGAATAGTTTTAACAAATCAGGAAGGGATGGCTAGGTGGCACAGTGGATAAAGCACCGGCCCAGGAGTCAGGAGTACCTGGGTTCAAATCCGATCTCAGATACTTAATTACCTAGCTGTGTGGCCTTGGGCAAGCCACTTAACCCCATTTGCCTTGCAAAAACCTAAAAAAAAAAACAAATTAGGAAAAAACACATACAAAACATAAGATTTCCATGCTTTATTTCTTCAAATATTCAAAGTTACATAAGTAACAGAAGATTTTATTATTTACATATCTATTACATGTGGGATATTGACTTTTGCATAGGGAATTCCTATATGTGGGAATGTCCTTCACCAAAGAAGATTTTAACCTATTTCATTATAATAGCTAATATTTATGTAAAACATTTATGTAAAAGTAGAGTTTGCAAGATTCTTTACAAATATCCACAGGATCTGATCTAGCTTTTAAAGGGACTTTAGAGGCCATCTATTCTAACCCCTTCATTTTAAAGATAAGAAAACTAAGGCCCACAGAGTTTAAATGATTTATCCCATGGTCTCACAGCCAGAAAGTGTCAGAGGCAAGATTGAAACCTAGAAGTTCCTTAGTCCAAACTCAGGACTCTTGTCTCCTACAACAGTCTACTTCTCATTCAAGACTTGATTTCCTAAAAATTTGTAAAATTTAATTTAATTTAAGACCGATCGTGTTGTGATATAGGATTGAGATGTGCTATAAGAAATGAAGAACTTGGTGATCTTAGAAAAATATGACTTGTGTGAAATAACAACAAGTGAAATGAGCAGAACCTAGAGAATGTTGTATATAGTAACAGCAATATTGTTTTTAAGAACAACTTTGAGTAAGTCATTTTCATTATTATAAATACCCAAATTAACTACAAAAGGTGTATGAAGGAAAGCAGTATCTGTATCCAGAGGAAATAAACCTGATGAATAGAAATTTGTATAGAATGATTTTACATGCATATGTAATATACCTGTTTGTGTTGGAGGGAGGGATAAAAGACAAGCAGCATTTCTATAAAATAACTTTTTTATATATTTAAAGAGAGTAGTAAGTTTTTATAATAGATTTGTAACTTCATGTGCAATTATATTTTTTAATTATACTCTGTAATGGAAATGCTTATTTTATTCCATAAATTAAAAATAAACAAACTAAAAATAATTAATCATGACATTTTCCACAATAACTGTACTCAGAATTTATGGAATCTCCAGAGTGCCCAGCTTTTGATATTCTCTTAGTAGTGTGAGACAGCTGTATCCAGATGATCTTAATGGAATAAAGATATTTGCTTTTAAAAAATGACTAGTGGAAAATAGCAGTACTTCCTGATTAATAAGGTCAAAGCTTTCATATGATCAATTTTGTATCTAGTCCTCTGCTAAGCATTCAGCAAAAATGTCAAGAGGTCCCAGGACTTCATAGTTTTACCTTAATATCCACTCAATAACTTTCTGAGGTAGGAAAAATTTGCAGATAGCAAACAGGTACTTGATTTCCTGGCATTGCAATGAATGGACAATCTTATTTCAAGATACTTAACAACTTTCCATTTCTCAAAGAGGCATTCAAACTTCCCTCTCTTTAGCAAGCTCTCCTGAGATCAGTAAATGTGAAATTGTTAAAGGATCATGTCCCATCACAATGTTAGCAGTATAAATTTGGAAACAACTATTCATGGAAAACTTTCCCCTATTTGCAAACCAGTTATCTCAGTTTTTACTTACCTAATTGGTTCAAAAAATAGGCCACCCACAACATTAGCTAGGTAGGTGAATGTTCATTACCTCTCTGAAAGAAAAAAAGAAATATTCACTGAAAAATAATGACAGAAAATTACTGCATAAAATATATTTACTTTGGAAGTTTTTTTAACCTTTATCTCCATCTAAATAAAGCTGTTATTCATTTTTATCATCAATAATTCCTTTGTCTTCCTCACTGGGCTTGTTTTCTTCCTGATCCTCCCACATTCAATTTAATTATAGTTTGCACTCAGGCTTTATACCAGTCAGATTTTTTTTTTAAGGAAGGAAATGTGTGGTCTATATTCAAACCAACATGCCACGTGGCTGCCAATTGTGGAATGTTAACATTTCCAAAGAATTAACATTGAAGGGTGCCCAATGGATAGAGGATAAACTTGGGGTGAGTGTCAGTAGTCTGTCATTTTACTCAAAAAGAAAATGCATAGAAGTTATATAAAGCACATCATATGACAAGAAAAGGAGGTGGGTACAGTCCTACAGAGATAAAAGGGAACTTATGGTCAGTCTTTGTGCACCATTGGTATATTTAGAGGTATAGAGGAGGGCTACCACCACAGTGAGCTCAGAGCTTATGGAGGAATTTCAGAGAATGTGAACAAAAGTCATTCAGGATAAGCAGGTGTGCAGCTTTAATATGCTTGTTTGGGGGGAGGATCCACATCAACGATTTTATAGACCTGCTGAATCTTCCATGGTATGTACAGTTAGGGTAAAGATAAGACAAAAAGAAAGAACCCTAGATAAGAAGGGGGTTTAGCTTCTATAACTTTACAACAGTACTAACCTTATCTGATACTCTTCTCTAATATAGGCCACTTCCTTAAATAAACTAGAGTTTATATTTACAAAGAGTTTCCCCAAGGAGGTCTCGTCCCTTCTGAGGATACTCGAAATTTTATATTTGAACATCTGCTATGGCTCTTTTGGGTCATATTGGCAGACCCATAGCCTCCAGACTTCAACATTCTGTGTATCAACAATAGCATTAAATGATCATGAATTGTGATTATTATTTTTAATGATTCAATCAACAAGCAATTCTTAAATGACTTATTTGTCAGATACTGGGCTAGGTGGTTACAAAAACAAAACGAAACAAAAACCTCAACAATTCTGTACCTGTTCTCAAGGAGCCCACATTCTAAATGATGAGAAAAATAATGTATACAATAGTGATATGTCCAATGTAAGTACAGAGTATGTGGAAAGTAGCCCAAGAGAAGACAGTTTGCTGCACTGGAAAAGGCCTCTTGTAAGAGATAGCTTGAACTGAATATTAAAAGAAGACAAGGATTCTAAGATTAGGAAGGAGAACTTGTCACTCATGGAGGACAACCAGAGTAAAGGCATTCATAAGGGAGATAGATTGTTGTGTGTGGGGAAAAGTAAGTAGGTGACTGGACCAGAAAGAAAAGTAATTTATTAAAAAGGTTAGAAAGATAGGAAAGATGGGGCCAGGTGTTAAGAGTTTTACATGCCAACCAGAGGATTTTACATTTGATCCCAGAAGTAATAGAGAACTATTATAGTTTATTGACTAGAGGAGTGATATAATCAGTCTTACACTTTAGGTAAATAATTCCAGTTGGGTAGAAAATGGATTGAGTGGAGAAAGATATGAGGCAGAGACACCAATTAGAAGGCTACTATAGTTGAGAGGTGATAAGGTCCTGAATAAGGATGATAACTTTGTGAGTAGAGATAAAGGAACACATATGAGAGTGTCTGCAGACAAAGAAATCACAATATTTGTTAAGTGGATATATGGGGTGAGTCAGAGGGAGGAGTTGAGTTTATGAAACTGGGTGACTGGGAGGATGGTGGTATTTTCCACTTGGAATTCAAAAGAAAGATTAAGAACAGATACATAAACTCCCACAATTAGTGGGTATGATACATATAAAGATTAAGCAAAGGAAATTAAGAAGAGTGGGAAGACAAGACAGCAGAGTCATGAAAACCCAAAGAGATAAAGATAATCAGTAGTACCAAATGTTGACTAGAAGTTAAGAAATCATATGATTTGGCAATTAAAAGATCTTTGATAACTTTTAAAAATATTCATTCAATTTTTAATTTGTGAAATGACAGCATTTCCATAACATATTAGAATTAAGAAAAGATATTTGTACATGAAACAGCAATTAGTTGACTGATGTGGTCAAAAGTCAAATTGCTGAGGACTTAGAAAAGAGTGAGAGGAGAGGAATTCTGGATACAGACTTTTTAAAAAAGAAGTTTAACTGAGACAGGAAGAAGAAATCGAGAATGGTTAGTAGAAAGACTCCAATGAGCACTTTATAAGGATGGAGAAGATTTGGGCAGATTTGTAGGAAGTTGGGAGAGATTGAAGGTTATGGTGGGGGTGATGGTGGACAAAATATTCTGAGGAAGATGGAAAGTGGTGGGTTCAAAATTGCATATAGAGGGGTGGCTAGGTGGTGTAGTGGATAGAGCACTGGCCTTGGAGTCAGGAGTAGTATCTGAGTTCAAATCAAGCCTCAGACACTTAATAATTACCTAGCTGTGTGGCCTTGGGCAAGCCACTTAACCCATTCATTGCCTTGCAAAATCTAAAAAAAAAATGCACATAGAGATGTTAGCTTTTGCAAGTATAAGCTTATTTCCTTAAAAGTAAAGGAGTAAAGGAAGAGAATGGAGAATGATGGAAGAGGGATATAAGATGAAGAGGAGAAAAGAGAACTTTTGGGGAATAACCTCAATTTGAGGGGTGAAATATTTGGTCAAAAATGTAGGAGGAGGTTTAAGGAGAAAAGAGAAGGATTGAAATGGGCACTGTGATAAGTGGTATAATTAGGGATAAGTAGTAGGGTTTCCTTGCTGTAAGGAGAACCATGTTGAGATCAGTTAGCATTAATTTGTAGAGAACCCATTCACACAGATTAGAAATTTCTTCCAGTTTCATACAGCAGCACATGAGGAAGAGGAAAGGAGATGGCTAATCAAAGTAGGAGTAAGAGAGAGCCATTTCATGGTCATTATCAGCATACACAGTAAAGGGAAATTCTTAATTTAGCATGGCATTTGCCAATCTGCCACAAATTGAGCTACTAAATGCTTAGACCATCAGGAGAGTCATTAGCTCAACAACATATTGATTTATCAATAATGTAATAGAAATAGAATTTTTAACAATGACCTAAAACATAGAAGGCTTATAATTTCTGTAGAGAAGATTAACTTGGATAATTGATATCTGTTCTAAATGTACAGGGCATAAGATTACTGGGCATGAGAACATGTAGATTTCTCAATCTCCCTCTGTATCTCCTTTTCCAAAAGTGAAGGGTGAGGGAAATTGAAAGAGGAAGATAGGAAGGATAAAGAGAGAATGGGAGTAAGAGATGCGGAGAGAGAGAGAGAAAGAGAGAGAGAGAGAGAGAGAGAGAGAGAGAGAGAGAGAGAGAGAGAGAGAGATAAAAGGCATGCTAGTTATCTATAAAGTCTGTGCTTATTTCTCTTGATGGCCCTGAGCCCATTTTAAGAACTGCTAATCTCATCCAACAGAAGAGAAGAGAAAAGCTCTTGACTATAAATCTCTCCAAGGAGCTCTTTTGGGGAAATAGTTCCATGTCATTTAGAAATGGAAATTCACTGTATTCTTGACAGGTGGTACACTATGTTCTATGTTAGTTTATTGTTTTTGGTACAAATTTTCAGGTTTGTTGTGATACTACATTTAGCTGTCTATAGATGTGTTTTAAAAATGTACATCATACCTATAACAGCTTGTTTTCTTGATAAGGGGGGAGGGAAGGGAAGGAGAAAGAAAAGTTTGGAAGTTAAAATTTTACAAAGATGAATACTGAAAACTATCTTTACATGTAATTGAAAAATATAAAATACTATTAAGTAGAAATATAAATAAAGCTTTTTATACAGAATTCATCACTATGATTTACCTTTTGATTTTTATTGGTTCTGAATATATATATATATATATATATATATATATATATACACATATATAATATGTATAGGCACAGGAATAAGAGTGTAAAGGTCAGAACTAAAATTCTTGACACCAAGTTGAGACATTAAGATAATTTGATACTGACTTTTCACTGGTAATGTGAAACCACTTCAAGACAATAATTTGCTACCTGTTGAATAACAAGATCTATCCTATAATTAGCAGAATGTTTGTTTTTCCTCTTCTGGTCAAAGTGACCTACTTCTAAAAATGTCTGGAATTTAAAAAATAAAAAAAGGTTGGGGCCAGATGAGCATTCTGAACTTGAAGTCACAGGATATGAGTTTGAGATTTGACTGTTGCTTTCTGCTTTGTAACCCTGAGAAAGTCACTTAATTTCTCTAGGTCTCAGTTTCCTCACCTGTAAAATGGGATCTTTATAGTTCCCTCAAGTTATAAATGCTTGACCTGACTTCTATACCCAAGGTAACTTCTTTTGATGTTTAAAGCATACTTAAATCTAACTGCAATCTCATATAAATAACATTTGGATGAAACCCCATGTTAGCCTCTTTGTCCATGCAGTCACAGCGCATCTCACTTGGGATGGGATCATCTTGATTCTATATCTTGAAGTATCATAATCTCAGAGATAGAGAAAAAAAGCAGACCTTTCTCTAAAACCATCTCAGATTCTTCAAGGTATCAGATATTTAGAAAATGACCTAGTCATTGCAAGAGCTGCATTCTCAGCTGCAGAGAAGCCAGAAAAGTCTGCTGCTTTGCAGATTTTCTGTTAGTTCTTATCATTTCCCCCCAGATGATTTCAAGACACTGTGGAGACCTACATCACAACTGTGATTGTAATACATTCCATGTATATCTGACCTGCTGTTATCTAAAGTTTTAGAGGTTAGAATATTTCAGATTAATTTTTCAGTCATTTGACCAATATTTATCATATATCTATACAAGGCACCTTGGGGGATACAGAATTGTACAAGGTGTAGTTCTGTTCTTAATTCAATTCAGTGTGAGAAGCCTAGAGAGAGATCATAGTTTCTGTTTAGGAAATGACAAATATGCACATTTGCAAAAAAGTAGCATGTGGTAAATGTTATATGTATGTGAAAGATTAAATACTATGGGAACATTGAACAAAAAGAATCAATTCTGGTTAGGAAAGGCCCATGGAGAAGGCAATGTTTGAAATAACCTTGAAACATGAGTAAGATTTCAAAGGACAAAATTTAGTATATTGTAGGTAGAGGAAACAGCATGAGCAAAGACATGGAGATAGGAAAATAGAGCTTTTTTCTTTTTGTTTTCTGCTTTGTTTTTGCAAGGCAATGAGGTTAAATGACTTACCCAAGGTCACACAACTAAGTAAGTATTAAGTGTCTGAGGCTGAATTTGAACTCTGGTCCTCCTGAATCCAGGACTGGTGCTCTATCCACTTCACCACCTAGTTGCCCTCTGGTTTGTGGTCTTAACTGGGTGAAATATAGGTTTGACGATAGTGAATAATGAAGAGACGACTGATAAGCTATGTTGCAGCTGGGCTGTGAAAAGTTGATAGATAATACTGTCTGTTTAAAAATCCTTTAGTTCTTTCTAAAAAAGTTAGTCTTCTATTCATTGTCATTGCTTAACCCCTTCTAATAACACAGTTATCCTTTCATTCTATTCTTTGCTCCACTGTGAATTTATACTGCCTTGCTCAACTTTACCTATTGACTTTCCTGGTTTTAGTTGAGTCAGCATAAATTCCACCTTTGCAAAATGACTTTCTTCAATTCCCTTTAACAGTAGGGGATTCTCTCTGAGACTACCTTCCTTTTACCCTAAACACACACAAATATGTATAATCTATATCCCATTCATATCATATACACATCACACATTTATAGCATACCTGTATCATAATATCCCTCATAAATACCCTACCTAAACATTTGATTGTGCATACTAGTTAGCATGTCATCTTTCCCATAAAAATGTGAGTTCCTTGAAATTAGAGACTATTGTTTTGCATTTCTATGTATCCTTGGGCCTTAGCATATATAATTTAGCCTAGTATATATATATATATATATATATAAATATATATAAATGCAATTATATTATATAATTACAATTAATAAATTGTAATAAAAAGTCTATTAAATGCTTTTTTTGACTGACTGCCTAGAACTTCCTATTTTTGCTAGTTTATCTCCTTGTTGCTCCCACCATGAAGCAGTAAACATTGAGTATAGGGATAATAAAGGCTAATGCTTTAAGAAACTCATTTCTCAAGAATAATTCCCAAAGAAAAAGGGGAAACATTAAAAGAGTTAATAAAATTATAGTGTTGGTAGTGGGAAAACTGCATTTGAAACTTGATTTAGTCTATAGATGGATTTCATCTTGATCTATGACCAGTAATGAATAAGAGGATAATTGTAGTTTGAAGAATGATTTCCCTCTAGGGGAAGAACTGAAGGCTTGGTAGAAGTAGTTGAACATTGGTTAGAAGCCATAAAAGAATAATAAATACCCTTTTCTTCTATACTTCTTACCTCCCTTTCTCCTGCTTCTTCTAGTCTCTCATGTGGTTCCAGAAGTTGAAGGTTTTTAGCTATAACAAGTGACAGAACCATGCTTGGACCATACCAATTGTGTAAGTCTTACCCAAAGCAGAAAGTAATGCTTTGGGTAAAAAAAAGTAATTACTCCATATTAATGCCACATTTATGTTTCCTCATCTTTAAAGTGTTATTCACAATCTTTTCATATTCTTAATATCACTTGCTCATTCCTAAAATCACTTTTCAGAACAATAGACTGGAATTAAAAAAAACAATTTGACTGTCAGATGAATAATAATTATTCAAAAAAATGAAAGGGTATAAACTGCAAGACACTAACATATGATTTTCTTAGGCCAAGAGAATCCAAAGTATTTAGCATGAGAACCAAGTCTTCAGCATGTAATGGGAACAAGTTGAGGAGCACTTCACCCACCACAGAAATATAGCCATCTGGGGGGTGAAAACCAGCAGCTGTTTTAAGAATTTTCAACCATACTCCTCAGTATTAGGAATAATTATGGTGCTCAATTAAAACTCTAATGGGGGTACTTCGGTGAACTGAATCTAATCATCCTGGTTAGAATCTGACCTAAATTTCCACTGGACTGTCTTAACATAGAAGAGTATGTGATAAAGTGAATTATTATTCTATATACCCAGGTCATACCATACTTCCCAAACTCCACTTTCCTTTTCAACCACCTGTCCTGGTTCTAGTTTGATGCAAGAGATGCCAACCTGTACTTTGAGAAGGAGGGAAGAATCTCTAAAGGAGTCTGTGCTGGGCCAGTTCTGTCTTTGGATTATATCTCGTCCAAATATGTCCAAAGAAGTAGAGCAGAGACGGGAAAGAGTTAATTTCAATGTAGATCTGAGTAGTATTTCGTATTGGGGATTAATGGTTTGTTGAGTCTTCCCTAGGAACATCTTGTCTTCCAAGGCATCGTTTGAAAGTAGAATGGATTGGTCAGACTTCATTGGGACTGGAATCAAGTAGCATGTCCAGGACTAGCCTGGTCAAGATTCTTGCCCTTTGGGTTAGGGAAAAATCAAAAAAGCATTCTAGTCTGGGAGAGCATGATGTAAACCACTAGGCTGAATTCTGTCCTATTTTGGACCAAATTCCACTAGACAATGTGTCTCCAATACTTGTCTCATCTTAAACAGTTCTACATATTTTTAAAATTTTATCTTATTTCAGCTACAAAAATTCACATTTCATTTTCACAAGACTTTTAGCATCTGAGAACATCAGTCTGGAAGTATAGGTTCAGTACCACAAAGTAACTAATTGGCTTCTTTTCTTGAGTCTTAGATCTATAAATAACAAAACCACAGGCTCAGTTCTCACAGGTACATAAAATTTTTGTAGGGCTGACTAGTAGCCACTGGGCACAGAATAGTGTTCTAAGAGGGTTGTAAATTGGCTCAGCTATAGTCTTCTTTAGTGAAACACTGAGACCCTCTACAAAGATGTCAAAGTAGCATTACTAAAACACAGGTCTGAACAATGCCACTCCTCTCCATCTACCCTGACTCCAAAGTTCCAAAGCTTTTCTATTGACTCAAGAAGAAAATATAAATTCCTTTGTTTGTCATTTAAAACTCTTCACAATTTGACTCCAATATTCTTTCTAGATGTATTACAGGTCACTCCTTTTCATATACACTATTGTCTAACTTTCTATTCTTCAGACAAATTATCCCATCTCCTACCCCTGTGCCTTTGCCTAAACTGTCCCCCTATGATGGGAGTCCACTGTCTTTTCACCAGCTTACTTCAAAGACCAACTCAAGTGACCCCTCCTTCAAGATACCCACAGTTGCCATTGACTACCTCCTTGAAATCACTTAGCCTTTGTTTTGCATGTAATTTGGACATAATTATATGGATAGTGTTGCTCTTTTTTTACATAAAGTCCTTGAAGGCAGGGACTGTTTGATGTTTTTTTATCTCCAGTGTGCAACATTCCAGGTTCAGAGTAAGTACTTAAATTCTTCTTAATTAATTGATTGATTGATATCACTCTGACCTCTTTACACACAAGGAGAATTCTTCCTGGGATAAGAGTCCAAATTGGAGCCATGTAGGATCTGTGTCTGGATTCTGACTTCTGATGGGCCAATCTCAGTTAGAATTATGGGAGGGTGTGGCAAGCCCATGGGAGTCTGCCATGAAAGAAGGTTGTGGGGAAGTACCTGAATGTTTGGCAAAGCACTTTACTTCTTATGAGTGAGCCTGGAGCTTTTACATATGAACAATATCTTACATTTGGTCTTTTCAAAACCAGCTTTGCATTTGCCTCTTTGTACATTTTACCCCAGAGGACCAATCAATCCACTTAGTTACTCTGATTCAACTTGGTTGTTTTTCTCCATTTCCATTCCAACTGTACCCCTGGTTTCATGCCCTCTACAAGGGTTCCTGATTTTGCCAGGATTTGGTGCTTCATTTTTCATTTAATTAAGATTTCTAATTCTGATGCATGGACCCTCTCATTATTGTCTTCTCCTGAACACCTTCACCTCCTACTCTCAGTCAGCATTGGTACTTTTTAATTTTTCCTAATTCTGGTTATTACAGCTGATAGCTCTCACAACTTGCAATTTAGTCATGGGACATGATTCCCTATACAGTCAGGAGAGGTCCAGAGTTCCAATGAAAATCCCTTATAAAAGGGGAAGGTTAACTAACTAAAAAACATGAAATGAGCAATAAGAATTAGTTGTTCCCATGGTCTTTAGGGATGGATTGACCTCTAAAATGCTATGACTGTTTCCACCTCAATAAAAATAGAAAAAGATATATGTCACTCACTCTCTGTAAGCATAGCTGCTTATATCTTCCAGTAGTGATAATGATCACTATAATGTGAAATTACATTGTTCTTTTTTATTTCAAAGGTCAGCTAGGTAGTGAAGTGGTTAGTATTAGACCCGGAATCAGGAGGACTCAGGTTCCTGCATTCAAATCTGGCTTCAGATACTTTATTATCTGTGAGACTCTAAGTAAATGACTGCGCCCTATTTGCCTCAGTTTCCTCATCCTGTTCATAAAATGAATAGAGAAGCACTCCAGTATTTTTGCCAAGAAAGTACCAAATGGGACCACAAAATTGGACATGGTTGAAACAACTGAACAATCAGTGCTTTTGATGGAAAGCAAATATGAAAAGGAATCTAGAATGACAAGGAATAGATGCTGGCTTTATTCCAGTTCGGTAAAATGTTTAAGACCTGAAAGCAAAAGAGATTGGGGGTTAATGTATGGAAGAGAAATATTAAACAAACACTTTCTACCACTCTTTGAATAGTCCCAAACACATTAATCTTCTCACTCCCTGCCCTTCCCAGAACTTTTGTTTCACAAGTACCTTAAAGGGAAGGAGCTGTGTTTATGTAAAAAAGTGAAGGAAAGAGAATGACTTCTAAAAATAATGTCTATTTTATTTTTCTATTTAATTTTCCATTCTTTTAAATGTTTTCAGTTGTCTTCCTTGTATAACTTGGATTTGCTCATTCAAGTTCTTAAAGAGAGGGATATTGAATCTAAAAAAGAATGAGTGAAGATTGCTGATGGACCATTCAATAGCGAAGTTTTGAAAAAATCGGGCTTCAAAGGGCAGAGACAATGACAAAAATGTGGTAAGGCAGGTGAAGAGATCTTTAGTTGAGGAAAAGTCAATGACACAGGCTCATGCTACTGTCAAGTGGACTGACTATTTCTCTCTCTCTCTCTCTCTCTCTCTCTCTCTCTCTCTCTCTCTCTCTTCTCTCTCTCTCTCTCTCTGCCTCTCTCTCTCTTAGGTTCTAGACTGAGAAGGCAGATGGATTCTTTTTTAAGATAGGAGATATGTTCCTCATGCCAAAAATTACTAATTTGTAAATATGTTTAACAAAATATGTATGTAAAATGCTAACCTCACTGGTCCCTACTGAGGGGAGGGAGGTGAAAAGGAAGGGTGGAGGGAAATTTTATAACTTGGAAATATGCTTGTACAAATAGATAGAAAAATTTTTTTATAAGCTAGGAGACCTGCAGTTACTGGTGGTTAATCAGAAAGCTTAGCAAAGCTGATTGGATAAAAAAGGCTATGTCAATCAAAGTACTGTTTTGTTATTCTTATTAAAACCTATAGTTGAAGAAAGTTTGGAATATTTTTAAGCTTTAGAATATCTTGATGTTATGGACAAAGTCCTAGAGGGCATTCCAATTTCAGAATTTAATAGTGAGTCAGTTTCATTTTAAGTAGTGAGAACATTTAAATTAGATGTTTAAGGGTGTCCAGGTGTTTATATTTCTTTAAACCTTGCCCAACATTGTATCATCTTTTTTTTGAAAAGAAGGTAGTGAATGAAATTAGCTAATGTTTAGTTATCTTAATTTGATTTGTTTTTTTGCAAGGCAATGGGGTTAAGTGGCTTGTCCAAGGCCACACAGCTAGATAATTATTAAGTGTCTGAGGCTGAATTTGAACTCAGGCTCCTGACTCCAGGGCCAGTGTTCTATCCACTGTGCCCCCGAGCTGCCCAATTTGATTTTTTATTAGAAAATATAATTGAGTAGAAGATCCTACTGAATTAATTGGATTTATTGGGAATGACTATTTGTATCACAAGACAATATCTAGTTAATGTTCATGTTTCTCTGTTTTAATACCCTAGAATAAACCAGAGATGACTTTGAATGTTTGTCTTACCTTTCATACTCCATTATGGACTTGGTCAGGATTGTGCTGATAATGTTTAACAAGTGATTCTATGAGGGTGGGAGGGAGTATGTATGACACACGGACAATCAACAAAACAATACATCAGACTCTATTTGTAGTTTGTCATTAATAATAGGTTCTTTTAGGGATTAGAATCAGCTCCAGCAAGTCCTTGGTTTTGGGGAAAATTTAGTGCTAAGGGGGACTGCTACTGTAACTTTAAAGATACAGAAGCCTCTCATCTGTGACCTTTTATCTTCTACACCTCCATCAATACTGATCCCTTGTTATAAAATAATATTTCACTTCTGATTTTAAACATTTCACTTTGGGACTTTGACATTAATTTGGGGATTGGCATGACCCTCATTCAAGTCTTTCACTAAGTTTAGTAAATAGATAGACAGAAAAATTGCAAGATCATATGGTTAAGAGTAGAAGGAGCTATAGAAACTATCATTTTTCATGTGAAGTAACAATGGCCCAGAGACTTGTTCCAAATCACAGATAGTTCATGAAAAAAAACACAAGACTATAACCCCAGACTCCAATTCTTAAAATCCAATGTTTTTTTCACTGAACCATATGGAAGATACCTAATAGAGCATTCACTCTTCACTCCAACTTCATTTTTTCAGATGAGGAAATTAAGGACCAGAGAGAGTAAGTGACTCATTGAACAAGCAATAAGTGGCAGAGTAATTAGATTCTAAATTTAATACTCTTTGATTCTCTCTCTCTCTCTCTCTCTCTCTCTCTCTCTCACACACACACACACACACACACACACACACACACACACACACACACCGTATTTTTCCCTCCCTAATTTGTGTCCTTGCATTATGATGTTGTGGGAAGAATGCTGAACAAAAAAAAAAACAAACAAGAAATACAGGTCTGAATTCCAGTTCTGCTACTTATGAGCTATAACACTTTAGGGCAAGTCACAATTTTTTTTTTGAGTCTCAGTTTTTCTTACCAGTAATCATGAGAGGGTTAAGCCAAATCTCTCAACTCAAGAGAAATGTTCAATATTGACTGCCTTTTAGAATCAATACATTAGTTTCCTCTTGAAATGGATTCAGGGGAAGCTTGCCCTCAATCTGGTCTTTCTTATTATTATCTAAACTTTCCTGATCTCTAAATCCAACTCCACACTCAATCCTTGGCTTTCTTGTTTACTGAGTTCAACAGGCTCCTCTGCTAGATCCACTTCCCCCTTATTACTCCTCCCTCTCTTTTACTGCTACAGTGCACCTAAGAATCCCTGCCCAGTTCAACCTGAGTTGTTTTCAACTTATAAATCTACTGTAAGCTTTAAAGTCCTGACCAAGATCTCATCCCACTATGAGTCTCCTTCAGGACCCTAGAGTCTGTTCCAGTTTGACTCCTAACTAAGAAAGATATTGTCCTGTTTTTTTCTTTTTCATCTGGGAACCATCTATCTTACTCCGCTGAATTGATCTTAGTCTATAAATCCACATTCTCAGACTCCCTTTCAGGCAATTGGGAAGTCTTCTGATTGGTGATGGACTTCTGCTATTCTGCCAAGAAAAGGAGGAGGAGAAAAAGAAAAATGAATAAGATGCACATTATCCAGAGAAAAATGAATAATTTGACTCAAAGCCCAGTTTATTCTAAAAGTTCACAAAAGATAGCCTCTTTCCACACAACTTCTAGATTTTTGCAAATATACTCATTTTATTGGTTCCTCCCATCTCCACTATTTCCCCAAAACTTCTCCCCTCAAATTTTTATTGTTGTTGCTCAGTTATGTCCATCTCTTGAACCATTTGGTTTTCTTGGCAAAGATACTGTGATCGTTTGCATTTCCTTTTTCTAGCTCCTTTTACATATGAAGAAACTGAGGCAAACAGGATTCAGTGACTTGCTAGAGTCTTACAACTAGTAGATATTTGAGGCCATTTAAAGTCAGAAAGATGAATCTTCCTGATTCCAGGCCTGGCACTCTATATACTGTCCCACCGAGCTGCCTGAAATAAAAAACATAATAAAACATTCTGGGAAATAGCAGAGAATTTTACTTCAATCTAATTCACAGACTTCCCTAGTCTAGTCTGTAGTCAAAGAAGTTTGGCAGGACATGAGATATTCGAGGGACCTTAGAAATCACCCAGCTCATTGTATCATAGAATAATGAAGCTAGAAAGGACCTTTAAGGCCATCTAGACCAAGCTCTAACTGAAGTTCAAAATTCTTTAGACTTTAAGTGTGATACAATGAAAAGAACAGTGGTTTTTGGAATTAGGAAAGTCACTTATTCCTTTTTTACTTGAGAACCTTAAAGTCCTTCACATTCCTTACACTAATGATGTGTTATAAGGGTTGTCCCTGCATGAAATGTTCTTTTCTTAAACACTTGGCTGGTAATTTTAAAACAGCTTAGAATAATTAGTGGGTAGGGAACTCTCCCTGCATATCCTGAGCCTCAGTTTTCTCAGTATTAATATGTGGAATTTAGATCAAATGACTTCTGAGCTTCCTTACAACTTTACTATTATGAAATAGAACTGGTCCAAGGTAGTCCATATATACAGACCAGGATACCTAGTATTTCTGTAGGTGGCGAGTGGATAAAATGCCATGCCTATAATCAGCATGACTCATCTTTCTGAGTTCATATCTAGCTCCAGACAATTACCAGCTCTGTGTCCCTGGGCAAGTCACGTAATCCTGTTTGTCTCAGTTTCCTCACATATAAAATGAACTGGAGAAGGAAATGGTAAACAAGCCAGTACTTTTGCCAAGAAAATCCCAAATTGAAACAAAAATTGAACATGAAATAACAAAAATCAATAACTATTATTAACAATAACAAATAACTACTTATTTTCAGGAAATCCTAGTATGTTATTAGGACTCCCAGTTTCTAGATACCAAATGATGGTTTGAAATTAGTTTTCAAATGAACACGAACACTATAATTCTATGAATATGTTGTACAATGACTAGGAAGAATTCTTGCTTCCTTCTTAAGTAGGAATCAGACCAAGTTCCTTCAAACTCTATGCATGATCCAAAGAGAAGTGATTTATCCTGGGACTCCCAAGATAATTAGTTTATAAATTTCTGTTATGAAGTTTCATTTTATCTCTTCTCTAGCTATTTTAAGATTTTCCTTTGTTTCTTGGGTGCTGGTCACATGCCAAATCCTTCCAAATCATAGCTGTCTGTTTGGAAAAGAGCTACTTTCAAGTCAACAACAGACCAGAGTCCGAAGACACTTAGAAACCTTTTTAAGGACTTGTGCTAAACTTGGAGAGTGGATGTCTCCAGGGATACCCTGGGTTGGCATAATACAACTTACTTCCTGTATGACCTTGGGAAAGTCATTTAACTTCTCTGTGTCTCAGTTTAGTCATCTGTAATTTGAGAGAATTGAACTGGATGACCTTAAGGTCCCTTTCAACTCTAGATTTATAAGCCTATGAAATTTTAAAATGCTTCTTCAGTTCTTCAGTTAAATGACAAAGTGATTTTACTAATAATGAATGTTATTCCTCTCTCCCCATTTCCTAACATATGTTAGTAAATCCTCAGGCTTAGGTATCTCTTAAAAATTTCCCTTATCCCAGACTGTGGACCTAGGAAAAATATAAAGGGGATTTACAGGTATACCCTATGCACTTTACTACATTCTCTTCTTATGTCAAATAACTACATAGAGATCTCAGAGCAACTATAACTCCTGTTTAAAACTCTAAATTTAGGGCATTCACAGAGGCCACTGAGGGATTGTAGAAAATAGGGAATTTAAGAAAGACTTTATTTATATAGAAAGTTAGTGTGAACAAAATATCTGTCTCTTAGTTCCAGTAATAGTGGTGACCAAATCTAAACCTGGCAAGTAGAACTTTACCCAATCCTTGGTCTGCTGGTTAGTGACCTTGATCTGAACTTAGCCAATAGAACTCCCTTCTTTGAGAAACTCAAGATGTCCAGACAAGAGGTAACTCTAATTGAGAGTCATCATCATCATCATCATCATCATCATCATCATCATCATCATCACCATCACCATCATCATTATCATCATCATCAAAGTTTATTACATATCTACAATGTAACTGGGGATATGAAGAAAGACAAAAATTGTCCTTGCACTCAAAAAGTTTAAATTCTAAAAGTGGAAAAATATGTAAACAATACTATTCATATAAGATGTACGCTGTATAAATGGAAGGTAATCTCAGAGGAAAGTTGGTTGGAGATGGAGAGGAGAGAGAACTAGGAAAGGCCTTTTCTGAAGGTGAAATTTGAGATAAATCTTGAAGAAAGCCAAAGAAGCCAGGAGGTACAGATGAGGAGCAAGGATTTCCAAGTCTTAGGGGTAACCAAAGAAAAGACAATCAAGAAATGAAATACTACATATGAAGAACAATGGGAAGACCACACACTTGTTACAGTCAAACTACATTTTTTACTGGTTTTCATACATGTCCAACTTCCTCCCTCCATGTACTTGTACGAGTTGTGCCTGAAATGTACTTTGGTTAAAGCTGTAACCCTTGGAATCCTTTAGTTTCTTTCAAGATGAAGCTTTTGTGCCTTCACCTTAGTATGGCCTTCCTTGCCCATCTCTGATTTATTAATGCTCTCATCTTTAAACAAACACTTTGTAATTACTTATTTTTGTACCTATTTGAACCTACCTTATTAAAATATAAGCTCTCTTTGGGTATGTGTATATATATATATATATATACATATATATATATGTATATATATATATATATATTGCATCATTTTTGTCTTTGATAGTTCCTTAATAAACATTGGTAGAACTAAATTTAATCACAGGATTTAGAGTTTTGGGATCATTTGATCATAGAAGCATGAAGAATCAAAGAGTTGGCAGAGATCTTAAAGGTCACCTTCAATATTCTTGTTTTATGGATGAGATCAAGAGTGATTAAGTGATTTGTCCCTATAAGTGTAAAGAGGTGTTCAAGTGCAATATATGCTTAGGGATCTGTAAATAGATTTGTTTGACTAGAATAGATTGAGGATTTAGGAAAGGAACTTAAAGATAATATAATTTGGTTATCATATGTTGCACTTGAGGAGATCAAATTCTGCAGATGTTAAGAATTTTGCTCCCAAATCGCACACCTTCAGAGACTGGACTTTATCCCAGGTTCTCTGATACTGTATCTAGAGTTTTTTCTATTACTGCATTCACAAAGTGGAGTAATGAGTAATGGAACTAGAAAAAGAAGAAAGGAAATAAAGGCACTAATATTTATGTATCACCTACTATTTTATCTTAGAGTTGATCAACATTAATAAAAAATATTTTAATTCAATATAAAAAGAGAACAAAATGACTTGAACTCAAAGAAAATATATCCTGAAAAAAGTGAAGATAATTCTACAAGAGGAAAAAGTAGATTTTTATTTTTCAGGATTACTTCCTTTTAAGGCATTCTTTTTTAGAAAACTAGAGTTGGGTCTTAAAAATGCAAACACAGTAGAAAAAATTAATTTTAGAAAAGTAAACTAAGTGAATAGCCTGAATAGATTAGGTGATGGTATTGAAAGGGGCAGGGGAAAAGGAACAAGCAATTCCATAGTATCTATTATATACCATACACTATGGCAAGTACTTTACAAATATTATCTCATTTGATCATCTTAATAACCTTGGAAAATAGGTGCTATTATTATCCTCATTTGATAGCTGAGGAAACTGAGACAAACAGGAGTTTGCTGTTTTTCTCAGTAAATTTCTCAGTTAAAAAGTATCTGAGACCACATTTGAATTCAGGTCTTCCTGACTTCTAGACCCAGAACAACTTGTCTACTGTACTTCTTAACTGTCCTTACGGTAGATAAAACCAGATTGCAGAAGATTTAAAAAATTCCAACTAAGGAATTTAAATGTTAGATTTTGGCAATGTAGAGTTGTAGAAATTTTTTGAGGACAGGATTGGCATGATCAAAGTAGAGAATTATCCTGTGACAATGTTCTGGAAGAACTTGGGGTGTGCAGGAGGTGAGACACTGAAAACAGAAAGACCATAGGAAAGCTATTATAATTGGTGTTGTTGTTGAAAAAGATCTTGGCATTTGGTTAGTGATAGTACCAGATTCAATATCTGAATAGCTATGTATTAAGGCAAACCAGTAATATGCTAATATACTGGAATGAAGTGGTGAGTCCATAGGCTAAGATGGAGCCAAAGAGAATGCAAAGGTGCCGATTGATCATAGGATCATAGATTTAGACCTGCAATGGAACTCGTCATGCCCTCTCTTTTCCAGGTGTCTGATGGCTAAATGACTTGCCCTCAGGTCATACAGGCAGAAAGAAATATAGAAAGGATTTGAACTTTAAATCCTCTGACTCAAAATCCACTTTATTTCTGCTGTTCTGTTCCATGCTGTCTCTGCTATACGAAAAAAGTTTTGAATGAAGAATTGATCCAGCTTTGAAACTAACAAGAAGTTTCAGTGGAAATTCCAGAAAAATAATAATATTGTTGATAAAGTTGGAAAGTTCCTCTACAGACTTAGAAGTTATCTTTTACAGAGTAATTATATATTTTTTTGATCAAGTCTTTGGGGATTCAACAAATCCTAGGCCTAGTTCCATGTAAGCATGAGAGGAACCTAAAGGGTAAAATTCAAAAACCATGATTAAAACATCACTATTGGGATAAGAATTTAATGTGGTGATGATCAATGATCCATCCAATAATTCTAAAACAATCATGCCATTTCTGAAGGCAAGTGAATAATCCAGGAAAGTTCTTCTTTATGGGATTATGGAATGAATTGCTCCACTATTAGAATTCACTGAGATTGTATTCTTAACTTTGAACTTCCTTCTTCTACTCTGACCTCTTGGCATAGTACTATATTCTTTTCAGTGATAAGTTGATGCCTATTATGAGTGAACAAGGGGACTCCATTCAGTGATTCAAAGTATAAACTTCATACAACTAGAAAAACTCTCATATGTGCATCTCGTTTTGAGTCTAAGTTTCTTGATCTGGTGACCAGATAAATGTTTAAAAATCACTAAGGTAGAAAATAAATGGGCAAATCTTTGCTCTGTTCATAAGAACCAAATAAAGCCAGTGCTTTGCATACTTTAAAAAAAGACTAAAAATCTGTCTACAACGTTAGGGTTTATGTTTTGTTTGTGGTTGTTTTGTCTTTAGGGCATGGAACAGCAGCAATGTGATTGCTAGAATTTTATCCTAATGGCAGAAACGTAAAACTAAAACTTAAATGTAAAAAGCAAATAATTTGGTTCCATTTTATTTTCAATTCATCAAACATTTATCCATTGCTGATTCTACAAGTTATTCAAAATAAGCTAGAGTTTACAGTTTCTGGTAGTCCTGAAGGACAAGAACATCATTGGAATTGTCTATTAAGTTCTTCTAAGTTCATAGCAATAATGCAAACAGTAGGTGATTCTTCACTCTTGACTCTTCACTATCTCTCATGAGGTATCTATATCTAATCTGTTGCCAATACCTGTCAATTTGCCCTTTTCAACATCTCTTATATATTTCCTCCTTTAACACTTGCCACCACTCTGGCGAAGGCTCTTATTACCTTAGACCTGGACTATTATACTAGCCTGCTGGCGGATGGACCTTCCTCAAGTCTCTCCCCACTCCAATCTAATTTTTTATTCAGTCACTAACATGATTTTCTCAAAACACAGGGCTGATACCATCACATTCCTTCTTCCCAGTCACCCACAGTCAGTAAACTTTAATGGCTTCCACTCAAAATACAAGATGTTCTGTTGGGCATTCAAGGTACTTCATAATATTTTCTTGTTATTGTTGATTTGATACAGCCATGTCTGACTCTTAAAGATACCATTTGGAGTTTTATTGGCAAAGATACTAGAGGGGGCAGAACCAAGATTGTGATGTGAAGGCAGGAATTCCCAGAAACTTATTCCCCCCCAGCAAAAGCCATCAAACTATGACTCTAGCCCAAATTTAGAGGGGCAAAACCCACAGAAAGACTGAGTGATACAATTTCCCAGTCCAAGACAACTTAGAGGTTCCACAGGAAAGTTCTGTTTCAACTGGATGGGGGTGGTGAGAGAACTCTGCCATGTGCCAGCCTCAAAGTGGTCCTGTGGTGAGAACCTGCAGTGGGAATAGGCAGAGCCACCCAGCACTTCCAGAGCTTTCAGCCCATAGATGGAAGGGGGTTGGGGGAGACTGCAGAGGTCTCTTATCTCCCTGGAGCAGGACTCTGCTGTTTGCCCACATTCAGATCCAGGTTCCAGTCTGGACCCCCATACTACCATAGCCAAGCAGGCACTCTCCTCACTGCTCCAGGGCAGGGGGGAGGGTCTTTGGTCATTCACATCCCAGAACACAGACAAGAGAGCAGTCAGAAATTCTCGTAAGATCTTGGAAGAATTACAGTCCCCGTGGATTGTCTCCCCGACCCCCCCCCACAAAAAAAAGCCTTGGAAGTGCAGTAAAACAGTCCTAGGCTGAGGAAATGAGCAAACAACAGAAAAAGAAGAATCTTACCACAGAAAATTACTTTGGTCCCATGGAGGACCAAAATACATACTCAGAAGATGACAAAGTTGAAATTTCTGTATCTAAAACCTCCAAGAGAAATAGAAAATGGGCTCAGACTATGGATGAGCTAAAAAAAGACTTTGAAAAGCAATTAAGAGAAGTAGAGGGGAAAATTGGAGGAGAAATGAAAGTGATGCAGATAAATCATGAAAACCAAGTCAACAGCTTGGTGAAAAAAATACAAAAAAAATTGAAGAAAATAATACGTTAAAAACCAGTTTAGGCCAAATGGAAAAAGCAACACAAGAGGCAAATGAGGAGAAGAATGCCTTTAAAAGCACAATTGGCTAGCTAGAAAAGGAGATGGAAAGCTCTCTGAAGAAAATAACTCCTTCAAAGGCAGAATGGAACTAAAGGAAGCCAATGACTGTGAGAAATCAGGAAGAAATAAAACTACCAAAAAAAAACTCCAAAGTAAAAAAAATATTAAATATCTCATTGGATAAACAACTGAACTTGAAAATAGATCCCGAAGAGATAATTTAAAAATTATCAAGCTATCTGAAATTCACTACTAGGAAAAGAGCCTAGACTTCATTTTTCAATAATAAAGCAAAATTTCCCTGAGATCCTAGAAGCAGGGGATAAAATAGAAATTGAGGGAATTCACCAATCAACTCCTAAAAGAGATCCCAAAAGAAAAACTTCCAGGAATGTTATAGCCAAATTCCAAAATTCCCAAGTCAAAGAGAAAATACTAAAAGCTGCCAGAAACAAACAATTCAACTACCATGGTTCTACAGTCAGAATTACATAAGATCTGGCAGTGTCTATATTAAGGGCTTGTAGGGCTTGGAATATGATATTCCAGAAGGCAAAAGATCTTGGTTTACAACTGAGAATCAACTACCCAGTAAAACCGAACATCCTCTTTCAGGGGAAAAGATGGACTTACAATGAAACAGGGGACTTTCAAACTTTCCTATTGAGTTGACCAGAGCTGAACAGAAAGTTTGATCTCAAGTACTCAGATGAACCATGGGGGGGCAGGGTGGATGAGAAAGACTAATTATGAAGAACTTAATGATATTGAACTGTTTTTATTCCTGCAGAGGAAGATGATACTAATAACTCATAAGCTTTCTCATTCATAAGAGCAGTTAGAAGGAGCATATATAGACAAAGCACAGGAAGGAAATGAATATAATTGTATAATATAGTAAAAAGATGTAGTTGGGGTGGCTAGGTGGCACAGTGGATAGAGCACTGGCCCTTGAGTCAGGAGTACCTGAGTTCAAATCTGGCCTCATACATTTAATAATTACCTAGCTGTGTGGCCTTGGGCAAGTCACTTAACCCCATTGCTTTGAAAAAACTACAAAAAAAGATGTAGTCAATGGGTGATAAAGGAAAGTACTGGGAGGAAGAGAAAGGAGAGGAAGAAGGGGCCAAAATATTTCACATAAAAGTCAAGAAAAAACTTTTATAATGGAATGGAATGGTGCAAGTTGAGGGGGAATGAGTGAGCCTTCATACTCATCAGAAATAGCTCAGAGTGGAAATAACACACACACACTTAATAGGGTATAGAAATTGGTCTTACTGGTAGAGGAAAAATGAAAGTAAAGGGATGGGGATAAGGGGGAATGGGGGGAGGGAAGGGGAGAGTAGATGATAGAAGAGAGAGAAGATTGTGGGAGAGGATACTCAATTACAGCACACTTCTGAACAGGGACAGGATGAAAGGAGAGTGAATGGAATAAATGAGAGTGGGAAGGAATAGAGTGGAGGGGAAATACAGCTAGTAATAG
Source organism: Macrotis lagotis (assembly GCF_037893015.1). NCBI lineage: Eukaryota > Metazoa > Chordata > Mammalia > Peramelemorphia > Peramelidae > Macrotis > Macrotis lagotis. The sequence goes on along the minus strand of NC_133662.1, from coordinate 161,160,056 downwards.
TAACTGTGGGGAAAATATTGAAGCAGCTTCTCTGGTGGATTTATGATAAAGAAGGCAACTCATCCCAGAGATAGAGCCATTGGAATCTGGACACAGACTAAAGTACACTTTTTTTTCACTCTCACTATTCTTGAGGTTTCTCATCTTTCACAGGGGGAGGGGGGTTTATGTTTACTCTCACAACAATATTATGAAATAAGTAAACCAAAAAAATGAAAATTGAAAAAAAGTTGCTGGAGTGGTTTGTGCTTCATTCTCCAGCTTATTTTACAGATGAGAAAATTGAGATAAATAGTATTAAGTAATGTGTCTAAGGTTCATACAGCTGCTAAATGCCTGAGGTCAGATTTCAACTCAGGAAGATGAATCTTTGACTCTAGGCCTGTTGTTCTATTCAAAGTGCCACCTAGCTACCCTCTTCATAATGTAACCCCCTCCTACACTTATAGACTTTACTCTTCAACATATTATTTATTGATCCAGTGACACTGAACTTCCAGATGTTCCACTAATAAGAAACTCTATCACTTAGCTCTAAGCATTTTTTTGGCTGCCCCCCATCCTTGTATTCTCCCTCTTTTTTTAGACTACTGACCTGCTTGGCTTCCTGTAAGTCTCAAGTAAATCCTATTTTTTTTAGACTTCTGAAATCCTTCAATTTCAGTACCTTCCACCAATTAATTATCTCTTATTTTTCCTGAATATTATCTTGCTTTATAAAGTTTCTTTGTTTGCTTGTATTGTTCTTCAGGGCAGGGCCTGTCTTTTGTCTCTCTCTGTATCTTTCAGTACTTAGCACCTTGCTAAGTTTTTGATTGCTCAATATTGATTGGTTGCTGATTGGATGATAGATGTATAAATTTATAAAAACTTCTGATGATTTAGCAAGAAGTCTTTCTTTAAAACTTCACATTTTAAAGCTTTGGGGGGAAAAGTAGAGACATATCAGAAAGCTTTGTAGTTCCAAGAGAAATGAGAGAGGCATTTCAAAAAGAAAGTTTGAACAGAAGGCCAAGAACAAAGAACATGTGATTTTGGAGCTGCTTTAGTCAATAATGAGGCCAAGTTAAAATGTCCTGGTAGATTGAACAACTAGGAGCAGACAGTGGAAGAAATTCAATTTGAAAGATAGTCATTAGACAAATAAAGATTAAAAACTTTTCAATCCCTGCCCTCAAAGTGAGTGCTATTTATTTTGGAGAAACAACATGAATCCAGATAAATAAACATGGTCCATATATAAAGTAATACAATGTCATTTCTTTTCTAAGAATTTTTTTTTAAATTATTGTTTCTAGCTACTATATAATTAAATTCATGAATCCTTAACCTTTTTTGTGTATCTTGAATTCCTTTGGCAGTCTAATTGTTTTTGGACCTCTTCTCAGAATATTATTTCAAGTAATGAAAAGGAATGGTAAATTGGAGGTTAATGAAAATAAAGTTGCATTTTTTTTCCAGCCAAATTCATGGACTCCCTGAAATCTATTCAAGGACCCAAAGACTACATGAATCTTAAGTTAGAATCTTTGCCTTAATTTTTGGATTCATCTCACTTGGGAACTATTTCAAGTAATCCCTAAGAACTACAAAATTGATTTAAAAAAAAACAAAGTAAAATCCATCAACTGATCTAAGAAATGTAACAGCATATGTAGTATTCCACATCCATATTCTCTTGTTTTTATATAAAAGGTCATGGGGCTACTTTTTCTCAACTCTTTTGTAAGCCAAATTAGTTAAATACCAAGAAATTTCAGTGCAAACTCAGTAAAGAGAGACAGAGTAAAATATAGACAGAGTAAGAGAAAAAGAGAAACAGAGACACAAAAAGAGAAACAGAAAGAGAGAGGGAGACAAAAATAGAGAAGCAGAGACAGCAAATTGAAAATTTTTTTATAATTTTGGGCACAAGATTATTTCTTAGACTGAAGAGTATTTTCTAAGGTAACAGCTATGCCACACTGAAAAATTGGCAAAGTTGAAAACTGAAAAGAACACACTTCTTACACTAAGATACTTCTCCAATTTTTTATTTCTTAATACCAAAAGTCTCTTTGATTCACCTGAATGGGAAATCAGTATAGTGGCCTGAGTCAACTGAGGTCATTGAAACTCTCCAAAAAAGGTGAGACTTGCTTCAAGGGTCTGGAAAATGTCCAGTGCTTCCAGTGATCCTTGATTGATCTTATCCAGAAAAGCTCATCCCCTTTGCAACAATATTGTTTCAGGGATACTCTATGACTACAAATCATGATCTCAGAAGAATTATAATGACAAAGAATAAAAATAGCAATTAAAAGACTAGTGATGCACCTACATAGGCTGCAACATGTTACCCAAGATTATATGTATGCAATAATTGTTATAAAACAATCAGAGTGACTGGAGAAGGAGAAAGATAATTAGAAAGGGAGAATGAGAGGCAATACTGAGCAACTTAGAAACTTCTGACTGAGATAGTTAAAACAAAGTCTAGAGGAAAATTTCCAGAGTGATGGCTGACTTCATATAGAGGATTTATTGATATTATTACACTAAATGCTTATTAGAAAGATATTGATAAAAATTGAAAAGGTGCATCAGCATTGAATGCTAATTGTTGATGCAAGATATCTTTGTAAGGGAGAAGTAGGGAGAAGGGGAAGGGAATAAGTTTTTTAGTGCTTACTTTGTGTGAAAAACAGGACAAAGTACTTTATAAATAATATCCCATTTGATCACACAAGGTTTTAAAAATAACGTTTTTCAGAATTTTCTTTCATTCTCCTTGGCATAAAACAATTGCAAAATGATCGACTGGATGTTGCATCAACAGAAGTTAGTAAAAAGTGTTGACAAAGTCAACCATAGATTTGCTCATCAGCTGCTTGCCTGAGTAAATTCCATCTCAACAGTTCTTGCCCAATGGGGTTATTCTACTTCCAATTTCACGAATATTTTTTAACAGAGCATCATCCTCAACCATCTGTGAAATCACCAGAAGGCACCATTGGTAATCATCTTGTTTTCTCTGAGGTACTGTCACCTTTAAGCTCCTGTATCTATATGGGAGAGTTGGGGGTGGCTGAGGTGGCAGGACAAAGGAGCAAAACATAGCTTCACCATGGGTGGAGCATTTCGAGATCAGGTGAACAAAAATAATGTGTTGGAAAACAGTAAAAAATTCTTCCTGTGTATCTCCTTTGAAGAACTAGATGCAATCATATCCATATGACTTTGACAGGAAATTTTCAAGGGAGAAAAAATGGGCAATTACAGAAGTTAAAGCCTCATTTTTAAGTTTTTTTGTTTTTTAAAGATTGTATTTTCTCTTTCCCTTCCTCTTCAAGTAAGGGTCTGAAACCAAACCCTGAAACAAAAAAGCAAAACCTCCTTAAAATTTTGGTCTTATGTCACAGTAGCAGTGACTTTGTTTTGCCCCACCCCAGCCCTGCAGTGTTTAGTATCTTGCCTGGTCTATGCCTAGGTACTTAATGAATGCTACTTGACTGACATTCATTTTATAAGAGACTGTTCTGACTTGTGGCATAACAGAATCTGTGAAATAATGAGCCATGTTGTAATAATCAGACCATTCTATGATCTGAGTTCTATGGTTAAGTTGTAACAGAAGGGAAACAGAAATGCTGCCTTTTGTCTGTGACTTTTTGCTTCTTCAGTGATTATTTTATATAAGGGAAAGTGACTTTCAACCATATCAGGGCATATATACAAACCATAAGTACATCTTTATAATGAAACATGTTTAAACATCTATATTCATTATGAAAATCATAATAAATTTTTTTGCTCTCCTATTTGTTTTTTACAATTTCAGATTGTTGTTGCAATTCATTCTTTACTGTTCTTTGTTCTAGCTACTCTGTATAGTCCCCCTTTTTTTGAGCCTATGGTGAACCTGTAATACTCATGAAAAGAGTTGCCATGGCAACCTGTATTGATGTCACAAGCTCAGAATTCTGACTTCATTGCATAATGCAGTAAGCCAGTTGATATTGCAGGAAAACTGCCCTGTTAAACCATCAAGTACCTCGATTTATACAGCAAAGAGGAGAAAGGAAAACAAACAGTGGGTTGAACCCTTTCTTGTGAGTTAGATTGCCTAAGTTCTCCTTTTGAATCTGCCTTTCACTTGTTGCATTGCCTTGAATAATTCTACTTAATTTGTCAAAATCTCACTTTCATTATTTGTGAAATGAAGGTCATGGCCAGGAACCTCTTTATGTGTAGAATAGACACAGCAGGGAAATCTCAGAATATCTAAGGCTCTGTCTGCTGTGGGCTCAATAAACCTAAATCACAAAACACACCAAAACAACAACAACAACAACAACAAACCCTGCCTGGAAAGAAAGCAATTTAATAACATCTGCAAAGGGAGAAATCAGTAGCATCTGTTGATAAGAATCCAATCAAGCTTCCAAGATAGAGGAAACTTCTAAAAAAACTGGAAATTCTTTGACAAGAATAATGGATAAAGGACTCAAGAAGTATGCTTAAGGTTTGTTCTGATCTTTACTTTAAATAAAGATATTGTGAGCTGTCTTACCTCTTATATTTTACATTTGTTTGTGATGAAGTTGAGATCTGTATGAGAGAGATCAATGATTATCCATTATAGCCCCAATGGATAGATCAATCTCAAGATCGTATTGTGTGTAATAAATAAAAAATGTCCTGTAAATGTTACATTAATGTTAGACATAATTAGAAAGAAACAATAAAAGAAATGGCTTTGCTAATTTAAAATAATTTCACAGTAAATACCAAAGAGAAACCAATCTACTTACTTAAAAAGGCCTATAAAGTATAACTTTCCTCAGATATATGATTCCTTCCATTTGGTTGGACTCCTTGTAACTATAGTCTGAAAATCTGCTTAACCTAGTCAGCTTCCAAAACTAATGTAAAAATGTAACCTGTTTGACTATTTTCCAGTGCACATTTAAGTTGAAATGAAAGTTGGATATTCTTGGTAGAGAAAAGTAAGGTACTATTTCTTTTCTAAAGATATTCCTTAATTACAAAAGCAGTATTTAATATAATCAAGAGTTCTGGTTAAGGCAATTCTAGACTTGTAAATACTACTCCTAAAGAATGGAAAATTAATTCATAAATCTTTTGTAACTCTGCCTGTTTTTGCTGAAAGAATGACATAAGGTTGGACTGTTTTTTACTTTTATAGGAATTTAAATAAAATGAAAGGCTATATGCTATCATGAATTAATCAATCACAGAATCATTTTATCTTCTATGCTTTAAAAAAGTGTTCATTTTGCTATAATAACAAGTGTCCTTGTGAAATTCATCAAAATAGCATTCTCACATTTTTGAATCTTGCTGATATCATTGACATGAAACTGGTCTAATAGGAATGTGACCAAATTCCAGTTGATTCATTTGGACATTTGTCTTTTCTTTGTTTTGGAGCTGCAAGAGTAGATACTTTGAGCTACATGTTTGACCCTAAGTGCTATGTCTTTGTCTACTGTTTTGGTTTGGAACCTGACTATTTAGCTAACCCATGACAATATCTGAATTATCAACAGGTACCTCTTACCTTCTTTACCCTTTTCCTCTCTTAACTCCAACCAAATCTTGAGCAAGTTGACTACTGGATTGTGTGGAAGAGGCAGATTTCTGTTGTTGATTCTATTTAAATGAAAACTGGAATAACTTTGGGGGAAAAAAAGGAAACAATTCCACTGGCCCTTGTAGCTGCCTGCATCCAATTTAGGGAATGGGACCGAACTGAAGGCAAAAACTTTATGAAGAAATACAGGTAGTGCTTTTCACCGACCCCCCCCCCCCCCACCTCTGGGATAGCTATTGTGATACATTCTGTCAAAAAATGCATAAACTTGACCTTGGTTCTCTTTCCAATATGTATGATGTACCATTACATAATGTACCTTTGCCAGGATGTGAATATAAGCAGATATTTATTAAGTACCTATTGTATAACAGAGTCCTATATTGGTTCAGAGGGAGATTAAATATTGTGGTTCCTGCCTTCATGGAACTTGAAGTCATTCCTCATTACTTTTATATTGGTCATTCTCCCTACCTCTAATATACCTTGGCAATTCTCCCTTCAAGGACTAAATCTCTGGTCATGTCAGGAAGAACTGTATCTACAGGCAGAGTTTGTGAATAGAGAAGTTAATTCAATTTGCTAAGCATTTATTGGACATTGCTTGTGTGCATAGCTCTGTTCCTGGTGCTACTGGGGACACAAAAAGAATCTCTAAAATCCCTTTTAGCTATAAAATGATATGATTCAGGGAGCAAAAGGTAATTTATTTTGGGGTAACATGACCCGCAAAAATGAAACAAAAGTGAACAAAAATGAACAAAAGCAATTGCATACAATGATCTTATTGCAAGCAATTAGTGCTGAGCAAATGTAAGATGAGGGAATAAGTAATCACTTATTTTTGGCTGAGGAAAACCAGGGAAGACTCCTTAGAGGGCATGGGTCTTGACTTGTGCCTTTAAATGGATTGGTAGCAAAGAAATAAGGGACATCATAAGAGTGTTGGAAATGCATAAGCAAAGACATAAGTAGGAACTAGTAAGACATATTTGAGAATAGACTCCACAATGTGCTAGAGTTAGCTTGAAATGGCTCCTAAGAATCAATTATTTTCAGTGTAAGCATTTACACCTCAGAAATCAGTAAATATTATATATTGTGGAAGATTTGTTTTCTTGATTATCTAGAATTAAATCATAGATAAAATATTAATAATTCAGACTAAACTGAAAAGATTGTTTTGAAGATTCAAGGGTCAAACATTTACCAACGTGCCACTGAAAGTAGTTGGTAGATTAATAGGTGAGAAAGAATTTGAATGAGGGTAATGGAGTTGAAAGAGGGCCTAAAATGACAAAATTGGTTTTCTTGAAAAAAGCAACAGGTCAGAAAGTTTGCTAAGTAGAAATTGTTATGACGAAAAAAGTGAGGATTATTATTTTTTCTAGTGGAGTAAGAAGGGAAGCAAAAAAGGTCTAGTAAGAGGTTATACCTTTACTGTAGTCATTAAATGCTGAGAATGTGGGCAACACTTGTAAGATCAAAATGAAAGGTTATATCTAAGAAATGTTAGTGAGAAAGAATTAACAGAATTTGGCAAAGGGGGCAAAGGAGAAGGAAGGATTAAGGATAACTCCAAAGTCTTAAAGATGTATAGAAATATATATATATATATATATATATATATATATGTATATATATATATATTCACTTATGTGTATATGTATATGCATATAAATGTGTGTATGTTTTTGTATATGTGTGTGTCTGTTTAAATTATTGTTGTTACCTAGCTGTGTGATTTTGGGCAAATCAGGTAACTCCAATATCTTGCAAAAACTAAAAAAAAATATCATCAGTAGCTCAGCAATCATATTCAATTCAAGAGCCATGAATTGAGACAGTTTTCTAGTAAGCTTCAAGGTTTAAAAAAAAAAGTTAGAAATAGAATTTTTATGCCTTCAAAGAACTATGGAAGAGTGGTAATGCATTTAGTAGTAACAGAGAAATTAGAAGTTGTCAGGGTGCTGCAGTCTTTCTCACTAGACTGTTCAATAATAGGGCAGTCCCTCTCTTGCCTCCAGACTTTTTCATTGGATATTTCCCACTCCTCGAATGTTCTCACTCCTCCTTTCTTCACTACTGACCTCTCTAGCTTCCAATTTAGATTCAATAAAAAGCTCACGTTCTACTGAAAGCCTTTCCTAACTTCTAATTTGAGTGCTTTAGTTCTGTTTTGTTGTTTTTCAGTCATGTCCAACTCTTTGTGATCCCATTTGGGATTTCTTGGCAAAGATATTATTGTGGTTTGTCATTTATTTCTCCAGCTCATTTCACAGGTAAAAAGCTGAGGCAAACAGGATTAAGTGATTTGCCTAGGGTCAACCATCTAGTAAGTGTCTGAGAACAAATTTGAACTCAGGAAGAAAAGTCTTTATTTCAAGCCTGACTCATTGTCCACTGGACCACCTAGCTCCCTCTGTCAATTAATTATCTATATATCTATATATCTATATATATATATATATATATATATATGCACACAGATATACAAACATAAAATATACATATATGTAAGTTTGAATGTGTGTATATATATGCAAGTATGTGTATGTGTGTATATATGTATATATATATATATAATATATTTATTTATTTGGAGAGAGAGTGAAAATTTGTTTACATATTTTCCCCCATTAGACTGTAAATTTATTGAGGTCAGGAACTGCTTTTTGCCTCTGTTTTATATTCCCAGCACTGCTCTTAATAATTTTTTGATTGATTGATTATGACTATAGATTCATGATGTCTGACAAAGGCATTCCTGAAAGAAAAGGGAAGACTCTGAAGACGTAAAAGATCCTGTTGCATTATAATAGACACATAATTGCTCAAACCAGCCACATTGTGACTCTGGTAGCCTGTTCTTCCTAGATACTCTCTTTGTATATCTATCTCTTTGCTGTATATGTTCCTAGAAGAGTCTAAAAATATCTTACTCTTCAACTAATTTTATGGAGTCCCATTTTTAAAAAAATCCATTGGAGGAGTATATATATATATTTATCCTGAGTCAATTAAGTCAGAAGAAACACTAAATTCTCCCGAGTAGCAGATTCCTCAGTAACCAAAAGGATTTGGTGATGTATCTTGACAATGATGTCTAAAGAATAAGGATGGGCAAAAAAGTTGAGAAATAATTATTTTGGCAGATAGACAGGTTTTTCTATCAGATGATGATAAAGGTGGGAATTTGGGTCTGGAGAGCAGAGGGCAATGACCTTGCCTTCAGTTAGCTTTTGTATTTTCTTACCAACCTAATGGAATTTTGAGAACTGAATTTTCCATAGTCCTCAGTATAACTTGTGGATATTATTTTTTTTTCCCTTCCTAAAAATGGGTTCAGGAGTATGAGAGGCAGATAGAGGATTGTAATCAAAGGTGAATTAGGAGTTCCAAGATAGTTATCTGCTTAATTAACACTAGACAAAAGTTAGTTTTAATAATTGATAATGATTAAAATGTCTTTATTTTAGTCAAAGAGGTACACTGCTTGACTTTTATTCAGCTCTTCCTAGTTTGATTTAATGATTTATTTTTCCTTCATAGGTAGCTAGGTGGTACAGTGGATAGAATGCGAGGCCTGATGTCAGGGAAAAAACTTGACTCCAAGTTGACCTGAGTTTATATTGGTCTCAGATACCAGCTTTATGATCCTGAGCAAGTCATTAACTCAGTTTGCCTCAGTTTCCTCATCTGTAAAATGAGTTGAAGGAAATGGCAAACCACCGCATTATCTTTGCAAGGAAATCTCAAATGGGGTCATGAAAAGTTCTACACAACTGAAAAATGATTGATCAACAGCAACAAAAGCCCCTCCATCCATGCACTTAAAGAATTCACCCTGTCCTTTTCAAGGAGACACAACCTAGTCAATGAATCATAGTTGATGAGGTCAAAAGAAGTCAAAAGAGAGCACTGAATTCAACCCATAAGATGACTCTGATGAGCTGAATTCAATCTAGAAGACTACAGAGATATGCTCTCTAGGGCAAAAACAAGATGTTTGGAAAAGACTGTGTCCTCATTGAGAGCAGAGGTGTTATGCTTAAGAAATAGCAAAAGACAGTGTGATGAAATTACCAGAAGATATCAACAAATCTATTAAATTTGTGACCTACCTTGGGTCATACTTGTACCTCTTCACTTAAGTGCCCTGGCTACTCCTGTTTCAGGCTCACTGGATAAAACACTACACCTGGACTCAGAAAGATCTGAGAGTGACATGTAGACAGTTTATTTGGTATCTTTCATTTTCACTACACAATGGTTTTACATTTTTTCTGGTTATAAATCTTTCCAAAATGCTTTTATTTTATAATTATTTCCCAGTCAAATCATAAAAAAAATCACAAGTGCTTTGGAATTGTTTTGGATCATTGTCTTGTTCAGAGTGGCTGTCTTTCTCAGTTGATAATTCTTATAATATTGATGAGTTCATATAAGACTCTCCAGGTTTTTCTGAAACCATCTGCAGTTTTTTAATAACACAGTAGTATTCTATAACAATCATATATTACAACTTCTTCATCCATTTTGCCAAATTGATGGACACCCCTTTGATTTCCAAGAGCTGCTATAGTTTTTTCTCAAATAGACCCTATTCCTTTTCCTTTGGTTGTATTTCTTTGGGATACAGACTTATTGGTGGTATTTCTGGGTCAAAGGGTATGTACAGTTTTATAGCCCTTTGGATATAGTTTCAAATTATTTTCCAGAATGATTGAACTAGTTCACAATTCCACCAATTATGCATTAGTGTCCCAATTTTTCTACATTCCATCCAACATTTATCATTTTCTTTTTCTAGCATGTTAGGAAATCTGATTGGTGTGAGATGGCATCTGAGTAGTTTTAATTTGCATTTCTCTGTTTAACAATAATTTAGAGCATTTTTTCATGTGACTTGATAATTTTGATTTCTGTGGATACTACTATATTATGTACTATTTCACTGATCTATCACTGTATGTCTAAATCAGTACCAGATTGTTTTCATGATTACTACTGCTTTCTTTCACATTTTTCATCATTTCCCTTGATATTCTTGACCTTCATTCTACCAGATTAATTTTATTAATTATTTTAGTCCTATATAATAATTCTTGAATAGTTTGGTATAGCATTGAATAAGTACATTAGTTTAGATAAAATGGAAATTTTTATTATATTGACTTGGCCTAATCAAGAGTTTTAAAATTGTTATTACTTAAATCTATCTTTATTTGTGTGAAGAATGTTTGTTTTTCTGTTCATATATTCCCTGAGTTTGTAATGACAAGTAACCTCCCAAGTATTTTAAATTTTATGCAGCTTTTTATTTTATTTTATATTAGTTTTTTGCCAGGCAATGGGGTTAAGTGGCTTGCCCAGGGTCACACAGCTAGGTAATTAAATGTCTAAGATCAGATTTGAACTCAGGTCCTCCTGACTCCAGGGCTGGTGCTCTATCCACTATATCACCTAGCTGCCCCTCTGCAGGTATTTTAGCTACAACTTTGCTAAACTTGTTAATTGTTTCAACTAATTTTTAGTTGGTTCTCTAGTTCTTTACATATATTATAATACAACTTCATGTACAAAGTGATAGTTTTATTACCACATTGCCAATTTTTGTTCCTCCACTCTTTCTTGTCCTATTCCTATAACTAGCATTTCACGTAAATATTGAATAATGGTGGCAATGGATATTATTTTATCTATGATCTGATTGGGAAGATTTCAGGTTTATTGCCATTAGAGATGACATTTGCTTTAAAGATAGAAACTCTCATTTTAAGAAATTGATCATAATTCCTATAGGCTTTAGTGCTTTTAATAGGAATGGGTGTTGAATTTTTCAAAAGGTTTTTATGCATCTATTAATATAAACACTGGATTTTTGTTGTTTTTCTATTGATACGTTCTATCATGCTTATAGACTTCCTAAAATTGAAACAACTCTGCATTCCTAGTATAAATCTCACCTGGCCATCATATGTGATCTTTGTGAAATGCTGTTGTAATACCTTTTATAGTGTTTTATTTTAAATGTTTGTATTGATATTTGTTAAGAAAATTTTTGCATGGTTTTTCTTTCTGTTTTTGCTTTCTGTGGTTAAGGTATCAAAGTCACATTAGTCTCATAAAAGAAATTTGTCAGAATTCTTTCTTTACCTGCTTTTTTTCAAATAGCTTACATAGTATTGGAATTATTTGTTCCATAAATGTTTGGGAGAATTCACTTGAAAATTCATTTGCCCCTGGGGATTTTTTTCTCAGGAAGCTCATTTATAATTCATTCAATTTCTTTTTCTAAGATAAGGTTATTAACTATCCATTTGATTTCTGTTGATATAGGTATACTTACATTTTTGTATATATTTATCCATTTTAATTAGATTGTCAGATTTATTGTCATATAATTAGGCAAAAGAACTCTAATAATTTAATTTCATCTTCACTGAGGATGCATTCTTTTTATTATTGATGGTGGTGGTTAGTTTGGCTTCCTTCTCTCTTTTGTTTTTTAAAAATCAAATTAACCAGTGGCTGAACTGGTTCTCTGTATTTTTTTTAAACCAGCTCCTGGATTTATTTATTATTAGTTCAATGTTTTTGTTTTTTGATTTTGATTTTATTAATCTCTTCTTCAATTTTTAGGATTTCTATTTTTATTTGGAGATTTTAAATTTATTCTTTTAAAATTTTTTAATTGAATGCTTTAATCCTTGATCTATTTTTTCTTCTTTCTATCAATGTACATATCTAGAGACATATTTTTTCTGCTAAGTACTGCTTTAGGTTTATCTTCATAAATTTTGTTTTGTCATCTTATTATTGTCTTTCTCTTTAATGAAATTATTGAATGTTTCTATGATTTGTTCTCTGACACACTTATTCTTTTTTATTAAATTATTTGGTTTCCAATTTTTAATTTATGATTCTAAGACACTATTGAATGTAATTTTTATTGCATTATGATCTGCAAAGGATGCATTTAATATTTCTACTATAATGAATATATTAGTGAGGTTTTTATGCCCTTAATATATGATCAATTTTTGTGAAGCTGATGAAAAAATATACTTTATATTTACCATTCAGTTTTCTTCAGAAATCTATCATATTTAATTTTTCTAAAATTCTATTCATCTTCTTAACTTCTTTATTTTTCTATTTTAAGTTTAGATTTATCTAGTTCTGAGAGGGGAAAATTGATGGTTCCCCACTAGAATAGTTTTACTATTTCCTCCTATAATTTAACTTTTCCTTCACGAATTTAAATGCTATGCATTTTGGTACATATACTAAATAGTATTGACATTACTTTATTGTCTATTTTTTTTAAAAAAGAACCTATTTTTTAAAAATTAGATCTATTTGTGGTTTGTCTGAGATCATGATTGCTACTCCAACCTGTTTCACCTCAACTAAAACATAATAGTTTTTTTCTAGCTCTTTATATTTTTTAATTTTAATTTTTAAATTTTATTTATTTAAAGCAATGGGGTTAAGTGACTTGCCCAAGGTCACACAGCTAGACAATTATTAAGTGTCTGAGTCTGGATTTGAACTCAAATCTTCTTGATTTCAGGGCCTGTACTCTACCTGCTGTGCCACCTAGCTGCTCCCTTAGCTCCTTATTTTAAGTATGTGTTTGTCTCTATGTTTCAATTTTGTTTTTTGTAATCAACATATTGTTGGACTCTGGTTTCTAATCTTGTCTGTCTCCTTCCATTTTTAGGGGAGTTTATCCCATTTGCATTTACAGTTGTGATTATTAATTACATTTTCCTCTATCCTAATTTATTCTGCTAATCCCTCTCCTCTCTCTTTCTTCCTCTCTTTTCCCCTACTCTAAAGTCTCTTGTGTTTCTAGGCACTGCCTTCCTTTGTTTTCCTCCCATTTTATTATATCTCTCCTTTCTCTTTCTTCTCTTCCTATATATTTCTAAACACAATTTTGTGTGTGGGTGTGGGTGTGTATGTGTACGTGTAACTAGTTTGTTCTTGTCCTTCATTAATGAAGAAGATCAAAATGACACCATTTATGTTTGAGACAAATTGCTGTGACTGATCAGACCAATAGGAGCTTGGAATGCTCTATCACAGATTGGGCACAAATAGTCCATGTGAACACCTGGGATGGATACTCTAAATTTATGGATGTCACATTTCCTTTGAGCTACTTCAATTCTGCCTTCCTCATAGAGTGTAGCACCCTTACTGATGGGGGGAGACACTGGCACAGGTCTGCCCATCATGGCATTGGAGTCAAGAGGCAGGAGTTTGAATCCAGCCTCAGACACTTGACTCTTACTAGCTGTGTGACCTTGGGCAAGTTACTTAAGCCTGATTATCTTGTATGCAGGGTCATCTCCAGTTGTCCTGATTCATATCTGGCCACTGGACCCAGATGTCTCTGTAGGAGAAAGTGAGGTTGGTGACTTAGTACTGCACCCCATCACTCTAATCCAATTCATGTGCATGTCATAGCATCACCTCCCGGATGTGGTGGTCTTCTTTGAAAATGAAGAATAAACATTATTATTTTCATCCTCTGAACCAATTCAGACGAGAATGAGATTCAAGTGTTGCCCATTACCCATCATTTTCCTCCCCACAATATAAGCTTTTCCTTGTACCCTTTTTTACGTGAGATAATTTCCCCCTTTTTTCCCTTTCTCTTCTCCCTTCTCCTAGGGCATCTTTCTTTTTTATCCTTCCATTAAAAAAAACATCCCAATAAAATTGACTCATTTCTATGCCCTCTATGTGCCCTTCTAGCTGACCAAGTAATGATAAATTATTTAAAATGTATCATTTTTCCATATAGAAATATGGCTTAACCTTATTTAGTCCCTTGTGATTTCACTTTCATGTTTCCCTTTTTTTTCTTTTCTTGAGTCTTTTATTTGAAAGTCACATTTTCTATTTAACTCTACTCTTTCCATCAAGAATGTTTGAAGTTCTCTATTTTACTGAACATTTATCATTTCCTTCTGGGTAGGTTATTCTTGGTTGAAATTCTAGATCTTTTACATTCTCAAATATTATCTCCTAAGCTGTCCTCTCCTTTAATGTGGTAGCTGCTAAATCGTGTGTGTTTCTGGTTGTGTTTCCATGATATTTGAATTGTTTCTATATGGCTGCTTGAAGTATTTTCTCTTTTAAATAGAAGCTCTGAAATTTGATTCTAATTCTCCTGGGAGTTTTCTTTTTTTGATACTTCTCTTTCAGGTTGTGATCAATTTCTATTTTGCCCTTTGGTTATAGGATATCAGGGTCATTTTTCTTTATAATTTTTTGAACTATAATGTCTAGGCACTTTAAAAAAATTAGGACTTCCAAGTAGACCATTAATTCTCAAATCATCTCTCTTAGTTCTAATTTCCAGGTCAGTGGCTTTTTGCAATAAGAAATTTCACATTTTCTTTTATTTTTTTCATTCTTTTGACTTTGCTTTCTATTTTTATTTGATGTCTCATGGAGTCATTAGCTTCCTCTTTACCAATTCTAATTTTTGAGGAATTATTTCTCTTGAGTGAGTTTTTGTGTCTCTTTTTACCAAGTTAATGATTTTCTTTCTTCATGCTTATTTCTTTACCTATTTGTACCTCTACTACTCTTATATGATTTTGAAATTAATTTTTAGCTTTTCTAGGAATTCTTCTTGGGTTTGTATTTAATTTACATTTTTCCTCTCCTGATCCCTTTTGAGTGTTTGCCTGGTAGTTATTTTGACTTTTCTTCTGAGCTATTGTCTTGACCTTCCTTGTTATCAGAGTAGTTTTTTTATGATCAACTTATATTTTGTTATAGTTTGCTAATTTTCCAGCTAGATTTTTGACTTTGAATTTATTTTGAAGTTGGACTTTTTTCCAGCGTAGTGGGGTAGGAACACTGTCTAAGCTTCAGACTTTTATATGCTGCTGTTTTCAGAACTGTTTCTGGGTTTTTTGAAGTTTTTAGTGCTTTCATTACCCACCATTTTCCTCCCCACCATAAGAGCTTTTCTTTTTATATGGTAAGAGGTGTGATAACTGTGTGATAACTGCTGTCCTGGTCTTACTCTGGTCTTTCCTCAGGAAGAGTCTCTGATCTCTTGAAATTACAATTGATGCTATTCCTCAGAACCCCTGGTACTTTGACCCAGAAGCAATACTCAAGTCTACTGCATTAAAATCTGCTCTTACATCCAAAGGATTATTCATATGCAGCAGTAAATAGCATCTCCAGAGGATCCAAAACCTTTTTACTCTTTAAGAAAGCATTTCACCCTTCCTCTCATCAACTCTCTTACTAGTAAGGGAATTAAGTTTGTTTGGTATAGAAACCTTTGGACTTGAGCCTGGAAAGGGAGTTCAGAGAAGGACTGACACCAAAATGACACTAATAAACTTTTTGATGGATAGCTTTAGAGCCAGAGTTAGGTGAAAAAGAACAGATGTCTGGTCAAAGGATAGTGGTGGCAACATTTTTGTGACACTGTTCTCTTGTCAGACTTGGGTTGCATACTCTGAATTTAACCCTGCCTCAAGTCCTTAAAAATGCTAGTTTTCCACATATGTAGACACCCCTTACTGCTAATATTGCATATTTTGCAGAGCAGAACAACTCTATAAGAACTGAAATTTTTGTAGAAGTCTAAAAATGCCCAAAATGAATGAGAAGGCATAATCTTGTGATAAAACCATGAGATGAAATGGAGTCTTCTGAAATTTTCTAGTCTCAGTAATTTGGGAGTAGAACTATTAGTATATAGGAAGCTGGTCCAAATTGGTTCTAATTAAGTTCCTGTGTTAAATTCTAGCAAGAAGATATGCTTTATAAACTTAATTCAGATCACCTCTTTCAAGTTCCTTTAAAATTTTTTCATAGTGAATTTAACAATTACTTGCATACCAACACAAATATTTCAGCATAATATGTAAGATCAAAGAAGATCATATGTGAAGTATGTAGTTAATTTTTTGACTTTTGAATGTGTTTGCTGCAATTCTTAGCTTAAAACTATATATGCACATACATGCAAACATACAATGTATATAAGTGTAAATGTGCAAAATAATAATAAATTCATTCTACTTGTTTCTGATCCCCACTATGTTTCTTTTTTGCTCTCTTAAGTGAATTTTGGGAAAGGTGTTTTATTGTTACTTTTTTAATTTGTATTTCTATTATTTCCCCTTACTTGCTCCTCAAATCCTTCCCAAAGGCCTTTATTTTTAACAAAATATAAAGATAAGCAAAACTAATCAATAGTGGGGCAACTAGGTGGCATAGTGGATAAAGCACCGGC
Organism: Macrotis lagotis; assembly: GCF_037893015.1. NCBI lineage: Eukaryota > Metazoa > Chordata > Mammalia > Peramelemorphia > Peramelidae > Macrotis > Macrotis lagotis. Next base: position 161,143,173 of record NC_133662.1, on the reverse strand, counting down.
CCTGGAGTCAGGAGTACCTGGGTTCAAACCCGGTCTCAGACACTTAATAATTACCTAGCTGTGTGGCCTTGGGCAAGCCACTTAACCCTGTTTGCCTTGCAAAAAAACCCCTACAAACAAACGAAAAAGTAATCAATAGTTATAGCCTTGAATGGGGACCCTAAAGGGTGATCCAGGAAGACATATTGGGGGTCAGGGAAGGAGAAAAGGGCTAGAAGCATGCCTGTTTATTTTCCTTCTCCCACATGTGAGGTTACCTTTTTGGGAATCTATGATTTATAAGATGGTTTCTAATTTGTGCAAGAAATAAGCTAGGTGGTGCAGTAGACAGAGCACAAAGTCTAGAATCAGGAAAATTTCAAATTTGTCCTCAAATGTTTACTTGCTGTATGATCCTGGGCAAGTCACCTAATTCTATTTGTATCTGTTTCCTCTTCTGTAAAATGAACTGGAGAAGGAAATGACAAATGACTCCAAAATCTTTTCTAAGTAAATCACAAAAGAGGTCATGAAGAGTGGGAAGCATTTGAAATTATTAAACAATTCCCAGAATAAATCCAAAGGAAGAAACTATTAGGGATCAGGGATAGTTGAACAGAATGGGCAGCAATGACTGTCCTCTTCTTTTACTATGGGTTTTACTTGACCTTCATCAGAAATCTTTCATATAAACACTTCCTGTGGCATTTAGATGAAACTAAATATAAACGTCAGTGGTTCAGGTTTGTTGATGGAAAGTTTAATTTTCATGCTTCCTAGCTTGTTTGTAGGACTAATTGTTTATTTAATGAGGATGCATGCTTCCTTTCTTTTAAAATGAGTTTCAATAGATTTACATAAGTTCCCTGGGGATCATCTTAATTTGAACATGTGAAGATAGGTCCAGATGTGCACTGATTTTTATGGGATTGTGAAACTTTAGGATGAGGACTATGGAAAGGACAATCTGAGTGATACAGTCACTTCAACTGTTTGGAGAAACAGTTGAATGAACATGTCTTCACTATTGCAAACTATCCTCAACAGCAAGTATTTATTAAATATACTAGGGGAAAAGAGCATGCGAAATTGCCATATAATTCAGAAATCACTTCTTATATTTGAGAATAGTACTACTTATATGTTTTTAAATTGAAATTTTATTTTAGTTTTTCAATTACATGCTATAGCAGTTTTTCAGCATTCATTCATTTACAAGTTTATGAGTTATGTATTTTTCTGCTACCCTCCCTTCCCTCCCCTCTCCCCATGGTGGTGAACAGTCTGGTGAAAGTTGTACATGTATATTTGTGCTTAACATTTTTACCAATTAGTCATTTTGTGTGAGAGGAATTAGAACTAAGGGGGAAGAAGAAAACTATGGGATAGGAAGGAAAAACATGAGAGAAGTTTTAGAAATGTGAACATAGTATACAGTACTCCATGGCTTTTTCCCCCTCTGGTAGGGATGGCATTGTCCATAGCAGGTTTCTCAGGGTTGTCCTAAATCTTTGAACCGCATCCATCATAATCGATCATTTCACAATGTTGTTGTTATTGTGTAAAATGTTCTCTAGGTTCAGCACCCTTTATTCAGCATCAGTTCCATGTTTCTTCAAAGTTTGACCACTCATGATTTCTTATAGAACAATAGTATTCCATAACATTCATATATCATAATTTATTCAACTATTCCCTAATTGACAGGCATGTCTTCAACTTTCAATTCTTTGCCACCAACCATAAAAAGAGTTGCTATATATTTCTTAACATATAATATTTTGCCCAATTTTTATGATTTCTTTTGGATATAGGCCTATTATCGATATTACTGGGTCAAAGAGTATGATCAATTTTATTGCTCTTTGGGCATAGTTCCAGATTGCTTTTCAGAATGGTTGGTTCAGTTCACAACTATACCAACAATGCTTTAATGTCCCAATTTTCCCACATCCTCTCCAACATTGATCATTTTTCTTCTTTGTTATCTTAACCAATCTGATAGCTGTGTGGTAAGAGACCTCATAGTTGTTTTAATTTGCATTTCTCTAATCAATAATTATTTGGAGCATTTTTTTCATATGATTGTATATATAGCTCTAATTTCTTCATCTGAAAACTGCCTGTTCATGTCCTTTGACCATATATTAATTAGGGAATGGCTTGCAATCTTATAAATTTGATTCAGTTTTCTATATATTTTAGAAATGAGTCCTTTATCAGTAACACTAGCTGTGTTTCCCAGCTTTTGTGTTCCTTTTAATCTTGGTTGCATTGGCTTTATTAGTGTATTCTTATCCGTTAACTTTTTTCCATTTAGTCACCAATTCATTTAAATTAATAATAATTTAATTAATAAGTTAAAATTCCCTTTATTACTTTACCAATCTTGACCTAATATGACTCACATATTTTCCTCCTGATATTTATTTATATATTTTTTTCATCAATATGGGTAACTTCCTTCACAGACACTGAAGGTAGCTATTACAGTTTCAGGAAAGCTGTCTCAGGTTCAGTGAGAATCTGTGAGCTGTCCTTGGTCACACAACTAGTTAAGTATCAAAGTCCAGACCTTGAACCCATATCTTCCTGATGTTGAGTACAACACACATACTATCCATCTGCTTCTATACATAGCTTCTACTTAATCTGTATACAGATAGATAATCTTATATAAAAAGGGAATGTGTAGGGGAGAGAGCTGTGGATATAGTGTTAAGGAATAATGGCTGTCATTTTTTCCCTCTGTGGTCCAAAGACAAATAATTTAACCTCTCTATGAATTCACTTTCTTTCTCTAAAAATGAAGGGACTAAACTAGATGACTTCTAAAGTACCTTTCACTTCTGAAACAATGATATTTTCTGTCATTGTTTTCTATCATAGATAAATAATTTCTTGGGGTTGTCACATGCATGTGTTTAACTATTTTATGGAAACCCAATATTAAGTCAAATACATTAAATGCTTATTTGTAGGTTTCTGTTAGATCAAAATATTTACTACTAAGGTGAAATTCTGTCCCACTTTGGTTATTTGCTTTGCTTTAATTTGTTTTTTATTGTTCAGTTGTGTCTGACTCTTTGTGACCCCATTTATGATTTTCTTGGCAAAGGTGCTGGAATGGTTTGCCATTTCTTCTCCAGTTCATTTTACAAATGAAAAACTTGAGGTAAACATGGTTAAGTGACTTGCTCAGGGGCACACAGCTAATAAATTTCTGAGGCCAGATTTGAACTCAGGAAGATGATTTTCCTTAACTCTAAGCCTGGAACCTTATCCACTGTGTCACCTAGATGCCCCTTTTTATTTGTTAGGTGACCATAGATAGTCTCTCATTTCTATCCAGTTCTCTTATATGTGCTATATGTGCATGTTTTTGACCATAGAGGGGACTTGCTGAAGGTGTGAATCAATCGATACCAATTTAATGTTGGAAAATTAACTAATAGAAAATTAACTCTATGTCATTCTCATCTGATAGTGGATCAGTTCATTCATTTTGGTAATTGAAGGATAGTACATCAATATAAATCAAATGCCTACTATGCAAGTACTAAGCATTAGAGATAGGAAGAGAGTTAAGACATTCATTGCCCTCAAGGAGCTCTCAAAAGAATGAGGGTACACAACATGCAAACAAACTATATATATATATATATATATATATATATATATATATATATATATATCTGATGAATAGGAAATTTATATCTGATGAATAGGAAATTAACAGAGGGATTGCTCTAAAATTAAGAGGGGTCAGGAAAGACCTTATAAAAAATGGGGTTTTGATTTTGGGCTTAATCCTTCATTTTTGAAAGAGGAATAGGAACATGACTATTCCTATAGTCAAGAATGCAGAGTCTTAAGTTTAAGGATTTTAATTTAGATTTAAGGAGGCTAATGAAATCCAGGGAAGTCAGTAGAAGGAGTTGAGGAGGGCAAGTATTATTCCAAGAATAGGTCATAGAGAAAATGCCTGAGGGAATGGGAATAACAAATTTATTGAAAATATCTCTGTTCAATATTGTACTAGGTGTTTTGGTAGAAATAAATGGATTTTAGGTTACAAAGTTCTTTATATCTATTATCTTATTTGGTCCTAACAACAATACTATGAAGTAATAGGTGTCTATTATTATCATCATTTTACAAATTGGGAAAGTAAGGTGGTAAGAGATAAACTGACTTAATGTCACATAACTATTAATTGTCTTAAATGAAATTTGAACTCAGGTCTTGTAGACTCCAAGTCTAGCACTCTATCTATAGTGCTACCCTGAAAAAATATATAGCATAGTATGCTGTGATGAAAATGCCCAGAGAAAGGGAGTCATGTAGATTCAAACTACTGGAGTATCTGAGTATAACCTTTTTACTCCAAAGGAATGTCTCCCTCAACCTTATTTCCTTAACCCAAGTTGGGTGCATTTGTAAAAGATTCCATCTCTCTTAATATACCTTTGCATAATAATAATTTATTATATTAAAAATAATATTATTTATAATAGTTATTATTAGTGACTCTTTACAAATGTTATCACATTTTATCTTCACAATAACCCTGAGGTAGACATATTATTACCCCCATTTTCATGATGAGGAAATTGTGATAGAGCAATTTACCCAAGTTTTATAACCAGCAAGTGTCAGAAGCTAGATTCAAACATAGGCTTTCCTGACTACAGGTCCAGTCTCTTACCTATTATGCCAAGCAATGGTCCCAATATATCCGAGCTCTTCATTGGTCAACCTGGTATTATCTAAATAGAGCCTACTTTCTGCAGTCACATTTTCCAATTCAAAGACTAGAACTCAGGGAAGAGTAGAAGGTAGATAAAAGAAGTCAACATATCTTTTTTGTGATACAATAAACCCTATAGTTAGATCACCTTTAGGATTAGACTTTATAGTTATTGAAATACTGAAAATGACTAGCACAAGTGGCTACTCGGAGGGGAAAGATGGGGAATGGACTTAGTAGCCTTACTTAAGATGTAAGCAAAAGTGACCTGGCCTAAATGACCTACATCAGTTGTTACCTTCAAGGAACTTACAATTTAAAGGGGTCAGGGGAGGGATGATTCTAAACAATGACAGGAGAGATGATAATATATTCTAAGCATTAAGTCAGAGGTAAACTGTTAGGGCTCTGAGTTCAAAGTAAAAAGAGATTTATAAAGATTGGCACAGTCTTGGAAGTCTTTATGAAGGAAGTAGCAGCCATAGTTTGATAGATAACTCTTGTTTATTTCTTTTTTATTTTTAATAAGCATTGTTTCCAAAGATATAAATTGCAGGTTTCTCTTGGAATGCTTTCTTTGGATGGAGTTCCTCAAACTATGACCCTCTGTTGCCTGGGTCATCAGCCTTAGGCATGACTGGAGTAAGCTGGGGTGGAGCTGGCAGGTAGAAACCTGTGAAGATACTGTCAGAGAGCTTTTCTGGCCAACAATCTTGTTAAACCTACTTTTAAGAGGTAAAATAAAACCTTTCTATTGGCAAGCCGATACCGCTGTCAGTGACAAAGAGTGAGAGCGAGAGAAGAGAGAGAGAGAGAGAGAGAGAGAGAGAGAGAGAGAGAGAGAGAGAGAGAGAGAGAGAGAGAGAGAGAGAGAGAGAAGAGAGCTGATAAAAAAAGGAGCCATTCTCCTTATTGGCTACATAATACAAAGCTAACATTCTCCTGAGTGTTACTGAGTCTTTGTTGTCCTCTATTAGAAGTTGATATGACTCATGATTGAAATTCCATTTTTTTTGGCTTTCTGCTAGTATGCCTTATCCGTACCACCATGACCCCTTTCTGCCTCATTTTTTCCCCCTCTCTCATAATTAAAACCTGTTATTGGGGATTTTTATTTTGACAGGCCCACCAGTAAAATTTGTCATTTTTTTAGGATAAATTAGGAGTAAATTTTTTAACATCTCAAATATGATGGATGAATTGTACATAAAAAACTAATCACTAAATAATCCCCCCTATCCTAGTAAAAATGTTAAAAAAGAATGCACTAGTATATAAACATATATTTACTCTAGGATATAGATATACATGTGTGAGAGAATATATGTATATACATTTATATGTAATTTTTTGCAGAACTTTAATATTTCAAACCATTGTAACTTTCAAAAGATTTTTCATAATTGCAACCCAATTTTCATTGTCCTGAAACACTCATTTGGAAAAGGAAGGAGATACTAGTAGTATTGTTTGAGTTATACAATGACTGAAAACATGGGATGTAGCAAGGATTTCCCCAAAGTTTACTAAAACTTTCTCATTTGTTGCTTCTTCTCTTAACCTGGAGGTCATTCCCTTCTGGTACGATATCTTGGCACAAGCCCATGTGAACATTTGGCTGGCCATTTACTTTCAGCCCATCATCTTACTTCATTTAACCTATTGACTGATTTTCTCAGTTGAATAGACCTTTATTCTGGTCACATAGCCTTCCCTAGGCATTTCTTAGCTTTATGAAGGTAGTATAGCAATGGGGAAAGAACACTAGCTGGAGTTACAGAGCTTGATCTCTGATTGTGTACTTCCTATGTGACCTTGGGCTAGTAACTTGTCCTTCCTGGGCCATAGTTTTTAAATATGTAAATTGATTAGATGACTTCTTTGACTATGATTACTCTCCAAATCTGGCATTTAGCTCTACCCAATCTTGGAAACAAAGAAAGTAGTAGTTTTATAAAAAAAAGGTTTGTTAGAGCAATAAAGAACAGGAATGACTTTGCTAAAAAGTAGAGGTACTGTTTTTCTATCCACATTTTGGGACATCCACATAAAGCAGACACAGTTTGCACATTAGTTGATGGTCCTGTTTGCATGATAAATGAAAATCTTATTCCCTCATTTGGTATGACTGTCACCTTATTCAATAGCACAGTTTGCTAAAGAGACTTAAAAAGCAATTTTAACACTGATCATGGAAACTGGCAGTGGGGAGAATTGCAGCACAGGTGGAGAGAATGCCATTCAGTTGCAATAAAGGCAATTTGCAAAAGAGAATTACTACAACCTTCCCTGAGTCATCAGTTGAGCCTCATCTTCTCTTTTCCTGACAGAGCCTTCTCCCTCATATATTTTTCTCTCTGTAGCTGGTGGTTTATTGTTTTTCTTTTTGTCTTTTTGCCATCTTCCTTTTTCCCTTTATGGTGATCTTATTCAGTGTGAGTTTCATAACTTGATTATCTTTCAGCCAAATCCAATCATTAGTTATGGAAAGATGAGAGTGCTATTTATTGATTTGTAGATAGAATAGATTTATCATGTTTTAATTATTCTTACATGACTTGATTTAATCAGAAAAACCCACTTAGGGCTAGAAAATATACTTGGCAAATATAATTTACACAATTTAACTCAACTGACATAATTACTATGTGCATAGTGAGAAGTATCATTGTAAGGTGGTTAGAGTGTCATTTTTGGAGTCAAGAAGATTTGGGTTTAAACCCTACTCCTGACATGTACTGTGTCTTTATGGACATATGACCACTTGCCCTTTCAGAGCCTGGAATAATATTCTAAGACTATAATTTACTGATGGGTTGCTGATCTCCAGGGAGGGAGCTTCCTAGGGAGTTGCCAACCCAAGACTCTCCCACTGTCATGACACATATATGGATTATATATATATATATATGTATGTATATGTATATTTGTATATGCACATATATCTGTATACATATGTGTGTGTTGTACATGTATTCACACTCTTATGCTAGAGCTATACTCCAAGCTGAAATGGAAGGAAAAGGAATGAAAAAAAGTCTTAAAAGAAAAGAAGTTGTGATGTTTTTATACCAAAATTCAAAGTAATATTTTTTTTGGAAGCAGCAACTCTTTAACAGTTTTTAAATGACTTCAGCACTGTGTACATTCTTTATAGTAAAAAGTCTAGAATTTTTAATGACAGGAAGTCTTCTGTCCAAGGATAATGTTCCTTTGATCAATCAATTTGTATAAATCTATCTTTCTCAATGCATCATAGGTGGTGATGTTGAGTTGTTTTATTTTCTTTGTGTCAAGAATATCCTGCTAGTGATGCTTTGTAATGATCACCTTGGGTCATGAAATTCAACAAGCATTTATCATATGCCTACTATGTGTGATGCACTGGACACTAAGCATTAGCAATAAAAAGTTAAAAATTTAATCACCTTCTGATCCTGAGGAGCTAAAGTTCAAGTGAGCGATTATGTCGAATATGAAACAATTCCCATTTATGGATTCCTGGCACTAAACACCCATCATCCTTGTGCATACTTTCTAGGATCCAAGCATTAAGGCACAGTAATTAATGATAGAGAATATTTTATTGGAAAGAACTGAAGTATTAAAAAATGGCAAAGTCAAAAGTAAAAGGAGGCAAAATACATGTGTAACATAATTGTGCTTCTGATCTCTCAGGGCTAGACTTGTCACTGCAGAGTTTTGTTGGATTTTGAAAGGATTTGCTAAGCCCCCTACTCTCTGTGTCCCTCCATTGTGAGAGGTCAAGTGACTAGCACACCTTTTCCACTTTATAGCAAATTAACTTTTACAAAGGAAAGTTTACCCCAATGATATGAAAAGAGTAAATGCACATTTTCCACCTACTTTGTCTTAGTCTCTTGGGTGGGCGGTTGTAAATTAGACTCATAGTTTAGTTAATCACATTAGCTTCACTATGCTCAGATCCAATGTCAGAATCATTGATAGATTTTGCTGAGTTGGAGTCCTGTTCCTCTGCAGGGCTGACTGCAACACCTGATCATGATTCTGGGGCTTGAGGTTTCAGGTTGCATCAAAAGATTTCTCTCCCTTCAATCAAAAGAGAAAAGAATGAAGAAAAACTCCAAAGACTCCAGATCTGTTTCTTGAGACCATATGGCTTAAAAAAAGGGGGCTGGGTTGTTGGGGGTGGAGGAAAGAGATCCTAAAGTCCTCTCCCCTTGACTCTCTGGTACAGTAATGCAGAATATCCATCATACTCCAATCTCTGTTCTTCCAAAAGTAGTCCCCTCTTGTCTTACATGTGACTAATATAATCTTAGGTGACCTGGTCATACACTAAACTCCCTTCTCCCCCATTACACTTGGAAATGTAAATATTTGCATATTTCTATTCATAAACTCATTTTAAAGGTCAATGTCCTGTCATTGTAGCTGTCTTCATAGTTTTAGTATTTTTTCCACAATCTTCAGTTTACCAAACTGAGTTTTTTTTTTCTTTATACAGATCTTACTTCATTAGACTTTCCCTAAGCATCTGGTATCTGTCTCTGCATTTGCATTCTTTTTTTTTTAATCTTTCATTTAAGGAAATTTTGTTGCCTATGTTTAATCCTTTTTCCTCTTAATGTTATGCACTATTATTCAATATTCTTATTGTGATAAACTTACTGTGAGGGAAAAGATACTGAATGTAGTCAGAAGAGTTGTTTGAATTCTGACTTTGCCAATTACTATCCATGTATGTTGAGGGCACTACACCTCCTTTGACATCAGTATCTTCGACTTTAAAATGAGAGGGTTGAAACAGCCAGAGCTCCCTTATAGTTTTAAAACTATTATCCTTTGATGAAATCCCTTACAAAAAACTATGATCCTATCATCTAATCCATCCTTTTTTAATAGAGAAGGAAACTGAGGCACAGGGGAGTCAAGTAATGTAATAATTATCAGAGTGGGGATTTGAATCCAGATTCTCTGATTCCACAACTAACATTCTTTCTACTGAACCATGTGTCTTCCAAGTACTGACTAGTAAGTCATAGGAACTTACTATAATTGGTAAAGGGAATTTTTATACCAACCAAATCACAGATCTTTGATGTATTTAATAATCAGAAGTTGGATTATATCTAACAGTGAGTAGAAGTCTACCTTTGCTGCAGCACTGATGCCAAAGGTAGAAAGATGCATTGCAAAGCATGGTGCTTGTAAAGTCCTAGGAAACTAGCTAATGGGCTAGTGACTTATTAGAGAATCCAGGGGACAAATAAATATCTAATAAAACTGATCATTTCTATGACTAAGAATAATGTCAACCTTAATAACAATGAATATTTAAAATGTTGCATTTGCTCTTCATTTTTGAAGAGGAACAGTGATATCATGGGATGATAACTTGAACATGAATTGGATTTCAGTGAGGTGGAATTGCACAAAGTTGTCAGATTCACTCTGTCTTCCAAAATCATCAAAATCCAGTGGCAAGACAAAAGTTAAGACAATTCACTATGGCCTGAAAATGCAGTTAATGACCATGATGTCTTTGATGCCTGTCCAAGCTTGAAGCACTCCACACCACCTGCATTAGAAACCTTCATGAAGTTGTTCTCATTTCCCCTTTCCACTGGGGAAAGTCTTTACATGTTTGGGGTAGGCTTATCCCTAATTCACCAACAGGCTTCTGCCTGTCAGTTATGCTCTCTGGTTAAATCAGCTGCTGAGATTGTTTTACTAGGGTGTGGCTACTATGCATGCTACAGTTTCCTGGAGCTACAGGTGAGAGTTGAATCAGGTGGACACCAAAGGTAGATGAGTGGCCCTTGAAAAGGGCTTGGCAAACCCTCATTCCAGAAGTGCTAGTTCTCCTGAATACTACCCCATACATCCCTCTTACTCTATCAATGGGAAAATATATATAGAATTGCAGAGAGCTTAAGATATATATATATATATATTAATTATATGTTTTTTCCGTAAAAGATCTTATCTCTTTAGACTAAGCATGCACATATAATTAAAGCCAATTTTGGATGTCTCTGAAGTTGTTAAATTTAATCAATTTAGGGAATATCTTCTTATCTATACATATTATAGTTCATCTTATGATGCTCATTTTAATACCAAGAACATTTCCACTCTACATAAAATTATTTTTTTACTTATAAAATTAAGGTCAACCTTAAAGGAAACTACATAAGGAATGGAAAAAACTATATTCTTTACCAAGCATTTGGAAGTTACATTCTGTAAAGTACTTCCTAATGACTCATTGTGGCATGAAGATTATTCCAAATTCTTGAAACCTATGCCAGAGGAGTAAGGATTTGCTTAGCCATAGTGAGAGAAGTATATTCAACAAGGATAGACACTGAGGACATCTTGAATTGATTCAATTGACTGAAGTTCCTACATTGATTATTGAAGCCAGTCAGCCAAATATCATAGTCCTTCTGGAGTTCTTTGTAATACTTTGTACCCAGGAGACAAAGAAGTAAGGTCAATAGTCTCAACCTTTGACCTTCTGAGGCAATGAAGTTTTATTTATTTATTTATTTTATTTAAGGCAATGGGATTAAGTGACTTGCCCACGTTCACACAGCTAAGGTAACTATTAAATGTCTCAGGTTGAATTTGAACTCAGGTCCTCCTGACTCCAGGGCCAATGCTCTATCTACTGAGCCACCTAGCTACCTTGGCAATGAAGTTTTTGAGGATATTTTTGATGTATTTTAAGGAAGTCAACCTAACTTGCATAGATAGGAGAGCTTAAGATAATTTTCCTATCACAACTTATATTGTCATTTATATAATATTTTGAGAATACATTATATATTTATTGAAGAAAACTTAATATGAGTATTAAAATACAGATTTTTCCTAAAGAATATTTTACTGTTGTATCTCTATCACACAAAAGGTGCCAGGAATATAAGATTCCACTGTGTTTATAGCTTCTTGATTACATATTTATATCTAATATATATCAAACTAAAGTATTTTATTTGGAAGAGCAAAAAGTCATCTTAAAGATTACAGTAAGGTATACCTAAAGCAAATGTTAAAATTTACACTGGTGTGTTTGAAAGATACAGCAAAGATAATTGATTCATTTGACCCTCTGATAATTAATATCAAATAATACATTAATTAAGGTTATGTGTGCTTACTCTAGCTGCTTGCCATTGTCATGGAGGAGGACCAGTGTAAAGTCTAAGTCCAGAATTGTTTACCTTTAGGTCCTTCAGTTGCTCCTATTTGTTGAAAACATTAAGTCCCAGAACATTGCAAATCCTCTAAAATGAAATTCAGTGTCACTCAAAAGAATGTATGTCAACCATTTCCACATGCAAATCAAGTGATTGAAGAATGTTGAATTTATATATGTGTGTGTATTCTGTCTGTCATCTATTCTCCACTGTATTTCTCTATCTACCTGTATATGTATGTCTTTCTGTCTATCTAGATATCAACCCAGAATATATTGAAAAGGAACAATGAATGGAATTCAGATTAAATGGAAGATTGACATTGGGTTGCATTGTCTTTGGAAAACTTCAAAACTTTCACTCAAATAAAAGTCCTATTTTTAAGTGATGTTTTATGCCTTTGAGACTAGAAATTCAAACTGAATGTCTCTTGTGGAAATAAGCAAGACTATAAATTATAAATGAGTAAATATCCTAGAGAAGTTATGGTAAAGGGTTACAGAAAAGAAATATATGAGTGTAAAAAGAAAAAAGTCTTCCATTTGGCAAGAATGAATGATAACTGCTGGAAAATATGTGCTCCATTGATATCCTCCCAATGTTGAGAAAACATGAGGGAGGAACCAGTGTTGGGTGACTTTCTTGTGGTAGCCTTATGGTAGGACATGGACTAAAGTCACAATAAAGACAAACATGATTGGTGTGCAATCTGCATTCCTAAAGGCAATACTCATGCTAAGAAGAATGCAGATTTATTTGAATAAGCATTTGAAATTGTAAATACATCAAATGTGCACTGCTATTTTCAATGAATTGCTGGAGCATGTCATGAGGTGCAATACTGTCTAATAAGAATACATTTGAACAACATTTCATACTTCAAATTGTTTCCACATTGGTTACTGATCTTGAAAGTTGACAGGTTTCCTTGATGTCTTGAGAGACTTTTGACATATTATTTTGTATTGGTCCAGAGGTATGCCTGATCATTTGGGGCTTTCACTGTGATGAGAAGTGACAACAAACCTGTTAGATAATGAGGTAGCTTGCAAAGTCAAAAAATAGCATAATTAGTAAAAAGCCAAAAATTGTAATTCTGAGAAGTTTTATAGAATTTTAGACTTAATGCTTTAGAAATTTTCCAAGAACTTTTGTCTATTATCTTATTTTAATCTCCCAATAATACCATGATATAGACAACATCATGATACAGAGTTGAAAAAACTGAAACACAAAGAATGACTTTGAGTTTCACCATTAAAGCCCTCTCTTCTACTCCCTACCCTTCTTATTTTAAAATGTCCTATTTATGTATTTTCATATCATAACCATTTCTACATATAGTACATATAGTAATGACAACCCCTGACCATTGCTGTAAGGAGTCTATCCCATACTTGTGCTTGGCCCCATAAAAAAAATCACTGCCTCTTTGGCTTGTTGTGCTCCAACTCTTGGAAAATCTTTTTACTTCCAGCAATCTTCACATTGTAGTCTCCACATATGTAGCCCATAAAGGCCCCAGAACCCATACAAGTGCTAACAATAACATTGCATATATCAGAAACAGGAAAAACTTTATTCTATCCAAGTTAAGACACAGATTGAATTTTTTAAAAGCACATAAATGGGCTTTACTATATGTAAAGCAAAGTATTCCCTGCTCTCAAGGATCTTACTTCTAACAGAAAGTACATAAAGGAGATTTCAGCTACAACAAAGAAAAGACTTTAGTAGCACATCAAACACAATGACAAAGCAGATGATAATACATTTTGTATTGTGATTTCCACTAATAATACCATATCAGATTCTGAGATTTTATCACTTTACAATGTCAAAGACTTTGGTGATAAATTTTCTTCTCTGGGTCTCTAGAAGCAATAGCTATTGAAAAAGAGGGGGTAACATCTACATCTACATAGGTAATTGCTATAATGCATTTTTCATAAGGTTTCTTCCCTGAATGATGCCTAGGAGAGCTGGGCTGGGAGTAAGAGACTCTTTTCCTCCCATGGGTTCTTTGGCCCTTGGTGGTAATAAGCCAGAAGCTGTTATTGCTGGTGGAAAGAATGAAGCACTCTTTGTACAAAAGGGTTATTCTCTTTGATAATGTCTGAGGAGGTCCAGGCTGAAATCAGGGCCTAGAGTCTGGGAATTATTCTCATTCCTATTGGACTCAGGATCCTGTACTGTTTCTACTGGAAAATTGAGGGGGGAATTGGTCAAAATTATTTGATCTTCTTGGTATAAGACCACCTCCTGTATTTTCTTCAGGGTCTTTTAATCTTTTAGCTGTCCTAGACTATCTCTTCTGGTGATGCCAATTGACTGGTGTTGGTGATGATAGAAAAGGCAAAACCTTTATTTATAGTGATTTCTTCCATGGTAGTTAAGGGTGGTGATAGTAATTTGACTATACTGGCACATAATATCTACTTTCCTTCAAGGTATCTTGCTGATTCATATACTGACTTGATTGATCCAGTGGTGATGCATATTTGGCCACTGCTATTGATGACAACAGGTATAATGGACCCTTTTCCCACAAGTTTATTTCCTAGATGATTAGTTTGGAAGTGACCTAAAAACCAGGTTGGTAGTCTGATAAAGATATGTTCGGCTCAGGATTGTGGGCTATTTCTGTTGGGGTAAGAGGGGAAATAGCTTTTTTGCTTGATTTTGTTTTGCAAGGTAATGGGGTTAGATGACTTACTTGCCTAAGGTCATACATCTAAGTGTGACTGAGGATGGATTTGAACTCATGTTCTTCAGACTCCAGGGCTGGTGCTCTACCCAGTGTACCACTTAACTGCCGCGGGAGATAGTTTTTAAGGTGGGTAGTAATAGTTTTACCTAAATACATGCTAACTCATGTCCATTGCTCAAGGCTACATTCCCCATTTGCATTATAGTTACAAAAAATTAAAAGGATTCATATTGTAGAAAAAACAAATAAAGGACTCACAATAATCCATAAACATTTCATAGGATTCTCTCCTTACCCCTTCTCCAACATCCTAAAGTTTTCTATTTTCTAGACTCTCTAGACTCTCCAGACTCTAGACTTGCATCAGGCTATGATTAGAACTCAAAGAAAATGATCACACATTGCTAGCAGGACAATCCAAAATGTTCTGGTGATTTTCTTTTATCCATGAGACACATGCAAACATTCAGTCTTTAGTCTTCATCCTTCAGGATGTGAACTCCCTGAAATGAACTTGGAGTTGTTAGGAAAATCTCTTTCCCCATCAAACACACGGTAAACATTAATGGAGTGAAAGCTCAGGACTCTTGCTTCCCTACATCAAATTCCCTTCATTCCCCAGTATAGACAGTTTAGGACCCTGAGTTAAACAGGAATAGAAATAATCCCAGACTTGAAACTCTTCCATGTGATCCAAAAACAACTGATAGCATCAAGAAGCCTCAAGAATTCTTGCCACCTTGAATTGAAATCTTGATTCTGGAATGTTTAAACTTGGGGTTGCATCATTCATATCCAAGAAGTTGGAGTTTTTAAATCTCCTTAAGAGTTGAATTGCAGAAGCACTTACCATTTGGACCCTATGGTTTAGGGAAGAAAAATTTATAGATGTGAAGAAGATATTGCATGCAATTGCAACAGCTTTTCTTTAATGAATTTCAAAAAGTTTTTGCCTTATCAAAATGAAAACTGGAGAAAAGGAAAGACATTATAACTATTAACAATTCTAGTATCAACAAATGATTGTACTTGATAATATATGTAGATTTGAGTTGAATCATGAATTTGATAATACATCCTTTGTTAATATATGTCAAAAATATCTTACAGGTGGCTCATTAGGATATGAAGGCAACCCTAAGTTCTCAAAAATTTGAACAGATTAATGATTGCATTTTCCATTATGTTGCAAAGACTTCCTATGTATTTCCAGTTACATGCTAAATCTTCTTTCTGATGACAAAATCTAATTCATTATAAAAAGACCTCACCAGAGAACTGTACTGTGGATCAGGGGTTATTTGGCCATGGTGAAGTGTGAGCATTTATGTGATAGACTAGAGAGAGCCTTGGATGTGGAATCAGAAAAATTTGAATTCAAATATGCTTCAGACACTTACTGTTTTGACCCTAGCCAAATAAGTTAATTTCAGTTTCTTTAACTCTAATATGCAGATAATAGCACCTATTTGTGGGGATAAAATGAGTTGTTATTTATAAAGCACTTTATAAATTCTAGCTGTTACATTATGATAGAGAAAAATGAAAAATTGCCCTTAGGCATATGTGGTTTACCCTTGGAATAGCAGGATAGAGGATGATAGCACAAAATATTTAGATTATAAACAAAATTATTTATATGGTATCTTAAATGTGTATAGTCAAATGAAAAAAATTGGCTCCCAGATTGCCTTTGGAGAGAAAATAGTTAGTAAAGTTGGTTTTATCATGTGTCCAGAGGTGGCAAGAAATACAGTTTCATGAAACACTTAGTCATCTCTCATTGCAGTGTTCATGATGAGCATAAGGGAAAAGATCAAAATGTAATCAGAAAAATCAGCAACCCATATGCTTACTTTCTCACCTCAAAATCTTTGAGAATAATCTATGCATACCAAAACACATTCTTGAAGAATGTTTGAGAAAGGGAGCAGGTAGGTGTTTACCAATGATATTCTATAACAAACCACATCTATATAGTCACCACCTTGATGGATAGGTTTAGAACTTACTGTATTTACTATTCAGTGAGCAAAATGCTGCCTTCAAAACTCTCTCGGGAATATCATATCTCTCATGCATATTAAAATCTGACAATATTCATTGAAAAGTACCACAGAAATGACTTTTCAAGACCCTCATTATTACTCAAGACAGGCAAGAACAGGAAGAGATACATGCTTGACAAAGGTGTCAGCAAAAAATCATGGCAGAGATTTAGCATACAGTGACATGAGAACAAGTCTAAGAGCTCTGATGTTTATTGACCATGTGACTATGGGCAAGCTATTTAACTTCTCAGTGGTCTAGACAACTCTTTTAAGTATGTAAGAAAGGATTGCCCTCCATGTGTAGAGAAAATTTCTTCATCAAAGAGTTCCCTGTACCAGTGAGTCCATAAACATTCATTAAATACCTACTATGTGCCAGGCACCATTCCTTAAGCTCTAGGGATGCACAGACAAAAAATAGTCCCCATAATCTAATGAGACAAGCAGCCACATATATACATACATATATATATATATATATATATATATATATATATATATATATATATATACCAAGAAAGTTTTACATAGGAAATAACCAAGAGAAGGTTAAAATTAAGGATTGGGAAAGCCTTCCTATTGAAGAAGGAATTTTTGTTGGAATTTGAAGGAAGCTAGGAACAAAAATTGTTTTTTGAGATTTCTTTAAGAGAAGGTTGGATTATAGAAGGCTCAAACTTATGAATAGAGATTAAATATGTGATTTCATTAGGATAGGGAATTCTCAAATGAGGAAACTTTCCTTCCCAGTGTGGATCTATTCCTTCATTTCAGTATAATAGTTTTAAAGTTTCCTTGAGTACTGAGTGATTAAAGGGTTTATGTGGTCACACAACCAGTCTGTGTCAGAAATGGGACTTGAACTTAGGTTTTTGTGACTGGAGATCTAGTTTTTCTATCCACATCACCATAGTGCTGCATTTCTGCATGTATTTAAAGAATGCATTTAAGCATAGATTTAAGATTTGCAAAGCACTCACCCTACTTCTATAAGCTGAATGTAATATTATAAAATTGTGTAATTTTAGCATTAGAAAGGATCTCAGTGACAATCTCATCTTACCTATATCTGAAAGAAATCTATAAGCGTTCCTGACAAGTGATCATCCCACCCTTCCTTGAAGACGAATGAGAGGGAGTCAAATATTTCCCAGGTTAATTAAAAGCAATACAAAATGTTTCCAAAATGAACTAGTTCAATTTTTGGCCCAGTTCATTGTCCATACATAATGCCAGTTCAAATAAATAAATTGGATTTCTGATATGTATATCAAACTATATACATTTTAAAACATTCACATACACATATATCTTATTGTTTGGGTGACAGACATTCTTCATCCATTTGTTTTTTTCCTATGAGGATGCATAACTAGACTAAAGTTAACTCTTTGGAGTAACTCTGCAATGACTCGGGACTTGTTACAAACAACACAGTGCCATCCAAAAATATGAATGCTTGGCCAATCTCACCATCTATTTAGAATCCCTTTTCTATTTGGACAATGGTCTAGGTATTCTCATGATAGTATTCCCTACTTTTGGTGAGTTAATGTTTCCATGTCATACTGATATTAATAAATATGGGGTTCTTATAATTTTCCTGGCATATTGCAAGAGTTTGACATTCACATAGGAAATAGCACTTGGGAAGAAAGTTTTTTAGTTTTTCTATACCAAATTTAAAAAAAAGTCACTGTAAAATAATAAAAGTGATGGGGGGATATTGTATTCTCTCTATTTTTTAGTCACTTTAAAACTATAGAATTGGTTAGTTATTTTCTGTTGTTCTCAAAGATCAAAATAGTATCCCTATATATATGGGGTCAAGGTATAGTGTGTCCAACTGGGGCTGATCAGACCAGTACAAGCTTGGAAGGTTCTACCACAGGCACAAATAGATCATATGAACATTTGGAATGAAGATATTTCTAAATGTGCATATATCATGTTTCTTTTGAGCTAATGCAATTCTGCTATGCTCATAAAGCACCACACCTTCTTTGATGTGGGCATGCTATTCTGGGTGGTCCTGTGCTAGTGCCTCCCATGTCTCACAATCAATTCTAAAGTTCTTCAGAGACCTTGCAATTGTCCCTGTATTGTTATAGAATATTATTTCTGAGAATCTGCCTATTATTTTCTTAAACATTCATCATCAAGGGTGCCCTGGCTAAGTGTGTAGATTTTTAAGGATTTTGTAGAGATGACAGAATGTGTAATATAGTCATTCATATTTTCTATGTCACCTTTTTTTGGTTAGTCATAATATTCAAATTTTTATCCAATTGTTTGGAATTCTCCTTTCTTTCAAACATTTTGAGAATAAATCCAATCATGATCTCATAATTAGGTTTCCTACTGCCTGATTTACTTATGTATACTTAATACAACTAATTTTCCCATTTTTATATCTTGAGTACTAGTTCTATATCTACTTCCTCATAAAGTATAGTTTTAAAAAGATATTATAGTTAGGAAGAATTTCTGGGATAAAAGAACTTGCCCAGGCATACCAGAAGTGGAACTCAAAGTCAATTTTTGTGGTTTTAAGTTTAGGTTTTTATCCATATGCCACACTCCATACTGACTTAGAGCATTTAAATATATGCTTGTGGTTTATGATATTATATTATATAATATTATAACAATACTAAACTGAAAGTAATATTATAAAATCCCACATTAGCTTTGGAAGGCACTTCAGTAGCCATTTATTTAGTCCAATCTATACATGAAAAGAATCACCACCATAGCATATCAGAAAAATAGTCATACAGCTCGTCTTTGAACACTTTCAATAAGTGGAAATATAGACAATAATTTACTTAGTGTCTAACATTCTGATGATGAACTTTTTAATACTTAGATTAGTTTTGGGACAATAAATTAGTATATATTTAAATGCTACTCTACTATTCTCTGTCCCTTCCAGAATCAAATATAAGATCCTCTGTTTACAACCAAAAACCTCTATGTCATTCGCTCACCCTCAAACCAGTCTTCTTACATCTTATACCTTCTCGCTTGTATATTCTTTGACCTAGTGGAACTGACCTCTTTGCTGTTGCTTGAATAAGACAATTTATTTCAAGACTCTGGAAATTTTTACCATTTTACCATTGTTTGGTACAGTCTTTTCCTTTATCTCCACTCTCTGGTTCTCTGACTTCTTTCAAGTATCAGATAGCATTCCATTTTCTAGTGGTATCCTTTCTTGATCTCCTTTACTTATAGTGCTTTCCCTCTTTCATTATTTCCATCATATCATATCATTTCATATATCTATCCATTCATCCATCCATCCTCTCTCTCTCTCTCTCTCTCTCTCTCCTCTGTCTGTCTTCTTATCTCTGTCTCTCTGTCTCTGTCTCTGTCTGTCTCTGTCTCTATCTCTGTCTCTGTCTCTGTCTCTCTCTTCACCCCCCCCCTCTCTCTCCTCCCTCCATCTAGCTTTGTATATAATTGTTCCTCTTCCTTCTTGAGAGCAAGGACCATGTTTTGACTTTTTTCATACTCAATGCTTAACATAGTAAGTAGTATATAGTAGGGGGCTTAATAAATGTTTATTGAGTTACCTAGATAGAATTCCCCAGAATTCTGCTATTCTTTGATAAGATTTGTCAATACTTGTGTTCTGCCTTCAAGGGGCCACTTCTACTCAATGATGAAGCATCATAAAATCTTTAATGGAGACATTACACAATGCCATAGTGAAACAGGTAACTAAATTACTCATCCAACATCTTCACCTTCACTTTCATAGCAGGACATATTTTCATTTTTTTTTAGTTTTTCTCCTTAATGCCAACTTCAAAAGATTTTCAGTGGCAAAGGGAAATCCATTTACCATTTCCCTGAAATACCTCTCCAGTCCTTCAATGATGTTTGAAGTTCAATAGAATCATTCCTTTGAGCTAAATTTTTGTCCAGGGTTAGAGCACAAATTCCATTTAATGCCTGGCACATTTATTAAGATCCTAATATGTACAAGGAACATTGCCAGATGTCAGAGCAACACAGTTTCTGTCTTCACATAGTTTACACACTTTTAGGATGAAAAGACAAATGTACATGTATTCCAGCAAAATCTTTCTCTTAACAACCATTAGCAATTTAGTGTAACTGAGATCACAGGCAACTTAAATGTCTGTAGAGGAGAAAGTAACTACAATCAGTAAGATCTGAGTTCCAATTTGGCCTTAACCTTTCTTTTTTGTTTTGTTTTGTTTTTTTTGAAAGTCAATGTCATTGAGTGACTTGCCCAAGGTCACAAGGTAATTATTAAGTGTCTGGGGGCAGATCTGAACTCAGGTCCTCCTGACACCAGGGCAGGTACTCCATCTACTATGCCACCTAACTGCCCAGGCCTCAGTCTCTATTATTATGAGACTTTCCCAAAAGTTTGTTTTGTTACAGAACAAAAAGAAAGGATATATGGGTGTATGTAACTGGAGATAAGGTCAGGAAGGGAAAAATAATATATATGTATATATATATATATATATATATATATATATATATATATATATATATATATATATATTGGAAGTCCTATTCATAAGTGATTTTGAAGGAAAACAAGGACAATCAGACTAGGTTTGCTTTGGAAAGAATAACTTTACCTGTGAATTTCTTGCCTTTCTGTTAACTATGAAAAACCTGAAGAAAATAATTCTAATGACTTTAAGTCATTTATTCTTTCAGTAGTCATATTACTGATAATTTGGAGGAAACAAATATATGATGCTGATACCAGAGGCTGCTTTATGAATTCCACCCCTCCAATTTTTTTTTATACTGTGAATTTTTTGTAATTATATTTTTGCTAAGGATAACAGTTATCATGAGAGACATTCAATGAAATGACAATCAAAAAACCCTTTATCTTTAGTCTTTGTATTGTATCAATTATATGTTGTTTTAAAAAAGGATGCAAAAATGAACATCAAACTGACAGGACCATTCCTTTTGGCTACAAGAAACCCAGTTTCAGAAGCAGTATAATTACAAATTCAATTGAAAAACTATTTTGTCATCCAAGTCTCAGGTAAATAATGGGCACTTCAAAGTAGGAATTGTTTCCACCAACTGCTATGCAAATGTGAAAGTATGTTTAAGTGAAGGTAGTATTCTGGAGAGACAATGGATTTCCAGCCCCCTGAGAATGCTGGTTCCGGCTCATTAACAAAGGGAATATAAATTTCTTTGTAAATTTTCTTGGGACTGGTTTTCCAGATTTTCCTTATCTGGAGAGATTACCATAACAGAAAGCTGGCAAGTAGCTCAAATATGATTTTGCTGATGTGTTTGGTCAAAGTGCCATATTTCATACCAGTTATGTGGGTGGTTTCAGAAATAGACTCATTTATTATTTTGAGTTCAACTGAGACCACCCACTCATTTCACTTAAGTAAAAGCAAATGACCTAAGCTCCAAAGACCTCTCCTGACGAATCCTTAAATGAAGCAAATGTGAATCATGGATATTTATAGTCTTAACAATGTCCGAAGCCAACATTTCCTGAATTATAGCAGCTGAGACTAAAAAGGGCAAATCTCAGGAAATAAAAGTTTGGAATTGAATTCCTATATTGACTCTGGAGTTCAGGTGACTATTCAAAGATTTTTCAACTTTTAGGAGTTTTTATGCCTCAGAAATGAATGGAATTTGATGAAACTTGATGAGAATCATCATTCTCTTAGGAGATATCCAAGATTTCCTCTTCCATATAGAGTTAGAAATACTTGGAGAATAGAATCTCATGGAATTTTGGCACATTGTTTTCAGGCCTAATTAAAATAGGAAGTGTAGAGAAGTGTGATAATAAAAATAACAGGAGCAAGATAGTGTGGAAATGAGGTGATTCCTCCTTCCTAGTTCTTTCACCCTACCTCCTCCACATTCTTAAAAACAAACTAAATTGAATTAGGGATGTGGATTCTGGGCAATACATGAGAAAAGAACTTTTGTCTTACATAATCCATAATTCTCTAACTCATTCTTCTTTACTAAGTGGGAGTTGAGATAGTGAACAAGGGAAGAGAGATGACTTCAAGTGGAAAGCAATAACTGGCACATTAATATCAATTTAATAAATGTTTGTTAATTGATAACCTCCCACATGAGTTCTGTTTTTCTTTTCCTTGATGCTTCAGAGGGAATTGCAGGATCAAAGAGACCAGATAGTCTAAACCTCTCTTTTTATAGATGAAGAATCTGAGTTCTCACAGGTAGTAAATGGCAGAACTAGAAATTAAATCCAACTCTTCCAGCTCTAGGTTCAAGTACCTTTCAGTTCCACTGTTTCTTGCCGCATGCATCCTGTATTATTTAAGGTCCTTGAACTTGAAGATGATCTTGAATGCAACCCCCAAAAGGTGAGGAGCTTATTTTGATTCTGTGCGCAGATGTGCTCCTTGGGAAAGAGTTGTCATTATGCAACTTCTAGAATAGAAAAAAAGCTTCTTTATGCGTGGCCATGGACTATTGGCAAACAAGGAGAAAAACTTTTCTTCTCTCAACAATTAAAGGAAAGAACTCATAGACTTGTTAAAGGATAGATTTTCTCTTTCAGGAGAGGATCCTGGCTAGTAATTCAATACAAAATCAAAGAGCCCTTAAGGATCCTACTTTCTGAATAGAGATAGAACGATTCCCCAAAGGTATATAGTATTCAACCAATCAACAAATATTTGTTAATCTGCTATTCTCTGAGAATATAAAAACAGTCCCTACCCTCAAAAAAGCTTAATTGGGGAGAAGAACACCTATAGGAGATAGGTGGTTAGTTTTTGGTCTAGGCAGTCACAGGACAGGTGAATGTAACAATAGGGTAATGGAGTATATGATTGTATATGAGTATATTTTCCCTGAAATCGAATCAATATGGGTGTGGGATGGGGGGAGGGCTACCCATGGGTTGGCAAAGTAAGTGACAAAATCTCTGTTCTAAGTAGGCTGTGGTGGATGACTGGATGGGATGGATATAAAGTCTGATCTGGTGCCATCTAAATCATGGAGGGTTGCTTACTTGTCAGGGTAGCTTAATTTCAAAGTAGAGTGGAATGTTGAGTGAGTTAACTCCCTGGGAATTGGAATGGGTCTACAAAAAGTTAGAACTAGAGCTCTTAAAAATCTTTTTGTGTCATTAGCCCTTTGGCAGTTTGGAGAAAAATTTAGACTCCCCTTTAGAATAATGTTTTTATATACAAAAAAATAAAATACATAGGATTATAATGGAAATCAAAGGCTAATGAAAGCTAAGAGTTATGATTCAAAAACCTCAGCAAAAATTTTATCCAGACTCCTTGGAAACTCATGAGACTCAAGTCTAAGTTAAAGGTTAATCTGAGTTAAAGGAATTACAGACACTAGAAGTCATCTAATTCAATTCTTTCACTTTCTATATGACAAATTAGCCTAGAGAGATGAAACAGCTCCCCTAAGGTCACAGCTTTGCTTGAATTCAAACTTGCACTTTGGGAAAACGAGTTCAGCACTCTTTCCACTTGACAGGATACTTTTTGACCACAAGAAGAAAGGTCAAGGGCACCTTTTAGTCCAACGTTCATGTTTCAGTCTGAATATATAATTATTAAACCTAAAAGTATATGTTTTAGAATTTTTGAGAGAGAAAAAAGCTTTTACAATGTTACCAAAAAACAGCAAATTGGGTACTTGAATAGTTTCTACTAAGACAAGGTCTCTCGAATTTTTTCCCACATTGAAGAGTGAAAGGGTGTGATGACATAGACCCTTTTGAAGACCTACTGCTGATCTCTGTCACTAGGTACATATTCTCAATTGTCTCAGAGACAGTGAGGCTTTCACAACACAAATTGCGCTAACACAGTTTGTCGATGGAAAGGGACAAATCTAAGCAAGTTTCAGAAGAGGCACTTGAATGTTTAACTTAATACTGTCTGAGGAAAGCTGGTCACCAAGGGAACAACACCTTCCTGTCTCCAAGCAAGGAACAAGGCCAAGTTATGAGGTCAGGACTCCTTGAGAGCCCATAAGTGTTCTGTTACCAAGGCTGGAAGGAAACAGTGAAAAAAAATACAAAAAGCTCCTGCACCTTTTCCTCCCAGTTTTCTTTTTTCTGTTATTTCTTACATTTTCCTCCTTTTCTCATATCTTCTTTTCTATCTCAGTATGAAGCACTTGAAAGCAGGAACCACATTTGTTTCTTTAAATGTTTTAAAGTATGTAGTATGTTTTATCAACATTTATGCAATGCAAAAGAACTTACTGATATTTTTGGTTTATTCAAATATTATCAATTAAATTCTTTTTTTAAAAAAAATCCAATGCCTACAGAATCAGAGTTTCAGAGTTTGAGGGGACCTGGCAGGTTGTCTAATCCATTCCATAATCAAAAGGCATCCTCAACACAACACACTTGAAAGGGTCCAGAACTGGACGCTTAATCATCATTTAGTGTATTCTATCCTCTTATTTGACAGATAAAGGAACTGAGGACCGGACATAATAGGACTTATTAGGGTCATACACATAGCAGAGTTAATTTTTTGAAACTGTGCCCTTCTGATTCCTAAACAGAGAAATCTACAAACTCTTGAGACCCCCTATTCTACTTTTGTACAATTCTAATTGCCAGGAAGTTTTTCTTCATCCTAGATAGCTGAACCAGTTGTATAGACACAGCCTTCCTGGGTTCAATCAATATTTACTTGTTAAAACAAGAAGCAACTGGAAATTAATTGGTCAGGTAAGAAACTGCCAAGATACTGTGAGTGACCCCAGCTCTCAGGCCCAGATCTTGTGCTCTAGGATTAAATGTTACATAAAGTTTCCAATTTATTTAGAATTGATCTATTTGCTTCCTTATTACCTTCATTTCTCTTACAGGGTCAAATGAAAAGCATCACTCTTGTGGTAATTAGATACACTTACTGTGATAGCTAAAGAGGATATCTTTCCTAAGAAAAGGGATGCCCACTTAATAAAGAAGTGAAAAGGAAGTTTGATATAGAGGATAGAAGAGAGATTTGCATAATGCTGTGACAATGAAGTGATTATACAATTAATATGAGTCATATATTTTTGTTTACTGATTCAAAATGAAAAATGTCTTATCAGTAAATATATTTTTACTTACTCCAAGGATCTGTAGTTTTGTGGGTCTGTATATGCTCCTCACCAAGGCAGATCCTTGTGTGCCACACAGGGGAATTTGCAAAATTTGATGTACCTTGAAAAATAATCACCATACCAAGTAAGGTAAGAACTGGTTTTCAGTTGACAGACACTCAATCTGGCAAACTGAGACACAAAGTCTTTCAAGCAGTCTCTCTTTGTCTGGATTATTCTTTGAGTAACCAGGATCCCTACTAAGTCATGGTATTATGATACAAGAACAGGACTGAACATGACCTAGCAAAATTCAACCAAAGTCCTTCTGATTTCAAGTAAATAAAATGTCTATAATCAGGGAAATCTTAAATGACCGAGACTACTTTAAGCATAATTCTTAGACATAAAGAAATGGCAAGTTATGGAAAATAAATATTTTTATAATATTTATATATGATTTTTTATGAAAATAAGGAAGTTTTCAGGCAAGCATTTTTATTTTTTCCTTGAAATTTAGAATTAAGGGTACTTAAATTAAATTTAGCTCTAGGTTAATTAATTGGACATTTTCATCTGGGGGAAGTGGACAATAAACTCTTGAAACAGAAGGGGCAGGTAGCAGGATAAATTTGTCTTTATACTGTTTTGTCAACTTTTTATGTATAAATCAAAAACTGCAACAATAACTATTTAAGTAAAAGAAAATGAAGAAGTCTCAAAGTTCCCAGAATCAATCAGGATTTCTAGCAGTTTCTATCAATGTTGCAAGGAATATTTTAGAGAAAATTGTGAGACCTGGAAGGGAGAGGAGAATGTTGGTGAACGCTGTCTTTGGGGGCAGCTATATTTGACAGAGAGACACAGATACAGAGAGACAGGAGAGACAGAGAGAAAGAGACAAGAGACAGACAGAGATTGAGACAAGGGGAGAGAGAGAGAGAGAGAGAGAGAGAGAGAGAGAGAGAGAGAGAGAGAGAGAATCAGAGACAGACAGAGATAGGGAGATGGAGAGAGCAAAAGAGAAACAGAAATAGAGACAAGGAGAAAGAGACAGAGAAACAAGGACAGACAGAGATGAGAGAGAGAGACAGACAGACACAGAGACAGATAGAGACAGAGAACACACACAGAGAGAGACAGAGACACACACACACACAGAGACAGAGAGAGGGGGGGGGAGACAGAGAGAGAGAGAGAGAGAGAGAGAGAGAGAAGAGAAAGAAAAACAGACACAGAGCAATCATTAAATATTTAATATATGCTAGATGTTAAATTAAGCAAGACAGCCCTTGCCTTCAAGGAGCTCACACAGATAAAGGATGCTGGGGATGGTATGTATATATACCATGGGTATGGACTACATAGAGAAATAGAAAATGACCCATCAAAGCTGAGGGATACAAAGGTGGAATAATGATACAGGAGGAAAGAAAGTGGAGGTGATGTTCTGAGATGAGACAGTGTTGCTAGAGCAGATGATGCAATTGTACAAATGTATGCCTCTCAGAGTCAATTAACTTATATCTTTACATTCAAGATGGACTGTATTATTTAGAATTGGAAGAAAATTTAGTGATCTTTTAGTATAGTCCTCTTTTATAGATGAGGAAACTGAGGCTCAGAGGGGGTAAAATGATCTCTCTTGGGTGACATAGATGACAGATTTGGAATTCAAAGTGACCCTTCGATTTTCAGTGAAATGCTCCTTTCACTATATCATGTTGTCCAGTATTATATAAATTACACTCTGAAAAGAGCATTTCAGTTTCTGTGGTTCCATTGTAGTTCACAAAGACAAAAAACATACAAGAAATTTATAATGATAGACAAACCAGCTAAACATCCATTTTGCTATCTGCTTCAGTTTCCACTTGCCAAAGGCTGCTTTAGAAATAGGTACAATCACATCTGGGGAACACAACTGCTTTGTTTGAGTGTACAACTGGCTCTGCAGGATAACCATTCCCCACTATGCCTTCTGCTCCTGGGCTCTGTTTTACTCTAAAGTCACTGTTGGGATGCAGGCCTTCCATTGCTTACCAGCTGAGCCAAGCCAAGTCATGATGTTCAGGTCAGACTTGGGCTCAATACAGGATTAGCAGGGTCAGTTTTGTTGTTTTGGCCAACTTTGGAGTTTAAGACTACATTCTAGTGAGCCTCAAAGGAGAAACATCCAACAACTCTTCTTTCTGGGTTTTTCCATGACTTCATACTTGAGTCTGGACAGAGTAAGGAAGGAAGGACTGAAATTGGAAGAAAAAAGATGGAGACAGTTAAGATTCCAGGTGGTTCTTTGTTTCCTCAACTGGCTTTCAGGTATTAACCATTCTTTTAGTCATTTTTCAAGTGAAGTCAGCTCATGTCTATAAAGGGTTACTATGTAGACCAGTGAGATGATGGAACAAGTAATGTTTGTTGCTCTTTTGGTCGTATAATGAAAACAGGATTGGGTTTGAAATCAGAAGGTGTGTTGTCTCTGTGTCTGTCTCTCTGTCTCTCCTTATCTCTGTCTAAACCTGTTTCTCTGTCTCTGTCTCCTTGTCTCTGTTTCTCTCTCTCTTTTGCTTTCTCTCCATCCCTCTATCGTTGCTACTTACAAAGATGTGTGATTTTTTTTGGACCTTAGTTTCCATATCCATCAAAGGAAAGGACTAGAATAGATAATTTCTGAAGTTTCTTCCAATTTATAAAGTCTATAATTCTAAATTCTAAATCTCCATTCCTTCTGAACAAACCCTACCTTTTTACCCTTTTCTCCTGATCCATCCACTTTGTTCTTTTTATCTTTATTTAATTGATCCTTATTCTCTTCTGCCTGTCTCCTGGTTGCCAGACAGATGTCTTATGGAAAAGATTTTCCAGGACAGCCCTCAATTTCAAAAGTTCTATCTTGCTCCCAAATCAAGAATAAACTCTCCAACTTTGTAAGACTGGTTCAGCCTCTTTTTTGGTCTCAAGGGCTATACCTGAATAGGCTGATCAGAGACCTGAGGGTCAAATATTTTATAAGCTGTAACAGGTCTCTATCTTTATACTCTGCTTTTATCTCTTTGAACTACCCAATTGGTCTGAATAAATGATGATTGTTCTCATTGTGGAGATAGTCATAATAAGTTAATCATCTAGTATTCCCCAAGCACTGGAGTCTAGTGTGGTTCTTCAATTTCATGACTACTGGACCAAGGATCCCTCCTCTCTTTAGTAATATTTTCTACCTCTGTAAAAACTGGAAACCTCTTCTTCCACTTGAAAAGAAATTAGCAACTTGGCGTAGGTATATTGTCTTGTTTTGATGTTATTAAATTGGCTACCTGGTACTTAAAAGCATAGGAATACCATAACCAGATCAAAAGTGAAGTTGTCTCTCATGGCTACTCTGAGAGATTTGAATAATGTGCCCCCTTTCATTGCAATGGGCAACTACAATAGCTGCAGCAGCTCTGGATCATGGGCCAGCCATAGTTCAAATGCCTCTTTTCCAAATAAGCAAACCTCCCGTCTCCCTAAATACAGTAATTTTCTGGATGGTGATCACTCAAGTTGAACTGTTCACCTGTTCCAAAACCCAAGACCATAGCTTTTTGGTTATTGGCTAAAGAGGAAGAGTTGTGGCCCAGGTATATCATGGCAGTGTTCATACTCCAGCCTTGCTTCCCTCTGGGAGAATTCATCTTGCTTAATATACCTTGACCAGAAAAAAAGGTTTTAGTACTGAATCAAATCCATTTCTTCTTATATCTTCTTAGAAACCTAGGAAGACTATTCAGTTTTGAGGAAGATCACATAAGATATTTGCTGCATAATGTTGAATAATTTCTTCTGTGATTTATCCCACTGCTACTTCCAAAGTTCATAATAATGGACAAAATCTTATCACTGGTGTCAGTCAGTAAATCAATGAACATTTATTAAACATATATACCATGTACTAGGAGGCACTATGCTAATCTCTGGGGGATACAAAAAAAGTTAAAAAAAAGTGAGCTCCTATTCTCAAGGAGCTTATAGTCTAATAGCAGAGACGACATGAAAACAATTATGAACAAACCAGCTATATATAGCATATCTAGCTATACATACATATATACATATAAATGTTAATTAACAGAGAGAATGTGCAAATATTAAGGTGGATTAGGAAAGGATTCCTGTAGAAGGTAGAATTTCTCTGGGACTTGAAGCCAGGAAATGGAGAAGAGGAGGGGAGTGCATTCCAGACACGGTAGCGGGGGGGAGAACCTATGAAAAAGTGGAGTGTTTTGTTCAAGGAACAGCAAGGAAGCCAATGTTAGAGGATCATAGACCACATAGTGGGATATAAAGAGTAACATTAGGAGAGTATGTGGGAGAGCGGACAGGTTATGAAGACTTAGAATGCTTTACAGAGGATTTTATATTTGATCAGGGAAGTGATAGGGAAGTAAGATTGTCACACTTCATAGGCACTAGCTAAAATAACAGTTCCAGATGTGAACTATATGCATCACTGAGTTCTCTTATTTTTTAAAGAATAAAATGACTTATCAGGCATTTTAATATTTAATTTAATTTAATATTTAATATTTTAATATTCACCTATGTGAATACCAACTGCCTTACTAACTGGATAGCTATGGCAAGGACTCACCCCAATATACAGCAACAGTGTTCCCTAGGAGTACACTTACTTTGGTACTTGCAAAGGGTGGTACTTTGATCTGACCACGGCTAGTGTAGAATACTTAGGTCCCACTCTTCCAATCAGTATTTCAGGATGATCCCCCAATGTGGAGATTTGGTGCTTAAAAGTTTTGAAAGGGAAAGAAAATGAGGTGCAATGCAAAGAATGCCAAGCCTGAAGTCAAAAAGACCTGAGTTCAGTACATGCCTCAGATCTTATCTGGCTGTATGGCCCTGAGCAAGTTGCAGATCCCCTTTTAGGCTAGGTGTCTTCAACTGTGTAATGAAGGGTTGGACTCAGTTTCTAAGACATTTTCCAGTTTTAATCTTATTTTGCTATGATCTATGATAATCATGATGGAACTAGTTGTTTCTTTTTGCTAAGAATTTAATAGTTTTTCAGTACCTATGTGGGTGTAGTCCATATGCAAGAGTAGTTGGTGACTGCAGAGAGATGAACTGAGAAGTAAAGAACCCCAGAGATGTCAAAAATCAGGGCAGTTAGCAAAAGTAGATCATAAATTATTGTAAGAAGATATCCTATGGCAAGTCAAAGTGATTCTTACATCTTATAGCTGCCACATCTTCTATGAAGAAGGGTAGGTGGATCTGTTAATGCCTCAGCCTCAAACTCTTCTATCCATATTTTGTGATCAAGGATAGTTTATGGTTATATGAATGACTTAAATAAAAATTAATGTGAACTCTTGCTAATCATTATGTTTTACTATACTTAATCTGATTAATGCTTGTTATAACTATCCACAGAGGCTCAAGTAATTAGGGAACACTTCAAGTATCATAATATTAAATAATTATTTGTTCAGAACTGAGAGACAATAAAAGGAACATAGGTCTAACATCTTTGTTTTACAAATGAGAGAAATGAGGTAGAGGGATGCCTTCTCTTAGGTCACAGAGGTAGTAATTATCCTAGATTTGAACTCAAGAGGTCAAATTTCCCAAATAGGGTGGTGATTATGTAGTTATTGATCTATCTTACATCATAATCTACAGAAACCTTTATGTAGAATAGTGAGGGGAAAATGACACTATCTTCAAAGGAATTATGAAAGAGATAGTGACTGTCAGTCCTTGGGGCTCCAAAAGAAACATGTAAGAAACTTGGTGAGTGGCCTAGAATACCTTCTGGTTGGGTGATACCCATAAATATTAGAACTTACACTTGATTGATCGTCAGCACATGCCTTGGACCTTTATTATCAAATGGAATCTGGTAATGGGTACACAAAACCATCTACCCAGGAATTCTCTATGCACAGTTAGAGTAGAGGGAATAACAGAACCATTAGGTATATTCCTGTAGCAAACACAATGTGTTTGAGTTGAAAAGTTACATATGTAAAGGATGCTCATTCTTCAGGAGTTTCTTTTTTCCTGTTTGTAGCAAGTCAAAGGAACTTTTACACACACACACACACACACACACACACACACACACACAAGTATTTTCCTGCTTCACTTCTCCTTTATCATTGCCACTGAGAAAAATAAAAATAACAAAAACCTTATAACAATATACATTATCAAGCAAAACAAACTCTCACATTCACCATGGAAAAGGTTGATAAAGAATTTGAGCAGACAGTCTTCAAGAGTTCTGATATTCAATAGAGATTTCTTTTCAATTCACACTTTTGTTATATGATGAGCTCAATGAAGAGAGTCAACTTTAGAGTCAGGATGACCTGGGTTCAAGTTCTTTATGTGACACATATTGGTTGTATGACTTTGCATAAGTCAGTCACTTATTTTTTCATTTCCACAAGCACTCTAGAACTGTAAATTGCAGAAGGGTTTCACTGCTAGAGGGAGTTTTGTCACTGGGACTTCTTTATGCTAATGAAATGCTAGGTTCAGAATTCTTCTCTTCTCTTCTCTACCCAAAATATTTTTTTTATGCTTTTATTTTTAGTTTTTTCAAGGCAATGGGGTTAAGTGGCTTGCCCAAGGCCACACAGCTAGGTAATTATTAAGTGTCTGAGGCCTGATTTGAACTCTACCCAAAATATTTTGTCAGAAATAAGCATTAAAAAGTTGAAAAAATTTATTTCAAGGTTTTCATTAACATTGTGTTTAATGGGGCAGCTAGGCAGAGCAATGGATAAAGCACCGGCCCTGGAGTCAGGAGTACCTGGGTTCAAATCTGGGCTCAGACACTTAATAATTACCTAGCTGTGTGGCCTTGGGCAAGCCACTTAACCCCGTTTACCTTGCCAAAAAAAAACAAAAACAAAAAAACATTGTGTTTTAAATGAAAGACTATGTTTCATGAAATTTTTGAGAAATAGTACCACAGGGACAAGCACATATTGACTTTGATTTGAATGATGTTGATTGGTAATGTGGATATCTCCAATTTTTAACTACTCAGTTGAAGCAAGTAGTTTTAACTGAAATATCCAGAACATGGAGAGGGTTTAAGTGTTTTGTTTTTGCTTGAATAACATTCAATTATTTTCATCAATTACACACTCAAGAAGACCTCATGCCTCAAGCTATAAAAAGAAGTTCATTCAATATTTAATTCTGAATAGAACTATAGGATAATTGACAGTTTTACACATTTCAAGCTTAGTGAACATGAAATGTGCTGAATTCTTAAACTAAAAACAGCACTTGCCACTTCCTTCATGTGCAAAGGTAGTGTGAAGCTGTAGAGTTTTGGATAGCCCAGAGGAAAAAATTATTATATAAGTCTAGGAAAGTTACAAGGTCCCTACCCTTGAGGAAAGGGGAAAAACAAGAGATATTTATGTTTTTACTTCTTGTTAATAAAGAAAACTCCTAAAGCATTGTATTTTGGTACAAAAAAAAAGAAATGTGAGATCTCTAAAGGATCAGAGGAAATGTATTCATGGAGATGTCCCTCTTACCTCTTCAGGAGGTAAGAGTACACTAGTGGAAAGAATGCTTGTTCTATTATCAGAGCAGAATGTTTTAAAATAAGCTGAGATACTATTTGAGTTCAAATTCTCTTATGATTCTTACCACCTGTGTGACCCTGGATATATCACTTAAACTCTCTGGCCCTCTTGTTTCCATATCTATAAAATGATATGGTTGGATTAGAGGGCTCTGAGATCTCTTATGGCCATAGGTCTATACATCTTGGGTCATAATCAAGGCATACCATGCATGATAGTTCTCCAAATAAAATCATCTCCTGATGATACCTCTTTAAAATATTTAACCAGTGTTTAGTATTAAAGTGAAAGAATAATTTGACTTTGACCTGAGTAATACTGATTGGCTAAAAAGATGATCCTACATTTCTGTTCTCTTCAGGCCAAGTATCAGATTTAATAGAAATATCCAAAATATGGCAGTATATGTGTTTTGTTCTGTGGAACTATATTATAACCTCACTTGACATAGTGCCCATTTATGACATAGTTTCTATAGAAAGCATTAAAGGTGAGAGCCCATGTCTCTCCTGGTTTTTGAGTTTAGCAGTCTCCATCAAACCACACTTCCTTTTATTTGACAATGTTAAGCATAATCACCACTGCCAAATGAAGAAGAAATATAGAGAAAGATGAGGAAATGCACAAATATTGAATTTGGTGGTGAGATGACATTAACACTTTTAGTAGAATAATGAGAGTGGAATCCAGATTGCAAAAAAATGAGAAGATTAACTGTTGACTGATCAATAATAAAAGGGATAGGATGAAATGTATAAGGAATTAGAGGGGTCAAGAATTTTTTTTTTAGGATCTTTTGTATTTTTAGGATAGAGGACACTATTATATCCATATATTATAATGTGATAGAGTATAAATGTATATGATGCACCATCTCTCTCTCTCTCTCTCTCTCTCTCTATATATATATACATATATATATATATGTATATATATATATATATACATATATATATCAGCAGAGAGATAATCATGAATGCAACAGCAAATATTGCCAAGTTTATTCTAGGGGGAAAATTCCTTTCCTTTTCCTTTTCCCTCTTGAATTGGAAAAGTGGTTTGTCTGTCTTTAGTGATGTATATGTGATA